>NC_036857.1:12570312-12838884 GCF_002910315.2 Salvelinus sp. IW2-2015 | reverse complement strand
ATTTGCAAATAAATTCATAAAAAATCCTACAATGTGATTTTCTGGATTTTTTTTTCTCATTTTGTCTGTCATAGTCGAAGTGTACCTATGATGAAAATTACAGGCCTCTCTCATCTTTTTAAGTGGGAGAACTTGCACAATTGGTGGCTGACTAAATACTTTTTTGCCCCACTGTACATGTAATAGTGGCAGACATGCACACAAACATATACAGTTGGCTTGCTGTTATGATTTTAGTTGTCCTTGATGTCCTTTGTTTTAAATGTATTTATTATTTTTTATATTTTTTTTGCATAGTTGTTTGTTGTTTTCTTCTGTCTTTTTATTTTTTCTCTTTAGTTCATTCTCTTGGTTGTTGGTGCATTGGGGGGTTCTTGGTGGTGGGGAATGGAATTAATTTTATTTTTTATTTTTCTTCTTGGGGGGGACTGTGGGAGGGGTCTCGAATGGGTGAGGGACAGCTATTGGGGAACTGTGGGGGGATCTTGGAGGGTTCGGGTTCACGTTTTTTTTGGCCTGGTGGGAGAAATGTTAACGTGCCCTTGAGCTGGGCATTGACCCTGGATGCTTCTGTGTGTCGCTCTGAGTGGGAGTCTGTTGGATGACTGCTTTGATGTAGTTGTTGAGCGGCTTCACTGCAAGTATATTGTATGTTTTGGATATTCAATTAAAAAATAAAATAATAATAATAATAATATTATTTTGGCCTTCCCAGTAGCCTGGTCCCAGATCTGTGCTACTGTTGTCATGCAAATACAATGAATGAATCTGAACTGTGTCCTTGTTCTCCTCTTGTGTGTGACCAGGTGACAGTTACAGAGTCTAAGCTTCTGTCCTTAGATGAGACGTGTGTAGAGGACGGCACTACTACAGAGGGCACCAAGAAATACCGCCTGGTACAACTGAATCACTAGACCAGGGGTGTCACACTAATTTTGCCCTGGGGGCCACATTCTGTCTTCAAAGAGGTCCGGAGGGCCGTATTGAAAATGTGTTATATTTCCTTGCTATCAAAATTTGCCAAAAAATAGTCCTCTATCCATCATTTTGGGAATTTCCTTTGCTCCCTGACTGTCTAGCTTTCATTTCGGTGCTGGACACAGTCAGTTAAAGTATAAAATGTGGCAGGGGTGGTGGGGGGGAGTGTTTCGGTTTCTAACATACTGTATTTTGAATGGCAGGACATTGAACTGAAGCAGTTGTTCTTTATGGAGACAGCAGACGGAACCCTCAAGCCGAGGTAAGAATGCATTCCCGAATGTTCAGTAGATGGCAAATTGGGATTAAGAGTTTTAGCTGGTGAGGACAGTGGTCTCTCCAGCAGAGGACAGTGGTCTCTCCAGCAGAGGACAGTGGTCTCTCCAGCAGAGGACAGTGGTCTCTCCAGCAGAGGACAGTGGTCTCTCCAGCAGAGGGTGCTGTTTGTTCCTGTTGCTGATGTGTAGTGTTTTCTCTGGGACAGTTCCAGTCTACGTAAAGGCAGCCTCTCCACAGTGGCAGTAGACCTGATGGGAAGAAACGTGTCCTGCAAAGACTTCAACCCCCTGGTCAGAAACACAGCCCTCTAACAGTCACAACAATGTGTATGAGTTAACATCAAAGGGACATGTTAGTTTGTCCTCACGGTGTACAGAAAAGGCTATACTATTATATTAACATTGTTTGTTGTTCTTTTTCCCGTTTTAGAAAGCTCACATTCTCATTGGATGCCCTCCTGGAAAGCATACCCGAGTTCTTAAGTGAGGGATAAATCCTCATGCCGTATTCCCTATTTTCAAAACATTTCTGAACTATTCTACTGTAAGATCTGAGTGTCCAAACTCATTGGTTCTTTCTGTCATTATTGTTTTTGCCACAGGGACATAACCACTTGCACTAAAGGCACGTTTACTCAAGAGCAGCTTCAGGACAACTTCTCTTACGTCATCCCCAAGTAGGTTCTGCGGACTGGGCTGTGACACACAGAGCATTGATGGATCTAGATTCTAGACTATCATGGTTCATAGAAATGTTTAATCAACATATGATCTGTTCTATAAAAAGATGCTTGTAATGCCAAAGTAGAGTATTGTACTTTATCATTAGTGGAACATAAAAGGTAGATTCAGCTAAATAGCGTTGCCACGAGCAGCAGCGCAGATATTGCGATGAGCAAGATGCAAGACTTTGCTCCCACATGTTCACACACAGTATCTGCGCATGTGCATGCGTTCGCGTCACGCTGTTAGAGTGTTGGAGGTATGGGACCAAAACAGTGGGGGAGTTTAGCATTGCGCTTCAACGCTCTTAGTTGTTTCGGAAATTGACCCCTATGCTGTTTACTTTGTGCACCTACGTCATATCGCTGAGTCTATCTTTAAGTCTTGCCCCAAGTAAGGTATCACAGAGTTGTAAGAAGGATATTATTATATATATTTGTGTCATGTCAGTTAAAACGACTAGTATTCCTCTCATTATCCTCTTCCTCCTTCATCTCCTTCTCTTAGAGCTGTGTATGACCCTCAGCACCTGTTCCGGCCTGGCTCTGCCTCCAGTGACCTGCACATCTCCTACAGCATCACAGACTACTTCTGCCCCTTACTGGTCTATCACGACACCCCCTGGATACCCTCCCTGGAGCTGTGAGTGACCCACAAACCCCCCAAAATACACACACGGGCAACCCCTTAACAGCTGTTACTGTAGAACGTTCAGTGGAAGAAACCTGTCGTCTCTGTGAAGTGGAGTTCAGACAGACCCTTGATATAACTACATGACACACACACAAAGACCATAGAACATCATGGCACTCCATCACAGAGCAACAATGCCAGTGCCAACCCACCACACAGCCTTTTCTAGAGCAGGTGAACATGGCATGCATAACTACCAGTACCTCCAAACTCGCCCTGACCCTTTGCAGCTGGAACGGTAATGAGTTTGTGGAGCAGGTGAGCGCTGACTTTGTGATGTTCGAAGTGAACGGCATGTATAACTACCAGTACCTCCAGTCGGTCGAGGATGCCAAGTGCGTCTCCCAGCCCCAGAACTGGACCTCTCTGCTGAGCCAGCAGCAATATGAACCTAACCCAAACACCGCCTGGACCAGGAATGTATGTACACATTCTAGAACAATTCAATTGAATTCATACTTTATCACCAGTCAATAATGGTTGATAGGAATTTGTTCACACAGCACTGTAGACTAGAGGCTCCTTGCACTGTAACCATAATCATATAGCCTGTATCCTGAGGGAGGAACTTATCTAGCTCTATTTACCACAATGTAATTGAATATTCATCCAACATATTCATAAACTTATCAAATGTCGATACAATATCCTTGTCCTCATTAAGATTGCATACATTCATCCCTCTGCTTGCTTTGTACCTGGCTACCGAGCATCATTTCTCACTGGGGTTTGTCTTTCTGCTCTTCCTGGTTAAGAATTATAAGAGCTGCAAGGATTCTGATGGTCCGCCCCTCACTGACCCAGAAGCCCAGTATCAGGTCCTCAACATGGGCACAAGAAACAGAGTCTTGTTTCCCAACTACAACGGGATGTACGTGTTCAGAGTCATAGTGGTGGATCCTAGCTACAGGTCAGTGTGGACTAGGAGGGTAAACAACCTGTTTTAGGAGGGCATTTAGTTACCAGGCTGTATATCACATCAACTGAAGGTTGAACACGGTAGTTGAATCCTTTTCATATCATTTTGGAAAAGACCCATAATACATAGGCAGTAAACTATTTGTATGCCATACATATTCTATAGTACACATTCAAACTGGATTGTCATTGACCTTGTAATATTTCTGATGATATTGTCTGTCTCTGTGTTTCTGCAGCTACTGCATGCTGACCACTACGTTCAGTGTGTATGTGTATGGGGCGTTCCCTCCCCACCCTCTGCCCTCTTGTGTGGCACTGGGCATCTTCCTGGCCATCTTTGTGGTCCTGCTGCTCATCGGCTTTTTCTTAAGCAAGCGGAATTACAAAAAATAGGATGGACACACTACACACATACATACACACACACACACTCACAATACATCCCAAAACAGGAAATGCATGGGTTGACAGTGCGATCCTGGTTCTATGAAATCACAAGGTTGAACACCTGTCTCTGTTTAGATGTTTGTTGTCAGGCATCAGGGTCCCACTCAAAAGTATTGTTGTCATTGTTCATGGATGAACACCTCTGTGTGTTGACACTTAGGGAAAACACACGCATGTCCTCTGTGCAGCGTGAAATGAATGTGGTGAGCTGTTCAGGATGTTCTCTGCCAGTCACTAATCCCTGTCTTGCCTTTTGTCATGTTTTTAATTGATTATTTTTATGTATTTCTTGTTTTGTTTGATGAAAATAAAATTAAACGTTTTGAGAAATAAAGAAAAATGTTTTTAGTAATTATTTCATCATAGTGTAGGTTTTAATTTCAAAGTTTAATCGATGGAAAATCTGTCAATGCAAGACACGGTAAACATATGGGTGGAGAAGTGATTTATTGTGAAGTTATGTACACATACTTGTAACTGTGCTTCATTGAATGTCAGTCATCTTTAAGATGGTGTTGGCATGTCAACAGTCTTTAATGTCACCCATTGTGCTGACACAATCACATGTTTTGTTTAACAAGGTTAATAGCACCATGGCACGCACCTTTACAGCTGTGAGAATAATCTGGCGTAGGTTTATGTTGCTGTTAAGCATTCCTGGACACAACATTTGAGTCAAGCCTTTATGTACTCTAATCTACTAAAAGTCAGCGATAATAGAAACAGCATGTTCACAAATCAATGTGCAAAAATGTATATTTTCAACAAACGAGTTTAAGAATAAGAGATGTTTGGAAAGTCCACAGTGTTTGTATTAAAAGCAGCACTTAAAGAGCAGGGGAATGGGTTCGACTAGAGTTTCACACACATTTGTGTCTGCCTGTTCTAGTGATAATCAGACCATCTTAATCCATACACCACAACTTTCCATAGAACCTGACGCTTTACCTTCTACACATAGCATCTAGGAGTGTGTACTGTATTTACCGGTCCTTTATGTAGTCACACTGTTGACTTTACATTGTAGTGAAAGGAGAATTAAATCAACATCTGTCTGCTAGCAAATGAAAAGTCCAGCACGATTGGATGTGCCAAAATACTTTGTCCTGAAATGAGAATTAAAGCAGAGATGAGGGCATATAAATAGAATTCATAGGGCAGTCACCTACAGCAAAAGCAACAGTTGGGTGGTGCATTTAAATGTTTTCTTACAACATCTCTTTCTTGCTTCACCTACACAAAAATGCATGATATTCAATGTGCTCCATTTCTATGACCGTGGCCAATGAAGTTGATAGAGGTTGCCACTAACTGTTGAATCAAGGGTAAAATATATGTTTTATCCTCTTGACTTAAAGGTTAAGGTTAGGATTTGCAGTTAAGGAATCGAATTGTAGATATGTGGTTACGGGTAACTTCTACCTCGACCTCGGCAGTGGTGGTGCTGTGAGGAACCTTCCTCCCTGTCTCAAAGGAAGCTGTCTTCACCAGAAACGTAGGAGAAGCCATTGAATGCGTTAGAGCTGCTGGTGCCGGCGTTGAGCTCAGGGGTGCGGCCCACTGAGTTAGGCACCATCTCTCTGGTGAACTCTGGGTCTATGTGCTGTGTGTCCGCTGGCCCTTTCTAAAGGAGAAGAGAGAGGGGACTTGTTAGGAAATAGAGGGGAGTGCTAGAGAAAAGAGGTGAGATTGAAAGTTACAAAGATGAGGTAGTGAAAGAAAGTTTTAGAAAAAAGCAGTGAATTTTGAAGTTATAGAAGATGGTAAGAAACACCTGGCAGCACAAACAACTCACCACATTGGGGTTGTATGGAGGAGTGATTCTCTTGTGGTACAGGTCATCCCAGTTAATCGGGGAGAAGAACACATGGTTCTTTATTTGTAGCTGTAAAAAAGAAAAAAAACTTTTCACGATGATATAAGACATGACCAGTGTATAACTCACTCAAAATGTGTGAAACACTGTAAACGGCAATGGCATAGTGTGCGTCAGAAATGCAGTGGTGGAGAAAGTACCCAATTGTCATACTTGAGTAAAAGTAAAGATACCTTAATAAAATTACAACTAAAAGTGAAAGTCACCCTGTAAAATAATACTTGAGTAAAAGTCTATAAGTATTTGGTTTTAAATATATTTAAGTATCAATATAAAAAGTATAAATCATTTCACATTCATTATATTAAGTAAACCAGATGGCACCGTTTTCTTATATTTTAAATTTACGGCTAGCCAGGAGAACACACCAACACTAAAACATTTACAAATGACGCATGTGTGTTTAGTGAGTCCGCCAGATCAGAGGCAGTAAAGATGACCAGGGATGTTCTCTTGATAAGTGCGTGAATTGGACCGTTTCCCTGTCCTGCTAAGCATTCAAAATGTAACAAGTACTTTTTGGGTGTCAGCGAAAATGTATGGAGTAAAAAGTACATTATTTTTGGGGGGAATGTAGTGAAGTAAAAGTTGTCTGAAATATAAATAGTTAAGTACAGATTCCCCCAAAAATGACTTATGTAGTGCCTTAAAGTAGTTTTCCTTAAGTACTTTACACCACTGCAGAAATGGCGTATAGTGGACTACTTTTGATCAGAGCCCACGTAGGGCTAGAAAGGGAATAAGGTGCCATGGTCCATGGACACGGTCCAGTCAGTAACTCACAAAGTCAGCGATGGCTCCCAACCTGCGGTGCTGGTCTTTCTGCAGGAGGCCCTGGAGCAGACTACAGACAGCACCTGACTTCCCTGGGGGCAGCGGCAGAGGCTTGTGTAGGATGCCATCGTACATCTCAGAAACGTCCCGGCTGTAGAACGGGGGCTAGAAAACCAGAAACAGGGTGAGTAGAGCAGAGAACAGACACAGTACTGTAGCAGCCAGCTACTCCAGAAGCATTTCCTGAAGTTGGTAACATAATTGTCTTGGACATTTTCTGCACGTGTAAACAATATTTGGGTTGGCCTTAGATTGCGCTAAGTACAGTAGCTATATAACATTGAAAAACTTACAAGACTATAGATCATCTCATAGAGCACAGCTCCCAGACACCACCAGTCCACTGTGCGGTCATAGGGCTCCTTACGCAGAACCTCAGGGGCCAAATACTACAGAGACAGAGAGAGTTAAATAAACAGATATATACTGTGCCTTCAGAAAGTATTCACACCACTTTACTTTTTCCACATGTTGTTGTGTTACAGCCTGAATATAAAATTGATTAAATGTAGATTTTGTTTTATTGATCTTGTCATGCAATAAAATGCAAATKAATTACTTAAAAATCATACAATGTGATTTTCTGGATTTTTGTTTTAGATTCCGTCTCTCACAGTTGAAGTGTACCTATGATAAAAAATTACAGACCTCTACATGCTTTGTAAGTAGGAAAACCTGCAAAATCGGCAGTGTATCAAATACTTGTTCTCCCCACTGTATATATACATTGAATATCCCTTCGAGCATGGTGCAGTTATTAATTACACTTTGAATGGTGTATCAACACTCCCAGTCACTGCAAAGATACAAGCGCCCTTCCTATCTCAGTTGCCGGAGAGAAAGGAAACCGCTCAGGGATTTCACAGTGAGGCCAAAGGTGATTTTAAAACAGTTAAAACAGACTTTATTGGCTGTGATAGGAGGTAACTGAGGATGGATCAACATCATTGTAGTTACTCCACAATACTAACATAAATAACAGAGTGAAAAGAAGGAAGCCTGTACAGAATAAAAATATTCCCAATAAGCCTCTAAAGTAATACTGACAAAATGTGGCAAAGAAATGTACTTTCTGTCCTGAATTCAAAGTGTTATGTTTGGTACAAATCCAACACAACATATCACTGAGTACCACTCTTCATATTTTAGCATGGTGGTGGCTGCATCATGTTATGGGTATGCTTGCTATAAGCAAGGACTAGGGAGTTTTTTTAGGATACAAATAAATGGAATAGATCTAAGCACAGGGAAATCCTAGAGGAAAACTTGGTTCAGTCTCCTTTCCAACAGTCACTGGAATACAAATGCACCTTTCAGCAGAACATCTACCTAAAACACAAGGCCAAATATACACTGGAGTTGCTTACCAAGACGAATGTTTGTGAGTGGCCTAGTTATAGCTTTGACAAATTGGCTTGAAAATCTATGGCAAGACTTGAAAATGTTTGTCTAGCAATGATCAATAACAAACTTGACAGAGCTTGAATTTCTTTTTACAGAATAATATACAAATATTGTACAATCCAGGCTCTTCGAGACTTAGCCAGAAAGACTCACAGCTGTAATCGCTGCCAAAGGTGATTCAACATGTATTGACTCAGGGGTTGAATACTTATCTAGTCGAGATATATTAGTATTTTATTTTCCATGAATTGAAAACAAATGTTAGAATTTTTCTTCCACTTTGACATTACAGAGTATTTTATCTAGATCGTAGATAAAAATAAAAAATTAAATACATTTTTATCTCACTTTGTAACACAACAAAATGTGGAAAAAGTCAAATGGTGTGAATACTTTCTGAAGGCACTGTATAAGGTTGAAGTCGGAAGTTTACATACACCTTAGCCAAATACATTTAAACTCAGTTTTTCACAATTCCTGACATTTAATCCTAGTAAAAATTCCCTGTCTTAGGTCAGTTAGGATCACCACTTTATTTGAAGAATGTGAAATGTCAGAATAATAGTAGAGAGAATTATTTATTTCAGCTTTTATTTCTTTCATTCCATTCCCAGTGGGTCATAAGTTTACATACACTCAATTAGTATTTGGTAGGGTCAAAAGTTTCGGGTAGCCTTCCACAAGCTTCCCACAAATAAATTGGGTGAATTTTGGCCCATTCCTCCTGACAGAGATGGTGTAACGGAGTCAGGTTTGTAGGCCTCATTGCTCGCACACGCTTATTCTGCCCACACATTTTATATGGGATTGAGGTCAGGGCTTTGTGATGGCCACTCCAATACCTTGACTTTGTTGTCCTTAGGCCATTTTGCCACAACTTTGGAAGTATGCTTGGGGTCATTGTTCATTTGGAAGACCCATTTGCAACCAAGCTTTAACTTCCTGACTGATGTCTTGAGATGTTGCTTCAATATATCCACATAGTTTTCCTCCCTCATGATGCCATCTATTTTGTGAAGTGCACCAGTCCCTCCTGCAGCAAATACCCCCACAACATGATGCTGCCACCCCCATGCTTCACGGTTAGGATGGTGTTCTTCGGCTTGCAAGCCTCCCCCTTTTTCCTCCAAACATAACGATGGTCATTATGGCAAACAGTTCTATTTTTGTTTCATCAGACCAGAGGACATTTTTCCAAAAAGTACGATCTTTGTCCCCATGTGCAGTTGCAAGCCGTAGTCTGGATTTTTTATGGCGGTTTTGGAGCAGTGGCTTCTTCCTTGCTCAGCGGCCTTTCAGGTTATATCGATATAGGACTCGTTTTACTGTGGATATAGATACTTTTGTAGCTGTTTCCTCCAGCATCTTCACAAGGTCCTTTGCTGTTGTTCTGGGATTGATTTGCACTTTTTTCGCACCAAAGTACGTTCATCTCTAGGAGACAGAACGCATCTCCTTCCTGAGCGGTATGACGGCTGCGTGGTCCTGTGGTGTTTATACTTGTGTACTATTGTTTGTACAGATGAACGTGTTACCATCAGGCGTTTGGAAATTGCTCCCAAGGATGAAACAGACTTGTGGAGGCCTACAATTTATTTTCTGAGGTCTTGGATGATTTCTTTTGATTTTCCCATGATGTCAAGCAAAGAGGCACTGAGTTTGAAGGTAGGCCTTGAAATACATCCACAGGTACACCTCCAATTGACGCAAATGATGTCAATTAGCCTATCAGAAGCTTCTAAAGCCATGACATCGTTTCCTGGAATTTTCCAAGCTGTTTAAAGGCACAGTCAACTTAGTGTATGTAAACCTCTGACCCACTGGAATTGTGATACAGTGAATTATAAGTGAAATAATCTGTCTGTAAACAATTGTTGGGAAAATTACTTGTCATGCACAAAGTAGATGTCCTAACCGACTTGCCAAAACTATAGTTTGTTATCAAGAAATTTGTGGAGTGGTTGAAAAACTAGTTTTAATGACTCCAACCTAAGTGTATGTAAACTTCCGACTTCAACTGTATAGAAGTACATGTGACTATTAGACATGCGTTATCCTTAACATATAATTGAGCACAGACGCAATCTCAGGGCTATCCCTCACCTCAGGGGTTCCACAGAAAGTGGACGTGGTGGTCTCCGGCTCCACTCCCTCTTTACACAGCCCAAAGTCTGTAAGTACCACATGGCCCTGGAACACACGTTTTAAGCACCATCCCAATATTACAGGAACTTACAGACTGCATATGATCCTGTATTGTGAACTCTTGAACTATCTTCTCTAAGATGAGAAGGAAGTGAGTTGAGATATTGAAAACAAGCGAAGAACATTACATCTACTTATGAGTCAACACTTACCTGAGAGTCTAAGAGAATATTCTCTGGCTTTAGATCTCTAAATAAGAACAAGAAAATATATTTGGTTTCACTAAACCTCAATACTGTACATAATAATGTGTTGTTTCTACCTGAATATGTCCTTGTAAACTGTGTCTGACCTGTAAACGATGTTGAGGGAGTGAAGGTAGCCGATGGCACTGGCTACCTCAGCAGCATAGAACCGAGCCCTCGGCTCCAAGAAGCACCGCTCCCTCTGCAGGTGGAAGAAGAGCTATGAGAGAGAGAAAGAAATGTTAGAGATAGAGGGAGAAAGGAGAGAGAGAGAAAACAGTTATGACATGTTGTTTTAACTGTCAGTACACTTGACTCTGACGAAGCATGTAATATTACTACTGTTACATTATTAACTCATAATAACGCCGTGATACAGAGACTTTGGACTGAGCCAATGATTAAAGGGGAGTAATGTGTTTGTTGTCACTACACCGATTGAGCCAAGGGCTTGAGGCTATACCACACTGCATTGCTGCTTCTGTGCTGTCAATAGCTTGGTAGCTTTAATATAAATAAAGGATTACTTATTGGGAACATTGCTACAGTCCACTCCTTTTATCATTTGCCATATCCAAACAGTCAAATGAAACCTGAGAAACAAGACCCAGGGCCATTAGCTAGCTACCTCTCCCCCGTTGACATAGTCGAGGACAAAGTAGAGCTTCTCTGGGGTCTGGAAGGAGTAGTGGAGGCCCACCAGGAAAGGATGCTTCAGGCTCTTCAGCAGCACGTTCCTCTCTGCCATTATATTCTTTTGCTAGAGGACACAAAGCAGCATTGAACCAGCGGACACGAGGCAGAAGGCAGGACACAGCAGAATACAGGCCTCTGTCACCACCACTGCTTCGGCCCCACGCACACGACAAGAGACGATATACAGAGAGGGGCATAGAACACCTCTTTCCTACAAGGTCCTCAGTGTTATTTATGCTGCTGAAAGTGCAGCCACCTACACACTAGTGTTCTCCACTTTAGCTATGGCCCTGGTTTCCAAGGCAGGCAACAGGCTCTCAGTATATAAAGTAAGTTGGCTTCATTGAGGTAACACTTCACTTGAGGAGGGAGTCATTCTTTTTGCAGGACTGAGTAGTC
This sequence comes from Salvelinus sp. IW2-2015, assembly GCF_002910315.2. Lineage (NCBI taxonomy): Eukaryota > Metazoa > Chordata > Actinopteri > Salmoniformes > Salmonidae > Salvelinus > Salvelinus sp. IW2-2015. Next base: position 12,827,245 of record NC_036857.1, on the reverse strand, counting down.
TGTCAGACAACTATAACGTGTGTCTGTAAGTAGCTCAGAAAGTCCAAGATTAATTTGCTGATTGTTATAACTATCAAGTGATACAAAACCCAGGGAATATAACAGTAGTGATTATGGTAATGTACAGTATGTATGAAACACAAAACAGAGACTGGGGGCTGTAAAATCTTTCTGTCGGAGTTCAAAGGACAGAACACACTTCAGATTAGATTAGATGTTATCTTAGAAACACAACACAGGTTTAGGCTAAACCAGTTCTGCTACACAATGAAAATCATACACACATTGAATATATACTGACATGAAGGGTTTTGCTAGTGTAATTGAGTTGACCTTTAAAACAGAAAACAAATAAACTATATGCGAGTTTGTTGTGATAATGAATAACAAAATTAAAAATTTATAGACCAACCTCCTTTTTCTTCAGGATTACTTTCTTCTGTAGAACTTTCACAGCATAGAATTTATTGTCAGCTTTGAGCTTGGCGAGCAGGACCTGGATGCAGGGTGGTTGTCAGTACATTTCTGATTGTTTCCTCAAAACGTCAACTCCTAATATGACACTCTCTTATCATAACCCTATGTTAAAAATAGAAGGGCAATGAGTACACACATAATATATTTTATTATCTTTCACACAGAATATAGAAAAAAGTAATTGACACAATGAAGAAGGACTGTGACTGAACTGGAAGAATTAAAAATGGCTGCTCATCCTGAGTACAATTTGTGAAAAACTATCCTCATTCATTGTTTCATTGTTTGGTTTTGGCCTTTTCATCAAGGTAACCTTAACAGTCCTGCATAGACTAAGTTAATAATTGATGAAGGCATGCAGCCTTTTATCAGGCAAACAGCAGTCTTACCTTCCCAAAGGTCCCTTTTCCAATAACAGCCAAAAAGTCAAAGTCAGTGGGCTTGGCACTGAAACAAGACAGGAATGATGACACAGATATTTGTGTCATATGGATGGACATAACACCTATCGTAACAGGTTATGGCAGAGACAACGTCTCGCAACATGACTGGTATGATCCATGAAATAACATTTTTAATCAAGCCTCAAAAACACGTGTACAGCAATGTACACTGAGTGTACAAAACATTAAGAACACTTTCCTAATATTTAGCACCCCCCTCTCTACAAGGTGTTGAAAACATTCCACAGGGACGCTGGCCCAAGTTGACTCCAATGCTTCCCACAGTTTGGGTAGTGGACCATTCTTGATCTATACAGGAAACTGTTGAGCGTGAAAAACACAGCAGCGTTGCAGTTCTTGACACAAACCTGGTGCGCCTGGCACCTAATACCATACCCTGTTCAAAGGCACTTAAATCTTTTGTCTTGCCCATTCACCCTCTGAATGGCACACATACACAATCCATTTCGCAATTATCTCAAGGCTTAAAACCTTTTCTTTAACCTGTCTCCTCCCCTTCATCTACACTGATTGAAGTGGATTTAACAAGTGACATCAATAAGGGATCATAGCTTTCACCTGGATTCACCTTGTCAGTCTATATCATGGAAAGAGGATGTTTTGTACACTCAGTGTATGTTGTGGTTGCAATGAATGAATATGACATCAGGACCACAATTCCATTGGTAAAGGGTTGCCAGATGTCAGTTCTACATTGTGGATCATTGAAAGCCATGATTCTTAATATTGTACATACTGTGGGTTTGCTGAAGGTCCCAGGTTGACCTCACTGAGGGAGGAGGATGGTGATCTAAGCTAGATGACACATAGAAAAAAGATGAATGATGGAGCAAAGCGGTGTAAACAACCAGTAACCAAAACTAGGATAAATCCTTAATTGACTGCATTTACACAACGGCCTGGTTGTCCGTGGTTGGACACCACACCACAGAAACACTCACTGGATTAGAATTTGCCATGGTCTTGGTCCATTCCGTGCTCACCGGGGAACCTACATCAGTGTTTCATAGACCTGTCATTGAAAAAAGGACACAATAGGAACATCATGACATGATAGCACCCCCATCTGTGTGTGACGCTACTGCTGGTCCCCCTATGCCAGTCTGACCCTGAGAAACTGGTTGTTCTGGTTTGAAACCCAACACATGCACAACGAAGGACATTTGGTGTTTTGAAGAGTTCATATCAGTGGACACGTTTACATGGTAAATATTATTTTGCCATTCCCACGTCCACAAATGTGCAGAGGATGGCTTAGGTCATGATTTAAACCAATTCAAACCTCCCCCACACAGTCACTTGCCAAGAATGGATGAATGTTTTGAAATGTTCCTTCCTTGATCTTGGGAAATGTTTAACCTTTAGGTCTACTGAATAAATACAGTAACCTCTACTTTAACTAAATACAATATTGTGGATCAGTCATATGTCCTCAAGAGTAGATTGAATTTTGCTACAGTAGAGGTGTGAAAAGTTAGTTAGAAACTCATTTGAAGGTTGATAACTATTTACAGTCAAGTGTATTACCCATCTAATCAGAGGTATGGAATTATTATAGGCATTATATTCTCAAACTACACCATTGTTGTGCAATACATTCAAATGGGGTGCAAACAAACTATTCAAAATTCAGCAGACCTTTTATGACAGCATAAAAGGGTCTAATATAGACTACTAGCCTATTCATGTTTACCGTTGTATTCCTCGAGTGTTTACAAAGGCTATTTCGAGTATTTCAAAAGGCTTCGAGGACATTTTCCAAAGTGTTATAGAACATGATAAAACTGTATTTCAAACAATTCACCATAAATGTAAAGACATAAAAGGATCTATAGGCTACTGTAACATTATATAGTCCATTCTGTACATTCTCAACCTACCTTTTGTGAAAGTTAAAACGAAGCTTAGGCCACCTGTCGCAGGTGCGTGCAGCTGGAGTGATGTCTTGTCGACTGACTGAAGCCCCGCAGATAGACTCAAGTGTCCCAGCTCAGAGCACAGCACTGTTGTCCTGCATTAGGCTACAGATTTCAGTGACTGGTTGGGATCACGTCATGAATGGGTGGTTCCACTGTGCCAGTGAATCATTAAAGAAATTTAGGGGCAGGGAACACTTCTGTCTGTCTGTCTGTCTGTCTGTCTGTCTCTCTGTGTCTGTCTGTCTGTCTGTCTGTCTTGTCTGTCTGCTGTCTGTCTGTCTGTCTGTCTGTCTGTCTGTCTGTCTGTCTGTCTGTCTGTCTGTCTGTCTGTCTGTCTGTCTGTCTGTCTGTCTGCTGTCTGTCTGTCTGTCTGTCTGTCTGTCTGTCTGTCTGTCTGCTGTCTGTCTGTCTCTCTGTGTGTGTGTGTGTGTGTGTGTGTGTGTGTGTGTGTGTGTGTGTGTGTGTGTGTGTGTGTGTGTGTGTGTGTGTGTGTGTGTGTGTGTGTGTGTGTGTGTGTGTGTGTGTGTGTGTGTGTGTGTGTGTGTGTGTGTGTGGGTTTGGTGGTTTGGTGTGTGTGTGTGTGTGTGTGTGTGTGTGTGTGTGTGTGTGTGTGCGCGCTTTGGCAATGTAAACATATGTTTGCCATGCCAATAAAGCCCTTTGAATTGAGAGAGAGAGGCATAACATTGTCACTAATGTCATTAGTAGATACCGTGCCTTCAGAAAGTACTCAAACCCCTTTACTCTTTTGTTACAGCATTCATTTCATTTTTTGGGGGGGGTCACTGGCCTACACACAATAGGCCTACCCCATAATGTAAAAGTGGAATTGTGTTTTTCATCATTTTTACAAATTAATTACTAATAAAAAGCTGAAATGTCTTGAGTCAATAAGTAACCCCTTTGTTATGGCAAGTTCAGGAGTAAAAATGTGCTTATCAAGTCACATAATAAGTTGCAGGGACTCACTCCGTGTGCAATAATAGTGTATAAAATAATTTTTGAATGACTACCCCATCTCTGTACCTCACACATACAATTATCTGCAAGGTCCCTCAGTTGAGCAGTGAATTTCAAACACAGTTTCAACTACAAAGACCAGGGAGGTTTTCCAATGCCTCTCGAAGAAGGGCACCTATTGGTAAAAACAAAACAAAAAAAGCAGACATCCCTTTGAGCATGGTGAAGTTATTAATTACACTTTGGATGGTGTATCAATACACCGAGTCACTACAAAGATACAGGCATCCTTCCTAACTCAGTTGCCGGAGAGGAAGGAAACCGCTCAGGGATTTCACCATGAGGCCAATGGTGACTTTAAAACAGTTACAATGGCTGTGATAGGAGAAAACTGAGGATGGATCAACAACATTGTGGTTACTTCACAATACTAACCTAATTGACAGACTGAAAAGAAGGAAGACTGTACAGAATAAATAATATTCCCAAACATGGCTCCTGTTTGCGACAAGGCACTAAAGTCATACTGAAAAAAATGTGGCAAAGCAATTAACTTTTTGTCCTGAGTACAAAGTGTTGTGTTTGGGGCAAATCCAACACATTACTGAGTACCACTCTCCATATTTTCAAGCATGGCGGTGGCTGCATCATGTTATGGGTATGTTTGTAATTTTTAAGGACTGGGGAATTTTTCAGGATAAAAAAAACGCGATGAAGCTAAGCACAGGCAAACTCCTAGAGGAAAATCTTGTTCAGTCTGTTTTCCACCAGACACTGGGAGATGAAGTCACTTTTCAGCGGGACAATAAACACAAGGCTAAATATACACTGGAGTTGCTTACCAAGAAAGCAGTGAATGTTCCTGAGTGCCCGAGTTACAGTTTTGTCTTAAATCTGCTTGAAAATCTATGGCAAGTTGGTTGTTTAGCAATGATCAACAACCAATTTGACAGAGTTTGAAACATTTTGAAAATAATAATGGGTAAATATTGTACAATCCAAAAACTCACAGCTGTAATCACTGCCAAAAGTGATGTATTGACTCAGGGGTGTGAATACTTATGTAAATGACATATTTCTGTATTTCATGTTTAATATACAAAAATCTATTTAATCAATTTTGAATTCAGGCTGTAACACAACGAAATGTAGAATAAGTCAAAGGGTATGAATACTTTCTGAAGGCACTGTACGTACATTTAACTAGGAATAATATGACTATGAAACAGGATTGATAATAAACAGTAGCAGCAGCTTATGTGATGAGTCAAAAAAGTAGCACTTGCCGTATGCACTACCCTCTGTGCAGACATACACAATTTAATAAAGATCAAGTATTTTGAATTGAACTTACTTCATCATCACCAATCAACTGAAGTCAAGACAAGAGATTGAATTGGACATTTATTTGTACATACGGAATGAACGATTTTGATCCAAGAATATCGTGACACAGTTTGCCCACCAGAGAGAAATATAGCTATAGGAATCCTGGAGCCCTTGTAAGATTATATTTAAATACAGTGCATAAAATATAAAAATGATTCAAAACAATAAATCCCCCAGATATCTTGATATTTCTGACTGAAAATGTAAACCTTTTCAAATGTTCCAAACAAAGTTCATATTTTCAAACATGATTTAGAATTTATCTCACATAAAATCAATACTTGAGAAACTTTAAACCTTTTCTGGTCTTAGAAACTGTCCATATGCTGTATCTAGTGACCAAGTATAGGAACAGCAGCATAAAATCCCCCTGGATTTCAAATCTGTGACAAAAAATTGCAGTAAAACATCATCCCACATAAATAATTCCATATATTTTGCATAAATGACAAAAGTTTATCTTTCGACGCTCCTTACACTTTCAGGTAAGATTTTACTAATTTTATTGCACGAGCAGTGAAGCAACCTTATAAAAACATTTGCTTACACTTCTTATTTATCTTTCTCAGTTCTGTCCCCATCTCTTTTCCACTCTCACCCCACTTTCATCTCTCAGTCCCCTCTCCTGTTCTCTCTCTGATGGGTACTGAACACCAAACACATAACAGGGGTAGGGTTCTGGATGATTTTGGCACATGATGATTAGTCACGGAGTCTCTGGCCGAGTGGGGACAGGATCACTTGAGGCCTTCGTCAATACTCTTGAACATTAAAATGGCGTTGGAGATCTTGAGGGCGGGACCAAGTTTGATGTTCATGATTTTGACGATGTCAGTTTGTGTCAGTAATAGGAAGGCCTCCCCGTCAATCATCTGAGGAGAAATATACAAGAAACTCTCAATCACAGGAATATAAAAAAGTTTCTCATACAAACAAAACAACAATAGGGCCTCCCGGGGGGCGCAGTGGTCTAGGGCACTGCATCGCAGTGCTAGCTGCGCCACCAGAGTCTCTGGGTTCGCGCCCAGGCTCTGTCGCAGCCGGCCGCGACCGGGAGGTCCGTGGGGCGACGCACAATTGGTCTAGCGTCGTCCCGGTTAGGGAGGGTTTGGCCGGTAGGGATATCCTTGTCTCATCGCGCTCCAGCGACTCCTGTGGCGGGCCGGGCGCAGTGCGTGCTAACCAAGGGGGCCAGGTGCACGGTGTTTCCTCCGACACATTGGTGCGGCTGGCTTCCGGGTTGGAGGCGCGCTGTCTTTAAGAAGCAGTGCGGCTTGGTTGGGTTGTGCTTCGGAGGACGCGTGGCTTTCGACCTTCGTCTCTCCCGAGCCCGTACGGGAGTTGTAGCGATGAGACAAGATAGTAATTACTAGCGATTGGATACCACGAAAATTGGGGAGAAAAGGGGATACAATTTAAAATAAATTAAAATAAAAAAATAAAAAATAAAAAACAACAATAGAGGACAACAGAATGTAACTTAAATGACTTGACTTAGCTGTTCTAAATGGGCTCTTGTTTGTTTCATTAGTTCATACTTAATTATCAATTAACATCGTACTCACTTCCTCTTTGAAGACACAGGCTTGTTCTTCACAACCAGTCAGTTTCTGGACAAATCCAAAGACCTGTTACACAGAACACAAAGAGTTATCAATGTACTCTGATTCACCCGTTTGTTGAAGCCAAAGATAAATAGGGGTAAGTACAGGCAAGTCAAGTCGATCTCAGCTTGAGGGCCGCATCAGGATTTCAAAATTCCACCGAGGGCCGCACAGATTTTTTACAACCGATGTGTTTGTCAAAATCCATTTGCGGGCCAGAAAATGGGCAGTTATTTACATTTAAGTCATTTAGCAGACGCTGTTATCCAGAGCGACTTACAGTAAGTAGTGAGTGCATCCATTTTATTTGAAAAGGTTCATTATAGGTTCATTATCCTGTCTACATACGTTTTGTCTAGTTTTAGATGTTCAGGTGTGGCCTGGAGTGTTTTTATTTATTCTTAACCCAAAATCATAATCCCCCCTCAAACTGGGAATCTGTTGCAGTGACGGAGAACTTTAACCTCAGGGTGAGTTTTACAGCTCTCACCTCCTCCACAGTCCATGCTGCCACCTGTGTAGCATGGATGCCCTGGACGCCCGGCAGCAGTTTGCAGTGTTGCTCCCAGCACAGAGACAGGGTTCGGTCCGGGTGGGCCGACAGGGCAGACATGAACAGAGATGGGCACATACCCTCTGGGGCTATCGCTGCAACACAGGAAAACACACACATATACGTCAGCACACACAAAATCAAACATATTAACGCATGTAACACATACACACAGAATACTGTATATAGGATGCAGTAAACTCATACTGAGGCTATATATAATCAGAGTGTGGCCATAGACATAAATGGACACAGTATGTATGTGTACAGAGCATAAAACTGTGATACTCACTCTGGTAACCTCTATGCTGGCTTTTTCTATACTTGGGGGGACGACCAATCCTGACAATAGAGAAAGTGAGAAACTGGTGTGAAGGGGGGCTACAGTAGCAGAGGTTACAGCAATATACCACCACGACTATAACAGCCTTAACCACTGTTAACATGAGGCTTACCTGCCATGGTACCGGGACTTTTTGGTCCTTTGGCCAAAGATTAAGATGTTCCGCTTGGCTCCGCTCCCCTCTGTATCTGATAGGTCGGTTTTGAGTCTACCCTGGTTTCGCTCAGCCAATGGGCAGCCTGACAGACAGTGATGCGCTGTGAACCGCCCAGTCACATGACCCGAGCCATCACATCCAGGCGTCGGACACTTCCTGTTTCAAAAAGTAGGTTTGACTTCATTATAACATCATGATAACATAATCATAAGGTTGGTATGGAAATCATCTACTCACATGTACTGCTATATAGGCATTTCAGAGACCTGTTTCTGGCGAGTACTGACCTGTGATGGAAGCTGTACTTGGTGGATCTGGAGTGGCTGATTACTTTGCAAGGCATGGAGGAGAAACTGGACTGGCCTGTGGTTGCAGGCTCCCTGGGGTCTTATTAAAACACACACACAAACAAACACAGAGCTCAACGTCATCAAACCGAACATGTAAGCACTCATATCAAGGTGAAGTAGAGTCAGAGAAGTATGGTATCTGTTACCAAGGTGTTGGGTTTTGTTGGACTCAGGGGGTGGGATTTTTAGCGGGTGACCCGTACTCTCACACCAGCCAACCGGGTGGGTGTCAGGGTGGTCCGAGTCCATCCACTCATCATACATATGACTCCAGCCATCAAAATGGATCTGTGGGAGTATGGTATAATATGACATAGTTACGGGAGTGTAGTAGTGGCACTGGCACATACAACCGCAAGACACAGATTGACTCATAACCTGTAGTCCCCGTGTTATATCCACGAGCGTGCGGGTTTAGGGTCATGAAATATTGTGTGGTTGAAGGGCTGGTAACAAAAAAAAGACACTGTATCAAAAAATTCATTCATATCTATAGGCTACTTTGAGGTTTTTCTTTCGTTGTTTTTTATCTGGCATTAGTGCATAAATCTAAGCTTTAGAGACTAACGAGCGCCAAATACACGGCAATCCCCAATCCTGGTCATAAAAACCATGCGCAAGGCGTCAATTTAGGAAATTGTTTGACATTTTTGGTTTAAGAAAAACATTAGGATACTGTTCAATAGACCTAAATATTCAATAAGTAAATTAAGAAATGTTGAAGAAAAACATCATTGTTCAATAAATGTTCGAAAGAAAAACAGGGAACTGTACAGCGCATTTTCGATATACAGTTGAAGTCGGAAGTTCACATACACCTTAGCCAAATACATTTAAACTCAGTTTTTCACAATTTCTGACATTTAAACCTAGTAAAAATTCCCCATCTTAGGATCACCACTTTATTTGAAGAATGTGAAATGTCAGAATAATAGTAGAGAATTATTTATTTCAGCTTTTATTTCTTTCATCACATTCCCAGTGGGTCAGAAGTTTACATAAACTCAATTAGTATTTGGTAGCATTGCCTTTAAGTTGTTTAACTTGGGTCAAACGTTTCAGGTAGCCTTCCACAAGCTTGGAAGGCTACCTGAATTTGCTTGGAAGGCTACTTGAATTTTGGCCCATTCCTCCTGACAGAGCTGGTGTAACTGAGTCAGGTTTGTAAGCCTCCTTGCTCGCATACACTTTCTCAGTTCTGGCCACAAATTTTCTATAGGTTTGAGGTCAGGGCTTTGTGATGGCCTCTCCAATACCTTGACTTTGTTGTCCTTAAGACATTTTGCCACAACTTTGAAGTATGCTTGGGGTCATTGTCCATTTGGAAGACCCATTTGCGACCAAGCTTTAACTTCCTGACTGATGTCGAGATGTTGCTTCAATATATCCACATAATTTCCTGCCTCATGATGACATCTATTTTGAGAAGTGCACCAGTCCCTCCTGCAACAAAGCACCCCCACAACATGATGCTGCCACCCCCGTTCTTCACGGTTAGGATGGTGTTCTTCGGCTTGCAAGCCTCCCCCCTTTTCCTCCAAACATAACGATGATCATTATGGCCAAACAGTAAAAAATTTGTTTCATCAGACCAGAGGACATTTCTCCAAAAAGTACGATCTTTGTCTCCATGTGCAGTTGCAAACCATAGTCTGGCTTGTTTAATCACGGTTTTGGAGCAGTGGTTTCTTCCTTGCTCAGCGGCCTTTCAGGTTATGTCGATATAGGACTCGTTTTACTGTGGATATAGATACTTTTGTAGCTGTTTCCTCCAGCATCTTCACAAGGTCATTTGCTGTTGTTCTGGGATTGATTTGCACTTTTCACACCAAAGCACGTTCACCTCTAGGAGACAGAACGTGTCTCCTTCCTGAGAGGTATGACGGCTGCGTGGTCCCATGGTGTTTATACTTGTGTACTATTGTTTGTACAGATGAACGTGGTACCTTCAGGCGTTTGGAAATTGCTCCCAAGGATGAACCAGACTTGTGGAGGTCTACAATTTCTTTTCTGAGGTCTTGGCTAATTTCTTTTGATTTTCCCATGATGTCACGCAAAAAGGCACTGAGTTTGAAGGTAGGCCTTGAAATACATCCACAGGTACACCTACAATTTACTCAAATTATGTCAATTAGCCTATCAGAAGCTTCTAAAGCCATGACATCATATTCTGGAATTTTCCAAACTGTTTAAAGGCACAGACAACTTAGTGTATGTAAACTTCTGACCCACTGGAATTGTGATACAGTGAATTATAAGTGAAATAATCTGTCTGTAAATAATTGTTGGAAAAATTACTTGTCATGCACAAAGTAGATGTCCTAACCGACTTGCCAAAACTATAGTTTGTTAACAAGAAATGTGTGGAGTGGTTGGAAAAATGTATGTAAACTTCCGACTTCAACTGTATGTGGGTTAGGGTCGAGTGCGGGCCTCAGATTTTCACTTTATCACATACACTGAGTATACCAAAAATGAGGAACACCTTCCTAATATTGAGTTCCTCCCCTCAGAACTGCCTCAATTCGTCGGGGCATGGACTCAACAAGGTGCCGAAAGCGTTCCACAGGGATGCTGGCCCATGTTGACTCCAATGCTTCCCACTGTTGTCAAGTTGGCTGGATGTCCTTTGGGTGGTAGAGCATTCTTGATACACACGGGAAACTGTTGAGCGTGAAAAACCCAGCAGCGTTGCAGTTCTTCACACAAACCGGTGCACCAGGGACCTACTACCATACCCCATTCAAAGGCACTTAAATCGTTTTGTCTTTCCCATTCACCCTCTGAATGGCACACATACACAATCCATGTCTCAATTGTCTCAAGGCTTAAAAATCCTTCTTTAACCGGTCTCCTCCCCTTCATCTACACTGAGTGAAGTGGATTTAACAAGTGACATCAATATGGGATCATATAGTGCATTCGGAAAGTATTCAGACCCCTTGACTTTTTCCAGATTCTGATACGTTACAGCCTTATTTTAAAATGTATTTAATTAAAAAGTGTTCTCATCAATCTGCACAAAATACCCCATTATGACAAAACTAAAACAGGTTTTTAGAAAGTTTTGCAAATGTATAAAAAAAAAACAATTGAAAAAATATATTTTACCTTTATTTAACTAGGCAAGTCAGTTAAGAACTGTGGAGATGGGAGAACCTTCCAGAAGGACAACCATCTCTGCAGCACTCCACCAATCAGGCCTTTATGGTAGAGTGGCCAGACGGAAACCACTCCTCAGTAAAAGGCACATGACAGCCCGCTTGGAGTTTGCTAAAAGGCACCTAAAGGACTCTGACCATGAGAAACAAGATTCTCTGGTCTGATGAAACCAAGATTGAACTCTTTGGCCTGAATGCCAAGCGTCACGTCTGGAGGAAACCTGGCACCATCCCTACGGTGAAGCATGGTGGTGTTAGCATCATGCTGTGGGGATTTCGTTCGGAGCTAGGGACTGGGAGACTAGTCAGGATCGAGGTAAAGATGAACAAAGCAAAGTACAGAGAGATCATTGATGAAAACCTGCTCCAAAGCGCTCAGGACCTCAGACTAGGGCGAAGGTTCACCTTCCAACAGAACAACCACNAGATGAACGAAGCAAAGTACAGAGAGATCATTGATGAAAACCTGCTCCAAAGCGCTCAGGACCTCAGACTAGGGCGAAGGTTCACCTTCCAACAGGACAACCACCCTAAGCACACAGCCAAGATAAAGCAGGAGTGGCTTCAGGACAAGTCTCAATATCCTTGAGTTGCCCAGCCAGAGTCCGGACTTGAATCCTATCAAACATCTCTGGAGAGACCTGAAAATAACTTTGCAGTGACCCTCTCCATCCAACCTGACAGAGCTTGACAGGATCTACAGAGAAGAATGGGATAAACTCCCCAAATACAGGTGTGCCAAGCTTCTAGCGTCATACCTAAGACGCAAGGCTGTAAACGCTGCCAAAGATGCTTCAACAAAGTACTGAGTAAAGGGTCTGAATACTTATGTAAATTTGATATTTCCGTGTTTAAAAAGAAATAAATTTGCAAAAACGTTTTTGCATTGTCATTATGGGGTATTGTGTGTAGATCGATGAGGGAAAAACATTTTTTAAATTAAATTGTATCAGGCTGTAACGTAACAAAGTGTGTAAAAAGTCAAGTGGTCTGAATACTTTCCGAATGCACTGTATCCTTCACCTGGATTCACCTGGTCAGTTTATGTCATGGAAATAGCAGCTTAATGTTTTGTACACTCAGTGTATAGTCGAACGGTTGCAGAAGGGTTATTTGCAATTGCGGGTGGGTGATCAAACAGCTGACCCGTGCATCCCTAACACACACACTACTGGTTGACCTTAATGCGGTGGGTGTCGACCTCCTCCACTGTGGCCACCCGTATCAGGCCGGGGCTCCTTTTGTCCACCACCTCCAGCTTCATCTGAGCCTGGAAGCAATGGGCAGGACGCTGCAGAGGGGAGGGTCACATCATCATCACACAGCGCCACTTAGTCCCTATAGTTAATCTGATTTCAACTCATTAACTCATAACAGCAATTATGTCCACAACTACACTTTACCCCACCAAAAAGGATTCAAGTCAAATAAAATGTATTCACCCATGTTCATGTCATTGCAACAAGTCTTTAGTACTCACCACTTTAAAAGCCTCAGCAGAAACGGCGGTAGAGCCAGTCTCGTCGAGGTACCTTGGCCAGGAGAACCTGCCTGGGTCTGGGTAATCTGACAGAACAGATGGGGCACATGGGATCTAGCTCATAGGTGTGTGTGAAATTCCACTGCATTCCCTATAGTTCACTTATTAGACCTATAGTCATATCTTAGAACTTTGTCAGTCACCTTGAGGCGGCGTGAGGGGGAGGCTCCTCTCTTGGCACCAGCCAATAGGATGGATGTATGGACTGCTGGCATCACACCTGGATGGGGTAATGCAACATCAACCAATCAGATTAGAATTTAAATCATGGCATCATGGCTAGTAAAACAGCACAGTTCATAATTTAGAGAAGCCATGAAAAAGACATGAAAAATGGCCTCACCAGTAGTCGTACGTGTCGTCCCAGTTATCAAAGTGAACCAGGAAGCGGTCGTCCACCACGTCGGTCACGGTCGCCACGCAGATGAGAGAGGGGTTCATGCGGTCGACCGCCTCCAGCTTCATGCCCACCTCAAAACCACACTCCGTATCCGTCTGACCAGGGGGCCAGCAACACAAACGCACCACATTAGCCGCTTACAGTTACTTACTTCAGGCAGATGCATACCACTGATTGAGGATAAGAGTCATGCTTATACTTACTCTTCCAGGGCTGGCAAACACCTCTTTAGGGGCAACTTGTGCTTTACTCATTTTCAGGTAGCTGGCCCAGGAGAACTCCTCCTCTTTGCAGCCTGTGGCACAAACAGACACAAACATATGATGTGGACATTTTCCTGGACCACTACTCCAATAAGGACATTCTCATTAGTTACTTTATGAATGACATACTTTAGATGCTTGGGCGAATGATCTGTGCCACATTCAAAATGTGAATATAAAACTAATCAGTGTCCAAAGTGCAGCCCAACCCCAAACCAAAGCCCAGTGTACTCTTATCTTTGGGGGTGTAGAGTTTGTGTCCAGTGCTCTCACACCATCCCGCCGGGTGGATGTCGGGGCAGTTGGCATTTACCCAGAAGTCATGACAGTCTGAGTAGCCGTCAAAATGGAGACGCAGCCTGTAGCCACAAATCTACAAACAGGACAAGACAGACAGAAGTCAAACTGTGTCTCCCCAAATCTCTCTCTCCGTGTCTTTCCCTCAGTTATGTGGATCCATCTCTCTCTCTGAGGATTAATCAGTGTGTACAGTCAGGGTGTGTATAGTGTGTACGGAAAACAAAACAGTCAGGACAGGGAGAGAGGTAGAAGCAAACCTCAAAGAGCATGCGACTGTAGGTTGAGCAGCGATGCACACAGTACCTCAGCCACAGTCAGAACAAAGTACATGGAGGGGTGCTGGGGGTCGATGCCCTCTAACTTCATGCCTTGGCGGAAGCTGCTTTTGCACTGCGGGACTCTCTGAGACTGAAAATACAGGGGGCATAGTAAGAAAAGCACAGCCATATACACATGCACGCACGCCCACAAGCCCACTCACACCCACTTTAATTTGCAAAGAATATCAACTTTTGTTCTCTCATTTAGTATGTACCCAAAGAGAATAAAACCCACCTCTTGAAAGAGTTTGGCCGGAGCTGCCACTGCTTTGGTCTCCTCCAGATACTGTCCCCATGTCCACAGATCCATATGGACTTCAACAGCACCTGTTGTACACAGACAGAAAACACAACATAAAGCTTATGGGAGTTCTGACAACTGAAATATGACTTGAATATATATATATTTTTAATGCAATTTAGCTGATTCTTACCTGTTTTGTTGTGTCTGCTTTCTGTCTTCAAGTAATCCTAGAACCACAAATACAACACACAGATTTACGACAACAAAGACATAGTGCCTACACTATGAATGGTCATACTGAACAAAAAAATTGATTGATGCATAACATCCTCACGTACATGTGAGATCATTTACTTATTACAACAACAAAATATGCTACTAAATTGTGCGCGCTTTATGTGAGATGAAGTGACACTCGAGGCTTTCCCACCATTCCATCCAGCTCAGATTCTTCCTCTGACGGACTCAGGTAGTCCTTCCTCTTCCTCTTCTTCATGGGTTTCAGCAGCTCAGGGTCCAGAGATGCTACCCTGCCCCCGGGAATCTTATCTGTGCCTCCCCCCCTCCTAAGGGACAGATAAGAGAATAGTTGAGTCCACTACAAAGCTTTGCCTTAGGCTACCTATGACCTACGTTACATCTTCTGCATGGTGGTTAATATCTTCCTGTAGTTTGTTTGTTTTGTGTCTGAGCATCCACAGTATGATTTTAATTTAGCATGAATTGCACTTTCTATGGTAAAAGGATGTTTCATAAAAATTGACTTTCTAAAGTGTGGAAAGGCTTCAGTCTTCAGTACTTACTTGTCAGTCATAGGCTCCCTGCGTAGCTGCTCTGGGTAGGTTCTCTGTGCCATAGGATCACAGCTCTCTTGTTGTCCTGGCCCTCCCTGGGTCTTAGGCTCAATCTTGATGGGCCTCTCTTGTTCCACAGCCACACCACCCACAGAGCTGAGAGGAGACACCATATCTACAATGGAATCAAATCAAATTTTATTTGTCACATGCGCCGAATACAACAGGTATTCGGCACTTGTAAGTAAGCATACCTTGAAATGCTTACTTACAAGCCCTTAACAAACAATACTGAATTTGTTTTAAAGTAAAACAATATTTGCTAAAAAAATATATGCAAAATAAAATAAACTAAAGAAAAAAAGTAATAACGAGGATATACAGTACATTCGGGAAGTATTCAGACCCCTTGACTTTTTCCACATTCTGTTACGTTACAACCTTATTCTAAAATGGATGAAATAGTTTTTTCCCCTCATCAATCTACACACAATACCTCATAATGACAAAGCAAAATCAGATTGTATTAAATGTATTAAAAATAAACTGAAATATCACATTTACATAAGTATTCAGATCCTTTACTCAGTACTTTGGCAGTGTTTACAGCCTCGAGTCTTCTTGGGTATGACACTACAAGCTTGACACACCTGTATTTGGGAAGTTTCTCCCATTCTTCTCTGCAGATCCTCTCAAGCTCTGTCAGGTTGGGTGGGTAGTGTCACTGCACAGCTATTTGCAGGTCTCTCCAGAGATGTTTGATCGGGTTCAAGTCCGGGCTCTGGCTCGCTCTGTCTCTGGCAAGCACATTCAGAGACTTGTCCCAAAGCAACTCCTGCGTTATCTTGGCTGTGTGCTTAGGGTGGTTGTCCTGTTGGAAGGTGAACCTTCGCCCCAGTCTGAGGTCCTGAGCATTCTGGAGCAGGTTTTCATCAAGGATCTTTCTGTACTATGCTCCATTCACCTTTCCCTTGATCCTGACTAGTCTCTCAGTCCCTGCCGCTGAAAAACATCCCTAGAGCATGATGCTGCCACCACCATGCTTCACAGTAGGGATGGTGGCAGGTTTCCTCCAGACGTGACGCCTGGCATTCAGGCCATAGAGTTCAATCTTGGTTTCATCAGACCAGAGAATCTTGTTTCTCATGGTCTGTGAATCCTTTAGGTGCCTTTTGGCAAACTCCAAGTAGGCTGTCATGTGCCTTTTACTGAGGTGTGGCTTCCCTCTGGCCACTCTACCATAAAGGCCTGATTGGTGGAGTGCTGCAGAGATGGTTGTCCTTCTGGAAGGTTCTCCCATCTCCACAGAGGAACACTGGAGCTCTGTCACTTTGACCATTGGGTTCTTGGTCACCTCCCTGACCAAGGCCCTTCTCCACCGATTGCTCAGTTTGGCCGGGTGGCCAGCTCTAGGAAGAGTCTTGGTGGTTCCAAACTTGTTCCATTTTAGAATGAGGGAGGCCACTGTGTCTTGGGGACCTTCAATGCTGCAGACATTGTTGGTACCCTTTCCCAGATCTGTGACTCAACACAATCCTGTCTTGGAGCTCTACGGACAATTCCTACGACCTCATGGCTTGGTTTTTGCTCTGACATGCACTGTCAGCTGTGCTACCTTATATAGAAAGGTGTGTGCCTTTCCATATCAAGTCCAATCAATTGAATTTACCACAGGTGGACTCCAATCAAGTTGTAGAAACATCTTAAGGATGATCAATGGAAACAGGATGCACCTGAGCTCAATTTCGAGTCTCATAGCAAAGTGTCTGAATACTTATGTATATAAGTGATTTCTGTTTTTGTTTTTTTATGCATTTGCAAAGAAATCGAAAAATATGTTTTGCCTTGTCATTATGGGGTATTGTGTGTAGATGGATGAGGGGGAGAAAAAATATATATTTTAGAATAAGGCTGTTACGTAACAAAATGTGGTAAAAGTCAAGGGGTCTGAATACTTTCCGAATGCACTGTATACAGGGGGTATCGGTACAGAGTCAATGTGCGGTGGCACAGGTTAGTTGAGGTAATTGAGGTAATATGTATATGTAGTTAGGGGTAAAGTGACTATGCATAGATAATAAACAGCGAGTAGCAGCAGCAGAAAAAAGGGGGACAATACAAATAGTCCAGGGACCCAATTGACTGTTTAGCAGTCTAATGGCTTGGGGGTAGAATCTGTTAAGGAGCATTTTGGACCTAGACTTGGTGCTCCGGAACCGCTTCCTGTGCGGTAGCAGAGAGAACAGTCTATGACTAGAGTGGCTGGAGTCTGACAATTTTTAGGGCCTTCCTCTGACACTGCCTGGTATAGAGGTCCTGGATGGCAGGAAGCTTGGCCCCAGTGATGGTACTGGGCCGTAACCACTACCCTCTGTAGCGCCTTGCGGTCGGTTGCCGAGCAGTTGCCATATCAAGCGGTGATGCAATCAGTCAGGAATCTCTCGATGGTGTAGCTGTATAACTTTTTGAGGATCTGAGGACCCATGCCAAATCTTTTTAGTTTCCTTAGGGGGAATAGGTGTTGTCGTGCGATCTTCAAGACTGACTTGATGTGTTTGGACCATGATGGTTTGTTAGTGATGTGGAGGACAAGGAACTTGAAGCTCTCAACCCACTCCACTACAGCCGACCCACTCCACTACAGCCCTGTCGATGTGAATGGAGTCGTGGGTGAACAGGGAGTACGCAGTCGTGGGTGAACAGGGAGTACAGGGGGGGACTAAGCACTTCCCCTGAGGCATCCCGTGTCAAGGGTCAGGGTGGCAGATGCGTTGTTGCCTACCCTTACCACCTGGGGGGCGGCCCGTCAGGAAGTCCAGGATCCAGTTGCAGAGGGAGGTGTTCAGTCCCAGGGTCCTTAGCTTAGTAATAGTTTTGAGGGCACTATGGTGTTGAACACTGAGCTGTAGTCAATGAATAGCATCCTCACGTAGGTGTTCCTTTTGTCCAGGTGGGAAAGGGCAGTGTGGAGTGCATTGGAGATCACGTCATCCGTGGATCTGTTGAGGCGGTATGTGAATTGGGGTGGGTATAGGATTTCTGGGATGGTGTTAATGTGAGCCATGACCAGCCTTTCAAAGCACTTAATGGCTATAGACGTGAGTGCTACGGGTCGGTAGTCATTTAGGCAGGGTACCATGGCGTTCTTGGGCACAGGGAATATGGTGGTCTGCTTGAAACATGTAGGTATTACAGACTCGGTCAGGGAGAGGTTGAAAATGTCAGTGAAGACACTTGACAGTTGGTCAGCGCATGCTCTGAGTACCTGTCCGGTAATCCATCTGGCCCTGCGGCCTTGTGAATGTTGACCTGTTTAAAGAACTTACTCACATCGGCTACGGAGAGAGTGATCACACAGTCGGAGGCATTATATCAGGTAGGGATCAGGAAAGGATTGCATACAGTATAGCAAGTAGTTTTTGAGGATATTTCTGGAATTAAATATGAGTTGTGAACTTGCTAGTTCACTAGCTAGATCATTTACATTAGGATTTAGTTAAGGGACTGTTCATCTGTAGCCTACCTGTTTTGTTAGTTGGCCTGTTTTTGGAGTCAGGTATTTTCCCAGACACCATTACTGCTGGTTCAGCACTGCTGATTTTCCCTTGGCTGATCATCTCCAGTGTTCCACAGTCACTCATACAGAACTGAAAAATACACATACTGTATTTCAACCATGTGCATACACAACCTGGACTCAGGGGTAAATCCAGGACACTCCAAATTATTATGACATGTTACATTTTGTATGCATTCATTTGTGGATGTCCATTTCATATTTTATTTATTTTAACCTTTATTTAACTAGGCAAGTCAGTTAAGAACAAATTCTAGGCAAGTCAGTTAAGAACAACCTTTCGGTTACTAGCCCAACGCTCTAACCACTAGGCTACCTGCCGTATGATATGTTACGAATTACAATTTGTATGAAATGTTACGAATTTGAATTTGTAGAATATGTTACAAATTGCAATTCATACAATATGTTATACATTTGCAAAACGTATGATGTTATGAATTCCAATTTGTTGTGGCTAACGTTAGCTAGGTGGCTAACATTAGTTTGGCTAGGGGTTAAGGATAAAAGGTTAGCTAACATGCTAAGAAGTTGCAAAGTAGCAAAAAGTAGTAAGTAGTTGCTAATTAGCTAAAGTTGTCCGTGATGAGTTTTGAACAAGCAACCTTTGGGTTGCTAAACATTCGCTTTATGCGCCAAACTAACCAACCATCCACCCTACTTACGTTTTTGCGCTAAGTAACCTTCTGTCTTGTCTTATGTAACCATACCGAACTGAACATATCATTCTAATTTGAGTGTTCCAGATTTACATATACTATATTACGTCTATTCTATGAGACCAGGCTGGCTGGCCTCTTTACTCCAACAATGCTTAATACTAGAGAACCCTACGCTTATAATAACATACAATGGCCATCAGATGTCATTCACCTTAAGGTTGCTGCTGGGTAAGATGGCCATCCCTTCTTTCCACTCCAGTACATGGACGATGCTACAGGCTCCCCCAACCTGGGGGGCTAGAGTGGGGGTTTCCACCTCTCCAGCTGTGGATCCATTACCTGCCTCAGCAGCACCCGGAGAGACCTCCACCTTCTGTGTACTGGGAACAGGGGCTGGGGAGAGAGTGGCCAGTCTTCTAAGTTCTGAGCGAATATGATATGTAGCTGTGTGAAACTAGTAGGAGGGTAGTATGTACCCCCCTCTGTTTTGTCTAAACTTAGGACAATGTGCAGCATATCTCTGAGTTGGAGAATGTTCAGGGTGCAATACATTACGGAACACTATTGAGTGTAATAGTTCCAGGAGAGTCATGGTGGCCTTATCTCACCTGGCAGGATGAGTGCTGTGGTAGTCTGTGGGTGTGTCTTCTTCGACAGGCTGTCATTGGAGGAGAGGGCATCACTGGAGTCAGTGGGAGGATTGGGATCTGCTTCTTTGGCTGAAACATCCAGCTCCACTTTGGCACTCATGACAGACTTCACTTACTGCCTCTGAAAAAAAGATCATAATGTCAGTTTAACCATCACAATTTCACATATTTATTAGGATTAGAATGACAGCTGGAGTGACATTGGAATATAGGGTGCTATGGGTCTTGAATGCCAGAAAGGTTACAGGATTCAGATGTATTCCCCATATCATGCATCCCCTGCATCCAGTCTTATCTTTTACCACTAAACAGCTAAATACATTGGACAATTTCCTGTACAGATATGCTGCCATTCTTCTCCTTTTATCAATAATAATGCTGTGTTTCTCTGCATTGTTGTGAGGAAACCTTAAAAATGGAATTACTGAATTTTAGTCTCATTTGACAGCATCGGTGATAAAGTACATCCAAGGAATGATTTATTTTAAAATAAACAATTTCATTGAGCTATTATGACCTTTCTGTAATGTCAACTGCTTTATTTGACAACGCTCCTCTTCGAATAACAAGGGAAAGTAGAGCCACAATGCAAAATAATTATATTATTAATTTAACAAAAACACAGCAATTCAGCAGTAAAATGGCGGAGGATCAGAAACCCTTGAAGCTATTTAAGAAAAAAAACTACAATTTGTGAAAATGTAAAAAAAAAAAAATCCTGGCAAGATTTCGAATGAATGACATCGTTTCATGACATTCAGGCGAGAAAAATAAAATCCCTATTATGATGCGGTCCGTTAGTTCTCTGGAAACCTGATGTAATAGGCTATCGAATGACAGAATATATTGAATTCTTAAATGATTTGCGATACCAAATAGCTTTATGACTAATTATGTTCATGCATGCTGGATGTCAACCGCAAGAAAATTACAAATTCTCTTACCATCTGCAAGCGTTATAGTTTCAGGATTCTGTAGCGCTTATTGCAGGCACGTCAAAGCAATATACATGCATATTAGCTGATCAATTTGGGACTAAATTTAGCTTACCAGCGGTTTCTTCTTGCGGGTCAGAATCTTAAAATCACGCATGCGCAGCTCACCCTACAGCGGATCCAAATGCATCGCTCCAATTCCATGAGTTAAATAACCTCCCAAAATGTTCATAATTTCAACCACAACCTCTCCCCCCCGCGCGTCAAGGAAACAATTATATTTCACTCAACAATTTCACTGTCAATCATAATGTTCAATGACTCATCAAAACACAGCAAAGCTTGTGTCATCATGGGAGAATAATATCACAAACCAGCAATTTTCATATGAACTTTTTATTAAATGTACAATAAAAAAAAGGGCATGTTACATGTAATCAAAACGGCTTCTTATGTGGAGAGGGTGTAATTTGTACCACCATCCCCGGTAAACCTATTCATACAATGCCAAAAACCTGTTCATCTACAAATTGTATGCACACACAGTACATCTTGAGGGGGGCTCAATAGGTGAAATGATTCCTATCATGAAAATGAAAAATCAATTCAAAACACCACCCTGAGGTAAGCAAAAGAAGACGGCGGAATACGAACAAGAACTAAAAGGATATTAAAGAAAAGGCCTGGCTTGTTTTAAATACAAAGCCCTTCAGACAAGCTCCTCTATGTACAATTAATACAAAACGGATCAATAGCTGTAATCTACGATGCGCACTCCCCCACAATAAACATGACTAAATCATTCTCATGCCATGTATAATACGTCAAGATAGTAGTTCGGATTTTTAAGTGTCAAGGATAGCACTGATTAAGACTGAGCATGCCTTGATGCACCTGGTGCTGCAATTGAGCTGTCAAATCAAATAGGAGCTGGTCCTATATCACCAGTTGCTCAAATGAGGAACATGTGGATGAAGCCTTTAATCTCGGGAAGCTGATCTAGACCTGGATTTGGAGCGGGAGACTGAACGCTTGTCCGGAGACTTGGAGCGACGGTCAGCTGCTGGGGAAGGGGAGCGAGAGGAACGCTCCTCCTTCCCATTTTCCACGGGAGATGCTGAGCGGCTACGGGACTTCTTGTTGGCCGACTTCTCCTTGGAGCGGCTGCGGGAATCCCGCTCGGATTTCACCTTGGAGCAGCTCTTGGAACGGGACTTGCTTTTGTTGGAACGGGATCTGGATTTGCGAGAGCGGGAACGAGACTTCCTTCCAGACTTGGAGTGGCGTCTCTTGCTGCGAGAATGGGATCTGCAGGGGGTTGACAGAATTGTTAACAATCTTTGGTCAATATGGGTACAACAATCTAAACCATACTTCTCTAGACATTAGGGCCAGCTTACCGGGAGTGGGATCTGGAGTTACTCCTGGAGCGACTGCTCCTGCGGCTCCTGCTACGAGAGCGACGTCTGCTGCGAGACCTGCAGGGGGGGAACAAGAATACAAATGTCACATTAAATGGCTGGATAAGTGACACCACACATGGGATTCAACTACTAATAAAGAGCAGGGCGGTGTGTAGAACCTCACCTGGAGCGACTGCCAGAGTAGGAGCGTCGGCGGCGAGACTTTTCCTCCACCAGACGGATCTTCCTCCCGTTGATGTCCGTGCCGTCCAGCTTGTCTAGGGCCCTCCTCATGTCCGAGCGTGAGCCAAACTCGATGACACCCTCGTTGGTACGCTCCTTGTGGGCGTCGGCATACGTGACCTCTCCAGCCTGGCGCATGAAATCCTGTAGGAGACAAGGCAAAGTCACTGCCGAACATTACCCCAATTTTTCAGAAACTAAACGGCCTACCATGGATAGCAACTGGCAGTTCATCTTCAGTACCCGTCCCTCAGCTATAATTATAAACCAGGTAGTTTGGGTAATGGACACAGATTGGCTGAAACAGCATTCCAGCTCTGTGTATATCAGACAATATACCACGGTATGGCGCAAAACTACTTGTTTACTGTTATATTTATGTTGGTAACCGGTTTATAATAGCAATAGGGCAGCTTGTGGGTTTGTGGTATATAATATACTACTGCTAAGGGCTGTATCCAGGCAATATGCTTTGCATCGTGCCTAAGACCAGCCCTTATGTATGGTATATTTGCAATATACCACAATGCTTCAGGCCTTATTGCTTAAATATAAGTGTCCCCTCGACTCACCTTTAGATCCTGCCAGCTGCAGCGGCTGGACAGATTCTCAACGATCAGTCGGTACTCGGTACGGACGGGTGGCCCATACTTATCCCTGCCAGTGCGGCTTCTGCTGCTGCTGTAACCACTACTACCTTTAAATGTCAGGACAGACAAATTGTCAGCAAAACAGAGTGGCATATAGGCATTTCACTTAGTGGATCAGACCATGAACAGAGAATGCAACTACCAGAATAAAAAGGTGTGGTAATGTTTAATATAGGTCCTGTGAGATGTCCATCTGGACCCAGTCTCAAGACAAACCTAATTAAGTGACTGAGGTATTAAAGCTGTGGCATTTGTTGGCTTAGTGGCTGTACATTTTTATTCTCCTCACTGTACAGCCTCTGAAGTAGTTCATTGCTGTGCAAAGAACACCACTGCATCTGTTATCAGCAACATACAGCCAGTCTGACAAATGTTTAAAAACTGCAAATCTTTAGCAGTATAAACAAATGGACAGTGATGTTTTTCTTACAAACTCTTGAATCCTGAAAGACAAACGGGGGCTTCCACAAAGTCAATGTCAAAAACTTGTAACACATTTTGTAAGAGTGCCAACTGACATAACTCTACAAAGGTTTTTCCCCATGACATAGCCTAACCGGTTGTCAAACTGGTGACAATGCAGTTGCTTTGCCTTCTTACAGGGAACGGTAACATGTTGACTTAAAGCCGTCCCACTTATTTTTTCAACATAGAAACCAATGGGAATCCTCACCATCACCCCTGGTCTATTGGAAAAAGGATGATGTCATCAAGGCTTCCGGTTAGGTCAGCCAAGGGTCAAGAGGCATAGGTCACACACACATTGTAAAGGTGAAAGCCAAGGCCAAACGGGACAGGCAGTCATCTTAGCCTCAATGGACTCAGCCTCAGCCCGCAGCTGGACTCTTTCAAATTGAAACATCAAGGACTTTGTTAATGTTGAAATCAAAACGCAAAGACAATTCACATGTAATGGTATTTCACGGTACAGCTGGGCTACATGGTGACAAAGTCGTGACTTCTTAACTAAATACAGTTGTTTATTGGTGTTCCACCAGGAAGAAAACACTAGAAACATGGTTTCACTACACCTAAACAATCAGTAGCAGTAATCTGAAGTCTGCTCCGAGTTGGGTCAAACTTGTACCATACTCAATGGTGACACTATGGAAATGGTGACATCATTGAGTATTGGCGAGTTAAGTCAAACTCCACTTCAGGATCACAGGCCTGTGTGTGTGTACGGTCCACATTCACATCTCCTTGACCCATTGGGAAAAGGGTAAAGGGAAAATAGAAATACATTGCACTTACTGCGACCACCACCCCCACCACCACCACCACCACCATATCCATCTCGGTCACGGCGCGGTCCTCTGGCATGTTCCACGGTCACACGCTCCCCGCACAACTCCTTGCCATTCAGTTCATACACTGCGTCGTCCGCATCACGATTATCCTCAAATTCTACAAAGCCATATCTAAAATATAAAAAAGTTAAATAAGCTAGCAATAAAAACAAATGCCAAAACAATTAATTTCAAGGCACTTCAACTACTAGCTGCTAATTAGCTAACTAGTCATTCACATTTTCTGTGAAGGATAACTATAGTT
Organism: Salvelinus sp. IW2-2015; assembly: GCF_002910315.2. Classification (NCBI taxonomy): domain Eukaryota; kingdom Metazoa; phylum Chordata; class Actinopteri; order Salmoniformes; family Salmonidae; genus Salvelinus; species Salvelinus sp. IW2-2015. The sequence goes on along the minus strand of NC_036857.1, from coordinate 12,802,333 downwards.
GCACGCCCCTGATCAGTCTTGATGTAACATAAAAAAGGTGAAATGGTTCAAAAAGCACATTTGTTTAAGGGTCTGCGTTTTGAAAACACAGATTTCTCAACTCTAACGCTGCAGTATAGGGTGTCATAAATTATTTCTGACCAATGGTTAAAATAAGTTATTTGTGTATATTTCCCTCTAGGAAAACCAATGGTCCAAACCTCAATTTTTTCAAAGGCCATGTTCAAAAAAATAAGTGCATTGCAACAGCTAGGCTGGACTCTGCAAGAATTAAGGCTACTGGCTACCTGACAGGCTCCCTTTACTGTTGAACTCACATCTTTCTTTTTTGAGTCGGCAGGACATAAAATAGGGCTGTATTTTACTATATACCGGTAATGAGGCACGGACTGGTTTGGGTCTTTACATTACCTTCTATAACAGTATTAGAATGTTAAAAATATATATTTGTGATATGCCATGTATAACATCCATTTTATAGTTTACACCGCTACTCAAGTCATCCCTCTCCTCGCCGCTTTCCACACAGACCTAGCCCTGCCCCTCAAGGAGTGCATTTGTTGTTGCTTGACCACGAGAAACTTGTTCAGTCTGCATGGTCAATGTAGCACATGCAACAATGTTGATGACAACAACATGGTTTCCACTTTGCTTCTTAATATAAAATTCAAAAGCGTTCTGTAATTACACAATTAGTTTCTTACATCTACAAAAAGCTACGTTTGTCTATTCTTAGCAAGTTTTAGCAGGCCTCAATCTGCATGTTGTTTGTGCAACAGTATCTTCTAAATCAAAGAGGAATTGACAAATCATGAATAGGTTGGCTACATGAACATTTAATGTAGCCAAAGATTGTAGGGTCCCCTAGGAAACACTGCCCAACATTTTGGTTCCTACCCCATCACAATAACTCCTCCCTGGCAGTGCCCACTATTATTTATAACTATAGAATTAACATCCTAATTCCATGATTCCAACAAGTGTTTTGATGTAAATCGTAACATTTGGTTAAAAACCAGGCCTAGATTATTTCGCCCATATTGTGCAGCCACATGTGGCAGTGTGGAAATTATCTAAAATTTGAGGGCAAGAAATGTAGAAATTTATGAAAATGATTTTTGGTTGAAGTTGAATTGAACAGAATAGAGAAAAGCCCAATGAATTAACTTAGAATGTATGTGTTGCCACCCTAGGGTCACACACTACTCAAGGCAAATGAACTTTTATTATTTAAAAACAAAACATACTGTCAGAAATTGATAAATATTGTGATATGCTATTTGGGCCATGTCGCCAAGTCCTAACATAAGAGGCAAGATGCATATCGATTTTTAGCAGTCATGTAGTATTTCACATTTTAGTACAGTTTCCATACCAATTCAAAATTCCTGTTATTTTTCAAAGAATTCACAACAAGTGTATCGCTGAAATGTCAACGGAGCACTGAACATATACCATGTTTCTTATTCTCAAAGCCTTCTACATTTAATTTAGCTCATGCAAATGTTTGTTACGCCCTGTGGGAGGACACCCTATAAAAGTATACATTTAAGAAAGTGCTAATGTTAGTCTCCCTTACAAAAAAAAAAAACACATGTAATATTGAAATACTGAAGGAATTACATTTATTAATATGGAGGACTGTTTCTTCTGTGGAGTACCAATATGGCCGACCGGTCACTTCAGAGCGTCTTATGCCAATACTTGCATCCAAAATCCAGGGTTTATATACATCATTGGTAGCCACATGGCCGCACACAAAAAAAATGGGTTTCCACTAGATAGCACAGAAACAAAGTCCAAATTGGCTATATTGTAAAAATGCACGAAAACAATTCTCTTTTTGGTCCTCGTTTAAGGTTAAGAGTGGTTGGTTAAGGTTAGGTTTAAAAATCACATTTTAAGAAGAGAAATTGTAGAAATAGGCGGGGTTCATGACTTTGACTGTAATAACTAGTAACGACCAAAAAAACTGCCTGCAGCCAAACAAGCAGCCATTTTGAACACGCTGTGTAGTAGCTAGCATCTAAATACGTTAGCTAGGGGCCTTCTTTACAAAACATGTTAAATGCTTTAGTAAAGCAAATGTGTGCAGCTAATAACCACTAACTTTAGCTAATTTCTATTACACGCACAGATAACACAAATGAAAGGCAAATGTATTTCGCTTATGTTTTGGGGAAGCTAGCCGAAAGCAAGTAGGTAACGTTAGCTAGCTAACGCCAACTGGATATATAGTTACCATTAGCTTGCCAGCTATTTTTTGTTCCAACTGAATCTCTTATATGATCAACTTACCCATTTTTCAGATCAATTTCCATAAGCTTTCCGTAGCCATCGAAAAATCTTTGAATGTCTTTTTCTCGAGCATTATAATTAAGTTTTCCAACATAGATGCGAGGCATGATTATTGATCCTCGCACAAAATATCGTAATCAAAAGAGAAGTAGCCGAGGAGTTCGAATGTTTTATGTAGACTGTGACGTAAAGGACCATCGCGAGAATACACGAATTCCCGCTCCGGTGTCTGGTCATCTGAACCAGTGTTTCCCAACCCCTGGTCCTCGAGTACCTCCAACAGTAGAGTTTGGTTGTAGCCCTTGACAAACGCACATAATTCAAATCATTGTGGGCTTGATGATTAGTTGACAAGTTGAATCAGGTGTGCTTGTCCAGGGTTACAATAAAAATGTGTGGTAATCGACCAGGGTTGGGAAACACTGATCTAAACCCGCCTGTCTAAATTCTGCTCGTAGTCTACTATCGTATAGAACTAAAAATATTTTCCTGCAGCATTTCTCAGTTTATCGTGCAGAGTAGTTTAGCTATATATTATAGTAGCCTACTATAGACAAGGGAATTTAAAGATACTGGGACCTGCAGCTATTGATGCCAGCAGGTAGCCTGGCGGGTAGGCGCGATGGGCCAGTAACCGAAAGGTTGCTGGATTGAATCCCAGAGCAGACAAGGTAAAAATCTGTTCTGAGCAAGGCAGTTAACCCACTGTTTTCCAGGTGCCAATTAAGGCAGCCCCCTAAGTATCCCCTTTCCCAAATGCAGTGTCCTTTTTTATAGAAATCCAAATGGGTGAAATGGGGTAATGTTAAGTTACAGAAGCCCAGTATACCATGTATGTTCTATGCATTCTTGTTTGTATAGTGTTCTAAACATATGTGAATATTAGCAGGGGTTGGCTCCCGAGTGGCGCAGCAGTCTATGGCACTGCATCTCAGTGCAAGAGGCATCACATCCGGCCGTGATTGGAAGTCCCATAGGGCGGTGCACAACTGGTCCGGGATAGGCCGTCATTGTAAATAAGAATTTGTTCTTAACTGACATACCTAGTTAAATTTAAAAAAAATGTGCAAGAGAATGAAAAAAGGTGTTGCAAAAAACAGTCGTAACTTGTCTTTATCTAGTCATTTATGTCATTCTCCAATATCGTTAAATTGTACAACAATGTAACAGAGAAAAAAAACATTACTTTAAATGCAACCATGGTATCGTGACAATAGAAAATAAAATATCAGATATTTCAAAACAATATCTTATCACTCCAACCCCTATTTTGCAAGCAGCAGCTCCACCATTGATGTTGGCACAGGAAAGGAACAGGGTCGTGCAGGCATGACGTGTGCGTTTGACAACCCTCCATTTTGCAAACAACAGGTGAGATACTGGACAAATCTAGAGACATGAGAGAAATGTACAAGCCATTAAGTCTGTTGCTTTCAAGTATTTTCTTGTCCACCAATATACATGTGGTTCTACATTTCTTAATGAGAGCATAGAAAATCATGTCTTGTGACGGTCACCATAGAGGTGACCAAACGTGATTGATGAAATGACAATGCAATTCTGACTCACCATTTCTTGTTCCGTGGTTTCAGCTCCTCAGTAGCATTACGCAGGAAGATGTAGTTCTTTTTCTGAGGGTTGTAGTACTCATGTCCCTGAGGTTAAACACATATGTATCAATTTAGCTTTTTTTTTTTTATATTGCCTGTCCATTTTGAAGGAATAGAATGAGTCTTAAATCAACCTATCATAACATGAGGTACGAGATAAAATGTTACCTTTGACCAATCATAGCTGGAGGCGTAGGCAAAGATGTTGCCGTTGTTGTTGAAGGAGCATGCTGTGATTGGCTGGTCCAGCTGCTCTGAGGTCTTCAGCTTGGTGCGGGCATCTTTATCCCAGAAGCTGAAGCGACCATCCGACCCAACAGTCGCCAGTGTCCCGTGGACAGGGTGGAAGGAGATGGCATTTACCTGTTTGATCAGAAACAGCAAGGTGTTTGCATGAAAAACACCCCAATATCTTATGCTACCTACTGACTGTATCCAAATGTATATGAAAGCAGGGTGTAGAGAGCAAAATCTGGACTCACAGCATAGATATCTTGTGGTGTGGCTGTGTTGGTTCCATTCGACCTGTGGCACTTAAAGGTGAAGTTATCCTTGGCTCTACAACACAAAAACACAGTGTGGTGAGTAGGGTGCCGTGGGTGGTAGCCAAGGTCTTTCTCACAGTTTAAGGAACAGCCTGGTTTGTGGTACTCACGGGTTAGGAGGGTTGATGTAGTGAATGGCAACCCTCCCTTCAATGCTTCCGAGAGCAAATCCAGCAGGCTTGTTCTGTTTGTCCTTAAAAATGGCTATGCAGCGGTGCTGATACAGGGAGATGGAAGAGGTAGTGTTAGGGTGTACACCACAGGCATGAACTATTCATGAATAATTGATAATCAATGGAAACTGCACTCTGAAAAGGTGTGTGTATGTACACTAGTAGATAGTCCTGTAAATGTATTGTTCATTTTTTTAAATGTAACCTTTATTTATCCAGGAAGTCCCAATGAGGTCAAAAGAACTCTTTTAGGGAGACCTGTAAGTCACCTGGTATGTGAGACCAGTCACCTGGTGTTTGAGTGGTGAGTCTATCCTCCTAAACTCAGACGGCTGGTTTTCAAGTTGATATACAATCAAACCTCGGTCTGCAGACGCTACCACTGCCATGGGGTACACCTGAAAACAACAGGGAACCAATCAGCTGAGTTGACAACACATGACTTATAAAACCAGCGGCCTCATTTATAACCATTGTGTAAATTTCACACAATACCTGCGTGCGCCATTTCTGAAAAGAATGCGTACGTCTAAAAATAGAGATTTATAAACTTGGTGCACACCAAGCATGTTTCCCGTTTTATAAATCAGACCTGTCATAAAACTGAGCATGCGTGAACGAGTATTAAAACTCCGCCTGGAAAACGCCCTCTGTTCACTTTTTATACTGACAATAACGCTCCCTTTATTTGCTGTATAATTTGTCACTATTGGAATTAGGCCACGGCAGTTTCTATAAGAAAGATCAATGGCATATTTGATTACATTTCTGTAGAGGGAGGTGTGGGCAGAAAGTGATGCTATTTTGCAGTAACTTTTCCAAACTTAACATGAATGCTGCTTATAGCGAGTGCCTGTTTGTGCATTATGGAAGATTGATTGTATAGTGGAAACAATTTAAAAGTAGGCTTCAGCCCACACTTCAATAGATTGTTTCTATGTCCTGCTTTGATATAGGCTCTAAGATTAAATAGGTTTATGTCATGCTCCTATCACACAGCAATACTGTCGCTTACCCATACTGTCAAATATTTTACATAAGCTACTTGTCTATTTACTGTGTTGACAAAGGTAAAAAAAAATTGCAGTAATTTATGCTGTATTGACCATTTCTGAAAGAGAAAACAATTGGCATACAGTAGTAGCATACATACTTCAAAGTACAAGATCAACTGTGTTATAAACCACACTGCATACGGGATCACGTATAGCAAAACTTGAAATACATTGCCTATCTATTTACATAGACCCAATTAAATGAGAGATGCGCATGGTAATTTGTTGTATGGCTACTTCAGGAATATAAACCCATCACAGCCATAAAAATGTAGGAATTTATTCTGAAATAATTATGAAAACAATTCTGTAATTATTTTAGAATCTAAAAACAAAACACACTTAATATTTGCTCTTCTCACTAACAGCAAATGGCTGCATCTTGTTATTATGTGTTTATGAATAAGCGTATCACCATATACCCCATTAGCACAGGCCAACTTTCCTGCTTGCAATACTTAAACCGCCAGAAGATATGTGTACACATGGTCTTAGTTTGAGGAGGAAAGGACATTCAAGTCAAGTTCTGTGACAACTTTTGTGGTAACTGGCACATGCATATTTTTGGGTATATTTTGTAAGTACGCACCGTTTATAAATGAGGCCCCAGGAAAGCACACTTTAAGCAATTTTTGGGGGGAAATGTAACTCTGCTGAACGCTATTTAGAGCTATTATAGAAAACCACTTAAAGAATATGAATCACTGGAGCTTTAGCACTAGGTCCTCACCACGTCTGCACAGTAGCACCTCTCCGGCAACTGCAGAGACATCATTGGGTTGGGAGAGCGGGTGTCCCAGAACTACAGCAGAGCAAATCAAACAAATAAATTAATGATTAAAAGTATAACTAAGATAATGACTATGATCACAATGGGGAAATTTTGTTTGCGACACTGTACATTTAAAACATACCAAAGCATACAAATGGACAAATATAGACAATACACACAACGAGAACAGAAAAAGTGCAATTCATTGGTGATTCATAATGATTCAACTGTACACAATATACACTTCACATCAGTACAATGTCAACTGTAAGCTAGCCTGCTGGACCTAGTGACTGTCATTCAGGAGCCTTACTGCTGCTGGGATAAAGGACTGTTTGGCTCTATTCCTTTAATAACCTATAATAACTATTATATAAAATAGTTCCCAATCCCAATTATGTTTCTTACCTTCAGAGTTTTGTCCCAGCTGCCTGTCATGATGCAGTTGTAGTTGGGGGCTTTGATCCAGTGGACTGTTCTGATAGGAGCATCATGCTAAATGGAAACATAAATCAAAGACCATTTCTCTAGTGTCAACAGAACTTGTCAATGTATTCAAGGGAAGCACAGAGAGGTGATGAAACTACCAATTGAAAAATAACACTGAAAACAATATTCATAGCCTGAAATATTTACCTGTGCGATCTGTATTGCCTGGTTGCTGTTGAGGTCCCACATTTTGGCAGTCTTGTCACAAGACGCAGTGAAAACCTTGCTACCGTCCTAAAAGAGCAAGGGAACGAATAAGTCAAGTTTCATTCAAACACCTCATATGGTTGGTAAAGATATGTGATGTGAGGGGGCCTACTTCGCTCCAGCAGACATCAAGGACGGGACCTGTGTGCATCTGCTGGGCTTTGGGGACTGTCTGCCCGTTGTCCTGTACCTCCCAACACCTCACCTGGAAAAATGTAAGAAAACAGTCTCATATGTTGTTACAAAGTGAATGGGTTTTTAGACTCATAGCAACAAAAACAGCATAAGTATGAAGTGGGCACTTTAAGTGGAACATGATGACTCGACTCACATCATTGGCCCAGGATCCCCCTATCAAGAAGTTCCCTGGCATAGCAGGGGGACTGAACGCCAAGCAACTGATGCTGTCATCTGGGGGTGAGGTTACTTCCACATCCTGTATGAGATAACATATAATTCAAAATCAAATACATTTGAATTACACCTCTCAGAACAAGTTCTACTAGTAAAAAATATTTATTATTATGCAGGTTACAGATAGGGAATGTTATTAGCTAGCTACTTACCTTCATTGGGTTGTGGGTGTCCGTGGTTGCCGCTCCAAATCCCCCAGCGCCAAAACCAGTGCTGGCCCCGAACAAACTCATGACGTCGGATTGATTTGAGCCAACACGCGGTTAGTAATCTTAAATGGTACAGAATAGACAGCATTACAATAACGTGGTTATTCAATTAACCTTTACATGATAGTATACATCAAGTACAATAACGCAAGAGGACCGCTAGCGAGTGGTTGTCAAATTGTGGCAACAGATTTAGTTATTTTTGAGCTTCAGTGATAGAACGTTAGCTAAATGAATGGAGGTTAACGTTACTCATAAACCATTATCATGTTGTTCACTTAGCAAACAATACATCTACACCAAATTAGCATATCAACTGACGCAGTGATACTAAATAGCTTACTTTTGTCCCAGTGAAATGCAGTAGTTTCAAATGTGTACATATCAATTGTTTACCTTTTTTTTACGCTGAGGAGAAGCTTGATTGAAGAAGAAAACGCAGCGCAATGAGCGGAAAAGGAAGTGCTTTCATTGCACATGCGTCGGAAATTTAGGACCGGTTCCAGGTAGTATTCATTGCAGACGCGCTGCACACATAATCTCATCTCACAATGAAATACGGGTTTTACATGTAAAAAGTAGTTAAATCGAAATCGCTGGTGATATCTGGTGATCTTGACGTTGTTCTAATTCCTCCCATGATATAAAACGAGGTTTACACACCTTCAAGGATTAGTTTGCATGATAAACATTTATTTGGGTGTTACCTATTCAATATAATCAACAAGGCAAACCAAATAACATATTCTCTTAAAAATGGAACAGTCATGCAATAAAGTTGAATATTTGTTTTGTTATTGTAAAAATCAGGTAAAAAATAATTTGAACTAGACTTTGTATTTGCTTTTTTGAACAAATCAGGAGTTTCTTTGATACCATGTGGATAGCTTGTAAATTATTGTTTACTATTTGAAATCTACAACCTCTTTTATCCAAGGTGCCTGCTCAGTGTTTTTCTTAAATTGAGTTTCACCCCCTGCCCTCAGAACAGCCTCAATTTGTTGGGGCATGGACTCTACAAGGTGTCGAAAGCGTTCCACAGGGATGCTGGCCCATGTTGACTCCAATGCTTCCCACTGTTGTCAAGTTGGCTGGGTGTCCTTTGGGTGGTGGACCATTCTTGATACACACAGGAAACTTTTGACCCTGAAAATCACAGCAGCCTTGCAGTTCTTGTCACAAACCGGTGCACCTGGCACCTACTACCATACCCCATTTAAAGGCACTTAAATATTTTGTCTCGCCCATTCACCCTCTGAATGGCACACATACACAATCCATGTCTCAAGTGTCTCAAGGCTTAAAAATCCTTATTTAACCTGTCTCTTCACCTTCATCTACACTGATTTGAAGTGGATGTAACAAGTGACATCACTAAGGGATCATAGTTTTCACATGGATTCAACTGATCAGTCTATGTCATGGAAAGAGAAGGTGTTCTTAATGTTTGTATACTCAGTGTATGTTATTATATATTTCACACACACCATATAGATGTCATCCTAATTTCTCCCACATTTTCTGTAGTCTCAATTTGAAAGTCATGTGCTCTTATTAAAGGACATCTGGCTCTTTTCACCCACTGACAGTCTGCTATGATGAAGTATAAAGATCTCAGATAAGCCTGTAAAAGCTGCAACTGTATATGCATTCGTAAATCAAGACCTTTCTTGAGTTGACATCTGGGATGGTGCAACTGTTGAGAATCTGAGTCTATGGTTGTTGTGGGGGAAAGGGGTTGAGTGTGTATGAGTATGTATGGGTGTGTGTGTGTCCCACAACTGTTTATTTATTTTTTCTTTAGGGGTGGATGATTTTAAATATGTTATTGGACAATAAACAGGTATAGCTTATTAACCTATATGGTCCAAATAATGATGATCCAAGCTTCTTTGAAAATATATATATAATAATTGATCAACTCTACCAGTAACACTAGACTCTATTATTATGGTGGGAGATGGTTTTAAATACCTCTATGGACCGTAAAGGAAACCACACTACAAAATATCACCCCAGACACTTAAGGAAATCATGAATGTCATGGATATATTGGAATTAGTGGATATATGGAGGCTTAAATACCCCGACCTAGTGAGATATACATGGCAGAGGCTTAATCAGTCTAGTCGTCTTGATTACTTTCTTATGTCATTCTCTCTGGCACCAAAAGTTAAAAAAGTGTTGATAGGGGACAGAATGCGGTCGGACCATCACATAATTGGCATATATATTACTCTTACATAATTTCTACTTGGGCGAGGATGTTTGAAATTGAATCAAGGCCTACTGGATGATATCTTGTTTTTAACTAGAACAGAAGAATTTATAACTGACTCTCTCCACTGGGATTCTCTGCCTCTAACCCTATTACAGGGGCTGAGTCACTGGCTTATTGGTGCTCTTCTATGCCGTCCCTAGGAGGGGTTCATCACTTGAGTGGGTTGAGTCACTGACGTGATCTTCCTGTCTGGGTTGCCCCCCCCCCTTGGGTTGTGCCGTGGCGGAGATCTTTGTGGGCTATACTCGGCCTTGTCTCAGGACGGTAAGTTGGTGGTTGAAGATATCCCTCTAGTGGTGTGGGGGCTGTGCTTTGGCAAAGTGGGTGGGATTATATCCTGCCTGTTTGGCCCTGTCCGGGGGTATCGTCGAACAGGGCCACAGTGTCTCCTGACCCCTCCTGTCTCAGCCTCCAGTATTTATGCTGCAGTCGTTTATGTGTCGGGGGGCTATGGTCAGTCTGTTATATCTGGAGTATTTCTCATTTACATTTACATTTAAGTCATTTAGCAGACGCTCTTATCCAGAGCGACTTACAATTGGTGCATTCACCTTATGATATCCAGTGGAACAACCACTTTACAATAGTGCATCTAACTCTTTTAAGAGGGAGGGGGGGTTAGGAGGATTACTTTATCCTATCCTAGTATTCTTAAAGAGGTGGGGTTTCAGGTGTCTCCGGAGGGTGGTGATTGACTCCGCTGACCTGGCGTCGTGAGGGAGTTTGTTCCACCATTGGGGTGCCAGAGCAGCGAACAGTTTTGACTGGGCTGAGCGGGAACTGTACTTCCTCAGAGGTAGGGAGGCGAGCAGGCCAGAGGTGGATGAACGCAGTGCCCTTGTTTGGGTGTAGGGCCTGATCAGAGCCTGAAGGTACGGAGGTGCCGTTCCCCTCACAGCTCCGTAGGCAAGCCCCATGGTCTTGTAGCGGATGCGAGCTTCAACTGGAAGCCAGTGGAGAGAGCGGAGGAGCGGGGTGACGTGAGAGACATTGGGAAGGTTGAACACCAGACGGGCTGCGGCGTCTGGATGAGTTGTAGGGTTTAATGGCACAGGCAGGGAGCCAGCCAACAGCGAGTTGCAGTAATCCAGACGGGAGATGACAAGTGCCTGGATTAGGACCTGCGCCGCTTCTGTGTGAGGCAGGGTCGTACTCTGCGAATGTTGTAGAGCATGAACCTACAGGAACGGGTCACCGCCTTGATGTGAGTTGAGAACGACAGGGTGTTGTCCAGGATCACGCCAAGGTTCTTAGCGCCTGGAGGAGGACACAATGGAGTTGTCAACCGTGATGGCGAGATCATGGAACGGGCAGTCCTTCCCCGGGAGGAAGAGCAGCTCCGTCTTGCCGAGGTTCAGCTTGAGGTGGTGATCCGTCATCCACACTGATATGTCTGCCAGACATGCAGAGATGCGATTCGCCACCTGGTTATCAGAGGGGGGAAAGGAGAAGATTAATTGTGTGTTGTCTGCATAGCAATGATAGGAGAGGCCATGTGAGGATATGACAGAGCCAAGTGACTTGGTGTATAGCGAGAATAGGAGAGGGCTAGAACAGAGCCCTGGGGGCACCAGTGGTGAGAGCACGTGGTGCGGAGACAGATTCGCCACGCCACCTGGTAGGAGCGACCTGTCAGGTAGGACGCAATCCAAGCGTGGGCCGCGCCGGAGATGCCCAGCTCGGAGAGGGTGGAGAGGAGGATCTGATGGTTCACAGTATCAAAGGCAGCCGATAGGTCTAGAAGAGAGAGCAGAGGAGAGAGAGTTAGCTTTAGCAGTGCGGAGCGCCTCCGTGACACAGAGAAGAGCAGTCTCAGTTGAATGACTAGTCTTGAAACCTGACTGATTTGGATCAAGAAGGTCATTCTGAGAGAGATAGCAGGAGAGCTGGCCAAGGACGGCACGTTCAAGAGTTTTGGAGAAAAAAGAAAGAAGGGATACTGGTCTGTAGTTGTTGACATCGGAGGGATCGAGTGTAGGTTTTTTCAGAAGGGGTGCAACTCTCGCTCTCTTGAAGACGGAAGGGACGTAGCCAGCGGTCAAGGATGAGTTGATGAGCGAGGTGAGGTAGGAGAAGGTCTCCGGAAATGGTCTGGAGAAGAGAGGAGGGGATAGGGTCAAGCGGGCAGGTTGTTGGCGGCCGGCCGTCACAAACACGCGAGATTTCATCTGGAGAGAGAGGGGAGAAAGAGGTCAAAGCACAGGGTAGGGCAGTGTGAGCAGACCAGCGGTGTCGTTTGACTTAGCAAACGAGGATCGGATGTCGTCGACCTTCTTTTCAAAATGGTTGACGAAGTCATCCGCAGAGAGGGAGGAGGGGGGGAGGAGGGGGAGGAGGAGGATTCAGGAGGGAGGAGAAGGTGGCAAAGAGCTTCCTAGGGTTAGAGGCAGATGCTTGGAATTTAGAGTGGTAGAAAKTGGCTTTAGCAGCAGAGACAGAAGAGGAGAATGTAGAGAGGAGGGAGTGAAAGGATGCCAGGTCCGCAAGGAGGCGAGTTTTCCTCCATTTCCGCTCGGCTGCCCGGAGCCCTGTTTTTCCTCCTGTCTTATCTGGTGTCCTGTGTGAATTTAAGTATGCGCGCTCTAATTCTTTCTTTCATTCTCTCTCTCTCTCAGAGGACATGAGCCCTAGGACCATGCCTCAGGACTACGTGGCCTGAGGACTCCTTGCTGTCCCCAGTCCACCTGGTCGTGCTGCTGCTCCAGTTTCAACTGTTCTGCCTGCGGCTATGGAACCCTGTCCAGTTCACTGGACGTGCTACCTGTCCCAGACCTGCTGTTTTCAACTCTCTATAGACAGCAGGAGCGGTAGAGATACTCTGAATGATCGGCTATGAAAAGCCAACTGCCATTTACTCCTGAGGTGCTGACCTGTTGCACCCTCGACAACCACTGTGATTATTATTATTTGACCCTGCTGGTCATCTATGAACATTTTAACATCTTGGCCATGTTCTGTTATAATCTTCACCTGGCACAGCCAGAAGAGGACTGGCCACCCCTCATAGCCTGGTTCCTCTCTAGGTTTCATCCTAGGTTTATGCCTTTCTAGGGAGTTTTTCCTAGCCACCGTGCTTCTACACCTGCAATGCTTGCTGTTTGGGGTTTTAGGCTGGGTTTCTGTACAGCACTTAGAGATATCAGCTGATGTAAGAAGGGCTTTATAAATACATTTTATTTTATTTTTCCAACATAACATCCGGTTGAAGTCGGAAATTTACATAAACCTTAGCCAAATACATTCAAACTCAGTTCTTCGATGGTATTGAGGTCAGGGCTGGCCACTCCAATACCTTGACTTTGTTGTCCATAACCATTTTGCCACAACTTTGGAAGTATGCTTGGGGTCATTGTCCATTTGGAAGACCCATTTGCGACCAAGCTTTAACTTCCTGACTGATGTCTTGAGATGTTGCTTCAATATATCCACATAGTTTTCCTTCCTCATGATGCCATCTATTTTGTGAAGTGCACCAGTCCCTCCTGCAGCAAAGCACCCCCACAACATGATACTGCCACCCCCGTGCTTCACGGTTGGGATGGTGTTCTTCGGCTTGCAAACATCCCCCTTTTTCCTCCAAACATAACAATGGTCATTATGGCCAAACAGTTACATTTTTGTTTCATCAGATGATAAAATAATTGATATGTTTAGAGATAATGATTAAATACTTATACCCTGAAACTTAACCATTAGGGATTATAGATATGTAGCATGTATAAGGAATAGTTAAAGTATTAAACATAAGTCCAACTAGGTTGGACTGGGAGGGAGATAAATGTGTGTGTGTGTGTGTGCCTAGGAAAGTACCGAGAACAATTAAACTGTGTTTGAACCGACCTGGCTAGAACTCTGAGAAACTTATGATAGGATAGGGAGTACTTCTCACAGTGTTTAAAGGCACAGTCAACTTAGTGTATGTAAACTTCTGACCCACTGAATTATAAGTGAAATAATCTGTCTGTAAAAAATTGTTGGAAAAATTACTTGTGTCATGCACAAAGTAGATGTCCAAACCAACTTGCCAAAACTATAGTTTGTTAACAAGAAATTTGTGGAGTGGTTGAAAAACAAGTTTTAATGACTCCAACCTAAGTGTATGTAAACTTCCAACTTCAACTGTATGTACAGTTGAAGTCGGAGGTTTACATACACCTTAGTCAAATACATTTAAACTCAGTTTTTCACAATTCCTGACATTTAATACTAGTAAAAATTCCCTGTCTTAGGTCAGTTAGGATCACCACATTATTTTAAGAATGTGAAATGTCAGAATAATAATAGAGAGATGTCACGCCCTGACCTTAGTATTCTATGTTTTCTGTATTATTTTGGTCAGGTCAGGGTGTGACGAGGGTGGATATGATTGTTTTGTATTGTCTAGGGTTTTTGTATGTCTGGGTGAGTGTGTGTAGTCTAGGCATATGTAGGTCTATGGTGACCTAGATTGGTTCCCAATCAGAGGCAGCTGTTTATCATTGTCTCTGATTGGGGATCCTATTTAGGTTGCCATTTTCCAGTTTGGTTTGTGGGTTATTGTCTATGTGAGGTTGCATGTCTGCACTCAGTGTTTATAGCGTTCACGGTTGTTTTGTTATTTTGTATAGTTTGTTCAGTGTTCTTTCTTTATTAAAAGAAGATGGATTATCATCACGCTGCGCCTTGGTCTCCTCACTACGACGATCGTGACGAGAATTATTTCTTTCAGCTTTTATATCTTTCATCACATTCCCAGTGGGTCAGAAGTTTACATACACTCAATTAGTATGTGGTAGCATTGCCTTTTAAATTGTTTAACTTGGGTAAAACATTTTGGGTAACCTTCCACAAGCTTCCCACAATAAGTTGGATGAATTTTGGCCCATTCCTCCAGACAGAGCTGGTGTAGCTGAGTAGCACGCTTTTTCCGTTCTGCCCACAAATTTTCTATGGGGTTGAGGTCAGGGCTTTGTGATGGCCACTCCAATACCTGGAAATTGCTCCCAAGGATGAACCAGACTTGTGGAGGTATACCATTATTTTTCTGAGGTCTTGGCTGATTTCTTTTGATTTTCCCATGATGAGTTTGAAGGTTGTCCTTGAAATACATACACGCCTTTTTCTCCCGGATTTTGTGGTATCCAATTGTTAGTAGTTACTATCTTGTCTCATCGCTACATACATACGTACGTAGGTAGGTATGGGCTCGGGAGAGACGAAGGTCGAAAGCCATGCGTCCTCCGAAACATAACCCAACCAAGCCGCACTGCTTCTTAACACAGCGCACATCCGACCCGGAAGCCAGCCGCACCAATGTGTCGGAGGAAACACCGTGCAACCGTGCACCTGGCGACCTTGGTTAGCGTGCACTGCGCCCGGCCCGCCACAGGAGTCGCTGGTGCGCGATGAGACAAGGACCTACCGGCCAAACCCTCCCTAACCCGGACGACGCTAGGCCAATTGTGCGTGGCCTCCATGGACCTCCCGGTCGCGGCCAGCTGCGACAGAGCCTGGGCGCGAACCCAGAGTCTCTGGTGGCACAGCTAGCGCTGCGATGCAGTGCCCTAGAGGCCTCCAAGCTGTTTAAGGACACAGTCAACTTAGTGTATTTAAACTTCTGACCCACCGGAATTGTGAAATAATCTGTCTGTAAACAGTTGTTGGAAAAATTACTTGTGTCATGCACAAAGTAGATGTCCTAACCGACTTGCCAAAACTATAGTTTGTTATCAAGAAATTTGTGGAGTGGTTGAAAAACTAGTTTTAATGACTCTAACCTAAGTGTATGTAAACCCCTTAAAAAAATCTAAAACAAAAAGCAGTAGAGGGTAGACAAGAAAAATGTAAAAACAGACACTCCATTACCCTTTTTACACTATCCTGCTGAAAATGTACTGCTTTGTATATTTTATTTTCGCACTGTCCTTTCCAACACAGATCCAGTAGCTATGGTGGATGTGTGTATCCATTAAAGTACAGCTCGGCCGTGTGAAAAAGGTACATGTGATACAGAAACCTAGCTCCCTGAATACATCCGATATGTGAGCTATATACGATGGAAGAAAAACATGTAGGAAGAATGCTCACTTGGAGGGAATAGAGAGAGGCTCTGAAAGAATCTATCACAGCTGAGAAAACCAAAAATTGGAGGTTTGCCTGCGAGACCAATGCATCCTTGCACAGCTCCTTCACACAAAAAATAGCTGCATGTGCGCACTCGCTCACATGCTTTGGAGAAAATATTTATATTTTAGTCAGCTTTGTTCAATTGAATTCTTCATAATATAAAATAATGCCACGGTATTCTAAGCAAATCTTGTCTGCTAAATAAACTAGTGTAGCCCACAGCAATTTGGCATAGCCACATCAGGACCTAATGTAAGGACAACTCAGAGTATGCTATTCTTTTCTTCTGAAATAGACAACATTTTCTTCTTATCATGCTTCTTTAGACCTGTCTAAAAGAAATAATGGATTTTTTTGTGAAAGTGTAGGCTATATCACATGGATTTATTAAACTTTTTAAAATGTAGCTGTTGCAAAGGTCTGCATCAGTGGCTTGTAGGCTATGTGTGGATGCCAGGAGATGCTAAATGTGTTTATGTTCGTTAACGGTCAATTCCCGTGAGACCGACAGTTATTTGCTTGAAAAATCACTGGCTGACGAAATTTCGTGACCCCCACAGCCCTAGTCCTTCCTAACTCAGTTGCCGGAGAGGAAGGAAACCGCTCAGGGATTTCACCATGAGGCCAATGGTGACTTTAATGTCACAGCCTGATCTGTTTCACCTGTCTTGTGATTGTCTCCAACCCCCACCAGGTGTCTCCCATTACCTCATGTGTATTTATACCTGCCTTTTCTGGGTCAGTCATGGCCAGTTCGTACTATCACGGCTCAGGCTAAGACCCAGATGCAGATTGCCTCAGTCTGGAGAAGTTCGTGGCGGAGTTATGAAAAGAGTTCTATTCTCCATTGTCCGGGAGAGAGGCTGCTCATAAGCTGCTCCAACTACGTCAAAACTTCCGTAGTGTGGCAGACTATGCAGTGGATTTTCGCACGTTGGTGGCTGAGAGTGCATGGAACCCGGAAGCCCTGTTCGACACGTTCCTTCAAGGATTATCGGAGGAGATTAACGACGAGCTCGCAGCCCGGGAGCTGCCCATGGACCTCGACTCCCTCATAGCCTTGACCATCCGAATCGATGGGCAGCTACGGGAATGTAGGAGGGAGAGGGGGTGTGTTCTCTGTCGCCCTCGCTCGTCCTCGAATTCCACCTCGCCTCCGAGGAATCCTGGAAATCTCAGAAGTCTACATTTACGAGAGAATCTGGTGTCACCCGAGTTCCCTCGGAAATCACAGAGGGCTGTCGACTCGCCTTCTCCGGAGCCCATGTATCTGGGCAGAGGTAGATTGTCTTCCGCTGAGCTCTTACGCAGACTGAAATCCAAGAGCTGTCTGTATTGTGGAGCTACGGGACATTTCTTATTTACATGCCCATTAAAAAAACAGGCTCATCAGACGGTACGAGTACACTGGTGAGCCGTACGGGGAGTTTCCAATCTCTCACTACTTGTAACCCCCTCTATGCTACCCTGTTGTGGGGAGACCAGTCCAAATCCGTGCAGGTGGTCATTGACTGGGGCTGACGAGAACTTTATGGACACTACCCTGGTGTCGGAGCTGGGTATCTCCACTCAACTCCTTTCCATCCTGATGAACGTCAGAGTGCTGGATGGGCACTCTATTGGCAGAGTCACCCACAATATGGTTCCAATCAAACGGCGAGTGTCAGGGAACCACAGTGAGGCTATGCAGTTTCTGCTCCTGGGGTCTCCTCATGTACCCATGGTTTAGGGGTTTTCATGGTTCCAGAGGCACAACCCCCTAATCGACTGAGCTACGGGTTCCATCATGGGTTGTAGTCCGTTTTGCCATGCACATTGTCTGAAGTCGGCACAGCCTACCCCAGGACATCTCCCGGCGGGCTTGGGTAAAGCCTCTGATGTCTCCGCCGTTCCCGCGGAGTACCAGGACTTACGGGAGGGTTTCAACTCAACCGTGTCACATCTCTTCCTCCGAGTCAGCCCTATGACTGTGCAATCAACCCTCGCCTGGGCGCACCGCACCACCTCGGGGGTGACTTTGTTCCTTGTTGGGTCTGGATATGAATGCGATGGAGGGGCACATTGAGGACTCTCTCGCTGCAGGGATTATGCGTCTATCTGCACCCCCCCCCCCCCCCCCCCCCTGCGTCCATGTATTGACTACCCGGACCCTGTCTCTTATACACATCTAGATGTGTATAAGAGACAGGTTTACATACACTTGATTTGATTTGACCCTGCGTCCATGTATTGACTACCCGGACCTTAATGACATTACGGTTAAAAACCCTTACCCGCTACCACTCATCTCCTCGACTTTCGAGCCTATCCAGGGAGTGGTCTCCACGTTGAACTTTTGGCATGCCTACCATCTGGTTCGGTTACGGGAAGGAGACGAGATGGAGGACAGCCTAGCGGGCACTATGAGCACCTGGTATGCCGTTCGGACTGACCAACGCTCCCATAGTGTTCCAGGCCCTGGTCAATGATGTGCTCCGTGACATGTTGAACCGATTTGTGTTTGTCTACCTCGACAACATCCTAATTTATTCCCGGTCAGTTCAAGAGCATGTCCTCCATTTCCGACAGGTCCTCCAGCGTCTCCTGGAGAACCAGCTTTTCGTGATGGCGGAGAAATGCGAGTTCCATCGCTCCACCATCTCCTTCCTAGGATACGTCATCGCTACAGGGAATATTCAGATGGTCCCTGTCAAGGTGAGAGCGGTGGTAGATTGGCCTCAACCCACATCCAGAGTGCAGCTGCAACGTTTCCTGGGGTTTGCTAATTTCTACCGTTCTCTGCACTCACCTATCCCAAGGTTCCATTAATATGGTCTCCAACAGCTGACCGGGCGTTCTCAGACCTCAAGCAGCGATTCACTACAGCTCCCATCTTAATCCATCCGGTCCCGTCCCGTCAGTTCGTGGTGGAGGTTGATGCCTTGGACGTCAAAGTGGGGACAGTCCTGTCCCAGCATTCTGCCTAGGACCAGAAGCTGCATCCCTGCACCTTCCTTTCCCATCGTCTTAACCCCACTGAGAGGAACTATGACGTGAGAAATCGAGAATTGCTCGCAGTTAAGATGCTGTCGGAGGAGTGGAGGCACTGGTTAGAAGGGGCGGAACATCCATTCTTGGTGTGGACGGACCATAAGAACCTGGAATAGTTCCGCACCGCCAAGCGCCTCAACTCCAGGCAGTTGAGATGGGCCCTGTTATTCACTCGTTTCCATTTCACTATTGCCTACCGCCCAGGGTCCAAGAATGTGAAGTCTGAAGCACTTCTCACATGTGTACAGCCCCGCTACTACTCCATTGGACCCCAAGACCATCCTCCCTACTCCCTGTCTAGTGGCTGTTATCATCTGGGGAATAGAGAGTCTGGTCCGCAAGGCGCAGTGTTCCCAGCATTCCTCGAGACTCACCTGTTATCCTGGCTCCCGTCGRACCTTGGCTTTSRWCMCCAAGACCATCCTCCCTACTYCCTGTCTAGTGGCTGTTATCATCTGGGGAATAGAGAGTCTGGTCCGCAAGGCGCAGTGTTCCCAGCATTCCTCGAGACTCACCTGTTATCCTGGCTCCCGTCGAACCTTGGCTTTCATCAGACAACGTTTTTGGTGGCCCATGGTTCCTGAAGTCTCCGCGTTCGTTGCCGCCTGCACTTTGTGTGTGCAGAACAACAAGCTCTGGCTATCCTCCTTTAACCACTCCCTGTTCCTCACCGCCCCGTTCCCATGTACCCTTGGACTTCGTCACGGGTCTCCCTCCATCAGATCGGTTTTCCAAAGCCTCCCATTTTATCCCCCTTCCTAAGTTGCTCTCAGCTAAGGAGACGGCCCAGCTCATGGTGTAGCACGACCTCCGGATCCATGGACTTCCGGTCGACATGGTCTCTGATCATGGTCCTCAGTTCTCATCCCGGTTCTGGAAGGCGTTCTGCACCCTCATTGGGTCGTCGGCCAGCCTGTCCTCTGGTTTTCATCCCCAGTCTAACGGCCAGTCGGAGCAAGGCAATCAGGACCTGGAGATGACTCTTTGTTGTGTGGGTGGAATATGCCCGCGATACCCTTCCCTGTTCTGCTACTGGTCTCTCGCCTTTTTGAGTGTTCACTGGGATATCAGCCCCTGCTCTTCCCGGAGCAAGAGGTCAGCATACCTGTTTCCCGGTAATTTAGATTACGAGTCTTTGCCTGCCTTGACCTACCGATTGCCTGTCCCTTGTACTGTAATAAACTCTGACTCGTACTATCCGCCTCCTGTGTCTGCATCTGGGTCTTAGCCTGAGCTGTGATATTTAAAGCAGTAACTGAGTTTAATGGCAGTGATAGGAGAAAACGGAGGATGGATCAATAACATTGTAGTTACTATTTACCCCACAATACTAACCTAATTGACAGAGAGAAAAGAAGGAAGCATGTACAGAATACAAATATTCCAAAACATGCATCCTGTTTGCAATAAGGCACTAATATAAGGGCACAAGGCGAGACCCAAATGCAGACACAGGAGGCAGATGGTTGAGCTCTGATATTTATTATACCAAAAGGGGTAGGCAAAAGTCAGGTTGGGGACAGGCGAGAGTTCATAAACCAGGTCAGAGTACCAGGGGATAGGCAGGCTTGAGGTCAGGACAGGCAGAGTGGTTAGGCAGACGGATTCGGCGTCAGGACAGGCAAGGGTCAAAACCAGGAGGGCTAGGAAAGAACAGAGACTGGGAAAAATAGGAGCTAGGAGAAATGCTGGTTGACTTGGCAAAACAAGACAAATTGGCACAGAGAGACAGGAAACACATGGATAAATACACCGGGGACTAATGGGGAAAACAGGAGACACCTGGAGGTGGGTGGAGACAATCACAAAGACAGGTGAAACAGATCAGGGCGTGACAAGTAAAGTAAAACTGCAAAACATTTGGCAAAGAAATGTACTTTATGTCCAGAATACAAAGCTGTCCCGCATAATGTTGAAGACACAGCAGCTGACATCACATTATGAACATCAGACTCTCTCTCAAACTAGTGCAATTAGAATTGCAGGAACCAACAGCCTGAGGCCGTGCCTTGAATCAATATAACCAAATGCCCTTTACAATATTATTTAAAATAATCATGACTGAATTGAAGTAAGTACGCCTACCTCGTCATGTTCGTAGAGTCTGTCTGTACTTACCCACGCCGGACCAGACTGGGAGCTGAATGAGAGGCCATCATTGTTTTTCCCCTCATCCTCAAGAGCTAAAGCAAAAACACCACATGGTCATATTTTAACACAATTGTACTCATTGAAAGGAATGTATAAGACAGACATCAGCATTCAAGACACTGCCCGTCACTAAAGTGAATAATTACTACAAGGTCAAATACCATCTCCAGTATCTCTCCTTCCTCCTGGAAATCAACCTTCTAGGACTCATTTTTCTTTGCTGGCAACTGAAGATTCCAGGTTGTCATCTCCTACTGCCTTGCTCTGCTCTCCTTGCATTTTCAGCTCCTGTTTTTAACGGATTGAGAGAACCTGTCAGAAAAACTTGTTACAGTGGCAAATTAGATGTGACAAGACTCAAAGGAAAAATTCACCAAGAAATGTGGTGCCCCAAAGCCTTGGAAACAAACACAAGGCTGTTCAATTTAATATAGAGTTGATATGGTTCCCATTGACATGGCTCCAATCCAGGTATATACTCTTATTCTTTCATGTAAATCAAGTCTTATAAAATACCTTTATCCACTCCTCAATGTCATTATCAAACACTTTATTTGGCTTCTTTTTCTTCTGGTTGTAAAAGTTCAAGCCATCAAGATCGTCGGATTGCTCTAAGGATTTGAGCAAAATTACAATATTGTCAATTCAAGATGGTCTGCTGTATCACCTATCAGAACACTACTGATATTGGTCTTATTGTGTCCTTTCCAATCATGACAGATCAGTGGTCTAAAAGAGCGGGATGTCACTAATGGAACATTTCCTGTTTACTCTGTTCCTTGGCCTTTTCTCAATTGGATTTGCTCAACTCCTGCATCCTCTCTCCTCCATCCACTCTGGCTTCCCTTTGAAAAAGGTCAAAGGTAATCTAGGAGAATCAACAAGGAGAGAGAAAGTGACCGAAAATGCACTTGTATGAAATGAGACTCCTTCTCCAATCACGCGTCATTAGGCAAATTACGTTTATAGGGTGGAATCCCAAAATAAATATATAAAGTGATAAAAACTAAATGTAGCTAGTTGTGCAACACATTTTACAGATAAAAGGATAAGCAACGTATCGTTTTAAAATATTTACATGCTTTTTCTATTTCGAGAAAACTATTGCTGATTCAAAGGGGGTGTCGCAGATTTCAAAACTTACCAGTTTCTGGTTCACGGAGGAGAGTGGAAAGAGGACAGAGGACAGACTTTTGCCCAAATGAGAAAAGGCCCTTGTTTCCACGTTTCCTCTCCTCACATCCCTGTGACATTTTGAGGAGGAAGTGTGTGAAGGATGGAAGGAGAGGACAAAATAATTTGAGGAAAGACCATTGAGATTCAGCCATAATTCTTTGTCAGGTGTGAGCCGTCCTACCTCCCTTCCTTCGAGATTGTCCAGATTGAACTTTCTTGCCTCATTCAAAACAACTGGGAACTGGGAACTCGAAAAACTCATACTTCTGACTTCAGTGCGTTCAAATCAACTAGGAACTCGGAAAAAAACAAGCGATTTGAACGTTCATTCAACTTGGAATTCCAACTCGAGAACTCTGGCCTCTTTCTAGAGCTCCGACTTTCTGACCTGAAGATCACTGATGTCATGATTTGACCTCGCATTTTTCAGAGTTTTGAACGCGGCATCTGTCCTCCCCACCATCAGGTTCCACCTCCTTGGCCTCCACCTGCTGTGTGTCCTCTCCCACTCTGTCTCCACTGTCTTCTTCCAGCATGAAAGGCTTCTTATTCTTCTTGGTCATGTTGGGGTCGAATATCATCTGATGGGAGAATTAAATCAAGATGATTAGCTTATACCCCGTGTGATTTAAGACAAATAGCTATGTTCGTTGATAAACATATTTCCAGTCCTCTAAGACTAGTTACTGCTGGTACAATGTTTACATAGAGAAAACATTGACATACACACTGCTAAAATATGTTTCACAATTCTACATAATGCTTAGCTGACATTTGGTCACTGTATTGAAAACATGATTCATATTTTCATTAGCTAGCCCACTAGCCAAACTCTTGATACTGGGCAGCAGGTAGTCTAGTGATTTAAGAGTGTTGGGCCAGTAACCGAAAGGTAGCTGATTCAAATCCTCGAGCCGGTTAGGTGAAAATCTGTCGTTGTGCCCTTTAGCAAGGCACTTAACCTGAATTGCTCCTGAAAGTCGCTCTGGATAAGAGCTAAATTACTAAAATGTAAATGGTAGGGAAAGCCTTGTCGGCTGAGGCCGAAAGTCATTCCACAACTAAGATCGCCACCGGGGTGTATTTATTAAGTATTGCAACGATTAAGTAAAATCGAAAATCGTTTACCGTTTAATTAAAACTTCTTATGGCTGCAGGGCAGTATTGAGTAGCTTGGATGAAAAGGTGCCCAGAGTAAACTGCCTGCTCCTCAGTCCCAGTTGCTAATATATGCATATTATTATTAGTATTGGATAGGAAACACTCTGAAGTTTATAAAACTGTTTGAATGATGTCTGTGAGTATAACAGAACTCATATGGCAGGCAAAAACCTGAGAAAAAAATCCAACCAGGAAGTGGGAAATCTGAGGTTTGTAGGTTTTCAACTCATCGCCTATCGAATACACAGTGGGATATGGGTCAGTTTGCACTTCCTACGGCTTCCACTAGATGTCAACAGTCTGTAGAACCTTGTCTGATGCTTCTACTGTGAAGTGGGGCCGAAGGAGACGGGAATGAGTCAGGTCTATCCTGAGCTGACCAAACTCTGACCATGCGCGTTCACATGAGAGGGAGCTCTGTTCCATCGCACTTTTGAAGACAATGGAATTCTCCGGTTGGAACTTTATTGAAGATTTATGTTAAAAACATCCTAAAGATTGATTCAATACATCGTTTGACATGTTTCTACTGACTGTTACGGAACTTTTTGACATTTCGTCTGTTTTTAGTGAACGCGCTTCCTGACTTTGGATTTGTTTACCAAACACGCTAACAAAAATAGTTATTTGGACATAAATGATGGACATTACCGAACAAAACAAACATTTCTTGTGGAAGTGGGAGTCCTGGGAGTGCATTCCGACGAAGATCAGCAAAGGTAAGTGAAGATTTATAATGCTATTTATAACTTTTGTTGACTCCACAATTTGGCGGGTAACTGTATGGCTTCCTTTTGTGGCTGAACGCTGTTCTCAGATTATTGAATATTGTGCTTTTGCCGTAAAGCTTTTTTGAAATCTGACACAGCGGTTGCATTAAGAACAAGTGTATCTTTAATTCTATCTAAAACATGTATCTTTCATCAAAGTTTATGATGAGTATTTCTGTTATTTGATGTGGCTCTGCAGTTTCTCTGGATATTTTGGAGGCATTTCTGAACATGGAGCCAACGTAAACTGATGTTTTTGGATATAAATATGAACTTTATCGAACAAAGCATATATGTATTGTGTAATATGAAATCCTATGAGTGTCATCTGATGAAGATCATCAAAGGTTAGTGATTAATTTTATCTCTATTTCTGCTTTTTGTGACTCCTGTCTTTGGCTGGAAAAATGGCTGTGTTTTTCTGTGATTTTGCRGTGACCTAACATAATCGTTTGTGGTGCTTTCGCTGTAAAGCCTTTTTGAAATCRGACACTGTGGTGGGATTAACAAGAAGTGTATCTTTAAAATGGTGTGAAATACTTGTATGCTTGAGGAATTTTAATTGTGAGATTTCTGTTGTTTGAATTTGGCGCCCTGCACTTTCACTGGCTGTTGTCATATCGATCCCGTTAACGGGATTGCAGCCCTAAGAAGTTGAACCAAACAGAGAAAACGTAATGAAACGGTGAGGGACCTAAATGAATTTGTCCAATAGGAACTCTGGTTTTCGTTGCTAAACGTTTTCCGTTTTGAGTGAAAGTTTTCCAACAGAATCGGCACAATGAATACACCCCTAGAGTGTAATCATTAGTCCAAATAGTTCAGGTTTGCAACTTAAACAAGAGTTTCTTTTGGACATATTCAGGTAAGTCCCTGTTTAGTTTGCTTCCGTTTTAAAAACGTTTGCAACAGAATCTGCAGAATGAATTCCCCCCTGGTTTAGATTCTTCCAATAGAGAAGAGTATATACACAATGATAAGAAGTGACATTTACCTTGTCTTCTGACATGTTTGTGGAAAGAACAAGAACGATCTAGAACGTTTTTTATCCCCCATCAGTCTTTACTGAGGGTCTCACTAAGCAGAAATGTCTTCCATCAGATTAGGGGCAGATTAACAATGCTCAAGTGCGGACTAATGTAATGACGTAAAGATTAGCAACGTTGCTAAAATCCCGAAATTTGTGCGAAAGCGTTGAGTTGATAAAAATCTGTCTGTTTAACTAGAGAGATCTGTTTTTTTGCGTGGGCTCTGTTTCAATCTACCGCATCCGCCGATGTCGGCCTTACGCATTTGTTGTGGAAAGTGGCAGAGCTACAGGGATGTTTGTCAGACCAGGAAACATCCAGAAAATTGGTCTTCTCATGAACACGTCTGTAGCTTCAGAACGGGTTGGCCTATAAACGAATGACTCACTAGCAGGGTTAAGGTAGTTTTAATTTCTTACTGGTACGGGACACCCAAGTGCGTGCATGCATTTTTTTTATACTACAAAAATTACACGGTAGCCTACTCTGCTGACACGGACAAACAATGTCTGACACAAATACAAGATTTTAATTTTTTTTTAAAATTTAACCTTTATTTAACTAGGCAAGTCAGTTAAGAACAAATCATTTTCACAATGATGGCCTACTTGTAAAGCCCCCCTGGCCAAACCTCTGCTAACCCAGACGACGGCTGGGCCAATTGTGCGCAGCCCTATGAGACTCACGATCACGGCCGGTTGTGATACAGGCCTGGATCGAATCCAGGTCTGTAGTGACGCCTACGATAAGTACTGCTTATCCCTGACAGTCTGCCTTAGACCGCTGCGCCACTCGGCCACAGTGACGTCCATCTAACCTGGAGGAGGAGATTATCGTCCAAAAACAAACAGAAGTGGCACTGACCCAATGACAAAAACAGTGAATATGCACACTCAGCGGGGATAAGGCCCATGTTCTCCGCTGGAGCCAATAAGATAGGCTGCTGTTCGCTCAATGAAGTTAAGAATTTTGATAACTAAGAGACAGATTGAAGTCTTTTCATTGTCATATCATTACAACAATAGTCATTTGCTTTTCAAACAGTATTTGTGCGATTTGTATTCTTAAGTATTGCGATATGCCTGCCTGGGTCTCTCTGCTTATCCCTGACAGTCTGAACTCAACAGTCATCAATTTGGTATTTGCAGCGCGAAGTCACCAAAGTGTGGGGCCTTTTGACTGCAGGCTGTGTGATTTAAAACAATCAGCAGCTTTTTAAAATGTTTAATTTTGAATTGTTTATAGCTAATGATCCTCAGTGGCCAAATCCTGCATTCTGGTGTAGTAGCCTATTTTGAATGATTTTATTTCTTTCTGTATAGACAAGAGTAAGCTAATTCGGTTATAGGCGTATAATTTTGTCATTTTAATTACATTTACTTTGGGGAAAGCTTAGCTTCCCCTAGCCTTATGGACACGCCGCCTATGCCTTTTAATGTGGCATAAACACAACCAGTAATGATGTTTTCATCTGATTGTCAAACAATCACTTAACAACGGAGTTCCTGTAGGCTACCCTCGCACATTCTTCCACTGACAAAATAATTTCAGGCCCAATAGTGCACTGTGCACCTGCAATTTGAGGAAAGGAAAGAGACTTTTACAAAAC
The DNA here is from genome assembly GCF_002910315.2 of Salvelinus sp. IW2-2015. Lineage (NCBI taxonomy): Eukaryota > Metazoa > Chordata > Actinopteri > Salmoniformes > Salmonidae > Salvelinus > Salvelinus sp. IW2-2015. The sequence goes on along the minus strand of NC_036857.1, from coordinate 12,775,250 downwards.
ACCTACGTGTATTGCAATGACATTCTGAGATTGTCATTAGGCTTACACTTGTAGCCTGAAATTATTCATCCATTATGGAAGCCAAAAGGTTCAAACACGTCTTAACACTTGTAATTATAATTTTTCACTTGCTTTTTTGAAGTGTCAAATGTGATTTATTTTTTACATGTTTTTTTTCACCTGTCCAGTTTGGTTTACAGGTGGTTTGAATGATTGTCATTATAATTTTCACTTGCTTTTTTCAAATGTCATTTTTTGTTCCGGGTAAGACAATTTGATAATCCACTGTTGTCCACTCGTGCCTTAGTCTCGGCCACTCATCTCCGCCTTGTCCGGGAGTGTCTCGGCTACTCGTCTCCACCTTGAATTTTTTTTGTGTTCTCCTCAAACCTCAACGCAGCTTGGAGCTTATTTTTTTTTGGGGGGGGTATTTGGTATTTTATTAGGATCCCCATTAGCTGTTGCAAAAGCAGCAGCTACTCTTCCTGGGGTCCACACAAAACATGAAACATGACATAATACAGAAAATGAATAGACAAGAACAGCTCAAGGACAGAACTACATACATTTAAAGGCACATGTAGCCTACATATCAATGCATACACACAACTTATCTGAGTCAAATAGGGGAGAGGCGTTGTGCCGTGAGGTGTTGCTTTATCTGTTTTTTTTAAACCAGGTTCGCTGTTTATTTGAGCAATATGAGATGGAACAGAGTTCCATGCAATAATACCTCTATATAATACTGTACACATTCTTGAACTTGTTCTGGATTTGGGGACTTTGAAAAGACCCCTGGTCGCATGTCTGGTGGGGTAGGTGTGTGTGTCAGAGCTGTGTGTAAGTTGACTATGCAAACAATTTGGAATTTTCAACACATTAATGTTTCTTATAAAAATAAATGATGCAGTCAGTCTTCCCTCAACTCTTAGCCAAGAGAGACTGACATGCATAGTATTAATATTAGCCATCTGATTACAATGAAGAGCAACATGTGCAGCTCTATTCTGGGCCAGCTGCAGCTTAACTAGGTCTTTCCTTGCAGCACTGGACTGCACGACTGGACAATAATCAACACTAGACAAAACTAGAGCTTGCAGAACTTACTTTTTGGAGTGTGGTGTCAAAAAATCTGACCATCTCTTTATTATGGACAGACCTCTCCCCATCTTTACAACCATTGAATCTATATGTTTTGACCATGACAGTTTACAATCTAAGGTAACGCCAAGTAATTTAGTCCTCTCAACTTGTTCAACAGCCACACCATTCATTACCAGATTCAGCTGAGGTCTAGAACTTAGGGAATGATTTGTACCAAATACAATGCTCTTAGTTTTAGAGATGTTCAGGAACAATTTATTACTGGCCACCCATTCCAAAACAGACTACAACTCTTTGTTAAGGGTTTCAGTGACTTCATTATCTGTGGTTGCTGATGCGTATATGGTTGAATCTTCAGCATACTGTACATGGACACACATGCTTTGTTTAATGCCAGTGGCAGGTAACTGGTAAAAATAGAAAAGAGTAGAGGGCCTAGAGAGCTGCCCTGCGGTACACCACACTTTACATGGTTGACATTAGAGAAGTTTCCATTAAAGAAAACAACCCTCTGAGTTATATTAGATAGCTCTGAATCCACGATATGGCAGAGGTTGAAAAGCCATAACACATATGTTTTCTCAACAACAGGTTATGGTCAATAATATCAAAGGCTGCACTGAAATCTAACAATCTTATTATCAATTTCTTTCAACCAATCTTCAGTAATTTGTGTCAGTGCAGTACATGGTGAGTGCCCTTTTCTATAAGCATGCTGAAAGTCTGTTGTTAATTTGTTTACAGAGAAATAGCATTGTATTTGGTCAAACACAATTTTTCCCCAACAGTTTGCTAAGAGCTGGCAGCAAGCTTATAGATCTGCTGTTAGAACCAGTAAAGGCTGCTTTTCCACTCTTGGGTAGCAGAATTACTTTGGCTCAGATCCAGGCCTGAGGACAGACTTTCCTCTAGGCTCAGATTAAAAATATGACAGAAAGGAGTGGCTATAGTCAGCTACCATCCTCAGTAGCTTTCTATTTAAGTTGTCAATGCCAGAAGGTTTGTCAATATTGATTGCTAAGAATTTTTCACCCTCTCCCACACTAACTTTACAATATTCTAACTTGCAATGCTTTTCTTTCATTATTAGTTTTTTATGCATGAATACGATGGCTCACTGTTCGTTGTTGGCATTTCCTGCCTAAAGTTTCCCACTTTGCCAATGAAGTAATCATAAAAATAATTGGCAACATCAAATGGTTTTATGATGAATGAGCCATCTGATTCGATGAAAGATGGAGTTGAAAACCAACCGGTTTCCAGTCCATTTGCAAATTTTTCATGCGGCTGACATGCAGTAATGTTAAATAAAGGTGTAATGGCCTATAGTTTTTTGGGCATGTTGTATTAATTGTGAAAGGCTCACGTTTTACCGGTACAGCGTACCTCCACTATTTTGCCGGGACGCCGTACACCCGCCAATACTGCCTTACTTTCACCCCTCCCCACAAGTGTCACAGGACTCATCTAAAGGTAACCTGTTAGGATGTAGTTTTGTGTCCCCAAAAATTTGGTTAAATGTGAAGGGAAAAAAAGTACAAATAATTCCTGACCTTCTTACATCTCCTATATAGAAATAGTTATACTTTTTAGATAAAACTATACCAAATATATTAACGTCACCAAATCATTGATTAAAACACACTGATTTGCAATGAAGTTCTACAGTAGTCTCAACAGCACTCTGTAGGGAAGCACCATGGTGTCGCCGGAGGACAGCTAGTTTCTGTCCTCCTCGGGGTACATTGACTTCAATTCAAAATCTAGGAGGCTCGGGGTTCTCACCCACTTCCATATACTTTCAAAGTGATTTTGACAAATTCCGGAGGACATCCTCCAACCTATCAGAGCTCTTGCAGCATGAACTGAAATGTTATCCACCCAATCAAAGTTTGAATCTACAACTGAAAGCATAAGCTACAGCTAGCTAGCACTGCAGTGCATACAATGTGGTGAGTAGCTGACTCAGAGACAAAAACAATAGTTGAACAGTTAACAAATTAAATTATTCAAAAATGAAGGCGAAGCAAGAGAGCTATATTTCACATTTTTTTCACTTCACTTACTTAGCGAATGCAGCTAGCTAGTTTAGCCTACTCAAACAACCAGCTCGATCAAAGGGATCATGCTGTTTATATGTAGCTGCTATGAAAGTGAACTGTGTTTGCATGTGATCAGGGGTGTATTCAGTCTGCAGATTCTGTTAAAAAACGCTCGTTTGCAACTTTTAGACTAATGATCACACCCTAGATCAGCTAGATGCTGGCAATATTGTGCAAGACGGTATTGAATGTATCATCTTTCAACCCGATTACTAAAATGTATCTCAACCTGTGCAACTACGTTGTAAACTTTCATTCATAGGCTAGTTTGTAGCTACCTAAAAATGTATCATGTAGTAGCCTAAACCTATCCATGTTTCAATGAGCTGGGTGAATGGAATATGAATGATAGTCATCCAATATGCTGTAATATAAATAAGGCCATGCTCATGAAAATGTTTTATCGTCCTCCATCTTAAACGACACCAACTGACAATGATTGCAAATGAGACACATTAACCAACATTTTACAAACACCTGAAAATTATTTCAAACTAACAAAATAAAGATTTCCTACTTTATTTATTCACAGATTATCTTATTGTTTTGTACACTGATGCCTAACCAAGAAAAACAACCTGAACCACAAAATAATCAACAACTTTAATTATTTTCCAAATAATATTCTCATCTGGACAATTAAACCATAGAAATGCAAACATGCTTATCCTTGTGAATATTTTTTTCCTATGTAAAAAATGTACATTGTGTAAAAAAAACAACTAAAAGTAATCCTCAAACCCCAAATGTTGATACTGTATCTACTAGTCTAATCATTACAAACCATGAAGTCTTTTTTTCCCCCCCTGCAGTTAATATGGTGATTTTTCCCCCCCAACCTTATACAATTCAAAATGAACCCTTTCAGAAATGACACAGACAACAGAACTGGTTGGGGTTCATCATTTCTCTGGAGCTGTGCAGTGTATTAAGTTTTTCCCTCATTGCATGCTTAGCACAACATGAAGAAAACCTTCTGTGACAGCAAAAATATTAATTATTTAGATATTTACATCAAATAGCAAGGGTCACATGGTGAAGATGCTTAGTAGATGGGAATCACCTAAATGTTGATAGGGGAAAAAATATGTAAAACAAAATTTCAGAATAACAATCCAGAAAATAGACCATTCTAAACATTACCATGAGAGCATGCTCATATTTCCATCTTATTTTGGGAGCAACTACAAACAAAAAGTAAAGGTGAATAAATATATCCAGGCCACACCCACCACACCAAATGGTAAATATGTTTAAGTCGGAAAAAGAGACATTGCAACGCCCATGTATTAAAAACAAATGTTTGCCTTTCAGTGAAGTTCATAGCATCAAAGACAATAGAACAGTTCAGTGATTTTACAATCACTGCCAAACAATTATGTTCAAACTTTTTGGTAGAAATTTCCAAAGACATTTTCTGAACTTCCTCTTTTAATGGAAGGCCATGGTAATCTTTCTCTGGTTTTGGGCTGGAAACAGAACCTACAGCATTGGCCTTTCTAGTGTTAGTTTTAGAAGATGGTTGGCTCTCGGACACAAAACAACCATATTCAATTAGTCCTTTCTTCCCCTCTACAACAGGTGGTGTCAGTAATGCAACTAGTTAGCCTCCATCGCCCAGCGCTGTAAGTCCTCCATGTCATGCTCATCTTCATCCTCCTTCTTGGCTAAAAAAAACAAGTAGGCATGCAAAAATTGTGAATTACTTGTGTAAAAGTTGCAAATATAGATGTTTTATAGCAATTAAGGACAAGAGATCAAGTAGTTATTTCATGACCTGTTGGGATAGTAACCATGGGATAAAATGTTCCATTGGAGAAATCACATGTTTTATTGCATATTACAAAGGACTCACCAGGTCTTGAGGGTAATGAAGTAGAAGGCACATTGGGTAGAGGGACATTTTCTGTCCCGCCAATCTCCAGCAAGTTTTTGTCCAATTCCTCTTGTTCCAGCTCATCCAGCTCTGCTAGGAGTTCATCCTATGATGCAAGACAATCAGAACATCCAGGCTCTGTGATATCTGGTCAACTATTAAACTAACAGCACTGATGAAAGCCAAATCAGGAACAATGTTCAGACAAGTTCATGTCACATACCTCATCAAACTCATCTCCAAAGCCTGCAGGTTTCGAGATGGCATCTGAGATCTCTTGTGCTAGCTCCTGCTGCTCAGTGATGTCTTGCATCAAGTCATCTACTTTGTCTATGTCCCTAAAACACAGAGATAGATGGAACAGAGAGATTTGAATTAATACAAGAGCTGTATGAGTACTTGACCAAAGCTAATAAACAAGTAGTGTGCCACCGCTTACATGTTTTCATGGGCAGCCTTCATTGCCTTGGCAGCAAAGCCCATGTTCTTGAGCACTTCAGTGTTGGTGTTGGCATTTTCCAGCGCCTCTCTCTGGAACTCAATGGTGGACAATGTGCCATCAATCTGGGTAAGCTGCTTCTCATACCGCTTCTTCCTTTTCAAGGCCTGCAGGGCCGCTTTGCGTAGTGAAAACGAAAAAGAGGTTAGTGGGTTTGATTCCTGGGACTACCGGTACATAAAATGAATGCACACATGATTAAGTCATTTGGATAAAAGCATTGGCTAAATGTCATTTAATGTTTGTGATGGAAACCTAGCATTTGTTGTAAAGAACATGGGAAATAAAAACTAGCAAAAATTGAGTCACTGTGTAGGTAAAATAGGTTTAGAGGATTAAAACACTACATGAGAACACCATGATCATGATCAAAGTCGATTTATGGGGGGCGTGGTTAGTATGTGAAGACAGTGGAAGTGAGTCATGGTCACAGTGTTTCTGAATGCCCAGGACTTTAATGTGAGTAAATGCGTAACCACTCACTATTACATCAAAAGCCTATGTTATGAACACCACTGTCAGTGAAGAATGCTAGAAGTCACTTGGAGCCTCTATCAGTATTAGGTAACTAATCATCACTACAGGCCCTATAACAGGGTGTGTTGGAATCCCAATGATTTAAATGTCGGGAAATGAATGCCCCCTTCCCTTCTTTTGACAAGCAGGCATTGAGTGCAAATTCATGACTCACAAAATCCCCCAGTCACACGATGCCATTTGACAAATGTTGGTTCACTAGCTGTTGGTGTAGCCAGACCTACACTTTTGATACCAGTCACACAAAACGTTCCATTAAAAAAACGGGTATAATACGTATTAGTTGTTCTACAACAGTTGGTGCAACGAGGTAGGGCGAGATTGGCAACCTGACTATGCAGTGACAGGTGTGGTTTTTCGGAAAGTTAGCTAGCTTTCAGCTAGCTAACAAATCAGGCGAACTTTAACGTTAGTTAGCTAGCTTAATTAGCTAGCCAAGTTAGACAACAATCGTGAAAATTCATATGTGATGTTAGTTGGCGACTCACCCCGTTTGTTTTTAGTTCCGTTTTTCTTCGCAGTAATGAGTTCCTGGTCAATCTTTTTCTCTAGAAAATCCTGTTTCTTCGTTAACATTTCCTCGGTCTCTCGGAGTTTCTGAATCGCCTCTTGTGCACTTGGTCCTTTACCTCCTTTGCCCCCACCGCCGAACAACTTCCCAAACACGGACATTCTGATATTCTAAACTATATAGCACTAAAGGTCCTTTTAAAATGTTAAACGCCAATAGGCGATCGTGTCACTCTTCTCACTCTGGCCTGATTGTTGATATTTCTTACTTCCTGGTTTAGGCCGTATGACGTAAAATTATTGTGGGTGGTGTTCCATGGTGCTCTACTGCCACCCTCAGGATGCACGAGGCAGCAAAACACCAAAGCATGGTCTGCAGACCTTTTTACTGACATTCAAAAACAGGGAAAATCCTCCATAAATAACAATCACCCACTTTTAAAAAACAAACAAGTACATACATATCATTGTAATATTTAGATATTACAATATATCATATTATAATATTAAGACACAATGACCGTACATACATATCCTAACCAGAAGCCATGGATTACTGGCAATATCCGCATCGAGCTAAAGGCTAGAGCTGCCGCTTTCAAAGAGCGGGACACTAATCCGGACGCTTATAAAAAATCCTGCAACGCCCTCAGACGAACCATCAAGCAGGCAAAGCGTCAATAAAGGATTAAGATTGAACCATACTACACCGGCTCTGACGCTTGTCGGATGTGGCAGGGATTGAAAACTATTACAGACTTCAAAGGGAAACTCAGACCCGAGCTGTCCAGTGACGCGAGCCTACCAGACGAGCTAAATAACTTCTATGCTCACTTCGAGGCAAGCAACACTGAAGCATGCACGAGAGCACCAGCTGTTCCGGACGACTGTGTCATAACGCTCTCGGTAGCCAATGTGAGCAAGACCTTTAAACAGGTGAACATTCACAAAGCCGCGGGCCAGACGGATTACCAGGACGTGTACTCAAAGCATGCGCGAACCAACTGGCAAGTGTCTTCACTGACATTTTCAACCTCTCCCTGACTGAGTCTGTAATACCTACATGTTTCAAGTAGACCACCATAGTCCCTGTGCCTAAGGAAGCGAAGGTAACCTGCCTAAATGATTACCGCCGGTAGCCATGAAGTGCTTTGACATCAACAGTACAGTATCAACAGTATCATCCCTGATACTCTAGACCCATTCCAATTTGCATACTGCCCCAACAGATCCACCGATGACGCAATCTCAATTGCACTCCACACTGCCCTTTCCCACCTGGACAAAAGAACACCTATGTGAGAATGCTGTTCATTGACTACAGCTCAGCGTTCAACACCATAGTGCCCAGAAAGCTCATCACTTAGCTAAGGACCCTGGGACTAAACACAGCTGGATCCTGGACTTCCTGACGGGCCGCCCCCAGGTGCTAAGGGAAGGCAACAACACGTCTGCAAAGCTGATCCTCAACACTGGGGCCTCTCAGGGGTGCGTGCTTAGTCCCCTCCTGTACTAACTGTTCACCCACAACTGCGTGGCCAAACACGACCAACACCATCATTAAGTTTTCTGACGACACAACAGTGGTAGGCCTGATTACCGACAACGATGAGACAGTTTATAGGGGGAAGGTCAGAGACCTGGCAGTGTGGTGCAAGGACAATAACCTCTCCCTCGATGTGAGCAAGACAAATGAGCCGATCGTCCGGGGGTATCATCGGATGGGGCCACAGTGTCTCCTGACCCATCCTGTCTCAGCCTCCAGTATTTATGCTGCAGTAGTTTATGTGTCGGGGGGCTAGGGTCAGTTTGTTATATCTGGAGTACTTCTCCTGTCTTATTCGGTGTCCTGTGTGAATTTAAGTATGTTCTCTCTAATTCTCTCTTTCTCTCTTTCTTTCTCTCTCTCGGAGGACCTGAGCCCTAGGACCATGCCTCAGGACTACCTGGCATGATGACTCCTTGCTGTCCCCAGTCCACCTGGCTGTGCTGCTGCTCGTTTCAACTGTTCTGCCTGCGGCTATGGAACCCTGACCTGTTCACTGGACGTGCTACCTGTCCCAGACCTGCTGTTTTCAACTCTCTAGAGACAGCAGGAGCGGTAGAGATACTCTTAATGATCGGCTATGAAAAGCCAACTGACATTTACTCCTGAGGTGCTGACTTGCTGCACCCTCGACAACTACTGTGATTATTATTATTTGACCATGCTGGTCATTTATGAACATTTGAACATCTTGGCCATGTTCTGTTATAATCTCCACCCGGCACAGCCAGAAGAGGACTGGCCACCCCCCATAGCCTGGTTCCTCTCTAGGTTTCTTCCTAGGTTTTGGCCTTTCTAGGGAGTTTTTCCTAGCCACCGTGCTTCTACACCTGCATTGCTTGCTGTTTGGGGTTTTAGGCTTGGTTTCTGTACAGCACTTTGAGATATCAGCTGATGTAAGAAGGGCTATATACATTTGATTTGATTTAATCGTGGACTACAGGAAAAGGCAGGCCGAACAGGCCCCCATTAACATCGACAGGGCTGTAGTGGAGCGGGTCGAGAGTTTCAAGTTCCTTGGTGTCCACATTACCAACGAACTATCATGGTCCAAACACACCAAGACAGTCGTGAGACTGAAAAGATTTGGCATGTGTCCCCAGATCCTCAAAAAGTTCTACAGCTGCACCATCGAGAGCATCCTGACCAGTTGCATCGCTGTAAGGTGCCACAGAGGGTAGTGCGTATTGCCCAGTACATCACTGGGGCCAAGCTTCCTGCCATCCAGGACCTATATAGTAGGCGGTGTCAGAGGAAAGCCCAAAAAATTGTCAAAGACTCCAGGGAGAGTTACCGAGGCAATGTGCGGGGGTACAGGTTAGTGTTCTCTCTGCTACCGCACGGCAAGCTGTACCAGAGTGCGAAGTCTAGGACCAAAAGGCTCCTTAACAGCTTCTACCCCAAAGCCATAAGACTGCTGAACAATTAATCAAATGGCCACCCAGACTATTTACATTGACTCCCCCCATTTGTTTTTACACTGCTGCTACTCACTGTTTATTATCTATGCATAGTCACTTTACCCCTACCTACATGTAAAATTACCTCGACTAACCTGTACCCCCGCACATTGCCTCGGTACTGCTCCCTTACACCTGTATATAGCCTCGTTATTGTGTTGCTTTTTATAATTTTTTACTTTAGTTTATTTGTTAAATATTTTCTAAACTCTTTCTTGAACTGCATTGTTGGTTAAGGGCTTGTAAGTAAGGTCTAGTAGACCTGTTGTATTCGGCGCATGTGACAAATAAAGTTTGATTTGACTTGATTCCTTAGCATCGTTAAATGCCTTTCTGAGCATCACACAGTGTGCCAATTAATAAGGATATCTGCTTGAAACAGCCTCTAAATGAAAATGACTTTACATTCTCAAATAGCTGCCAGATCAGAGGGTTTTTTCGGGTGCCCTGCAAAAATATAACAACTTTACAGAGATCTCTTTGCTGACATTCCACAGACCTGCCCCCTCCCACGACGTCACACGGAGCCTTTCCTTCCTGCTTGCTTGCTAGCTTAGCTTCAGCTGTTGGCACTTGGCTGTCCAACTGGTGCATTTGTGATCCTCCAGCTATCCCTTAACGAAATTGGGTCGTATTTAGGAGATTTTACAATAGTTATAGTAACAAAAGCTGCGACATATAGACCAGGTACTTATATCAGAACGGCTTTCGAACCTCTGGGACATGGCCAGACAAGAGCAAGTCCTCCAGCTTGAGCCACCACACGAACTGAAATTTAGAGGTAAGAGGGCAGGGCCGGGCAGTTTGGTCTGCAAGTATTTGACCATTGTTCCAAGCTAGCCAACGTCAATGCATTATCAGTAGTGTTGTTGATAACTAAACAATGGGTCTGCACACGGTGTATCATATTTGGTTTCTAGAGCGGTGACAAGCAAAGGGACATTGCATAGCAACATCTTCTACCTACCGATGCTAGCAGGCTAATGGCTAGTTGTCATTTTCTTCAGTGGCTACCTAGCTATCTTAGCCTGCAATGAAAAGCCAGGCCCTGGTAATTTCCTCAATCAATGTTAGTTGCATGTTATTCAGTTACTATCATAATCACGATCTCCCTTACTTGCGAGTCAATTTATGGTGGCAAAAACTAAGATATTTCTGCTATAGTTACTAGCTAGCTAAATGAAGTATAATTAATTCATTTATAGTACTTTCTGAGGTCAGGGCGACACTAGGGAAAATCCCATTTCACAATTACCTTTATGGATACATATAAGTTTCTCAATCCATTCGTGGGGCACATATTTGTTTTAGCCCTGACCACACATGAACAAGCCCTTGATTAGTTGAATCAGCCCTTGATTGGTGTTATTGTTGGCCTGAAACTGTGCACCTCCTAGGGGAGCCCCAGGAATTGATTGAGAAATACTGCAGTAGAAAAGTGACTGTTGACAATTGTCAGGCGCAGGATCAGTGAGTTTTAGCAGAATTGTAAGGTCCTGAGTAGGACCATCTTACCGCTTGTAATGGAGTTATTGAACAGGCTATAATTGATGAATGGATTTGAGAATTATATTAGGGCTGTCCCAGACTAAAAATAAAATTGGTTGACCGAGTCATCAGGTTCTTTCGACCAATCGATTGGTTGACATGTTTAAACGTGTATTTCTTCCATATATAGACACATCTTATGTGTTTTAATCAAATCAACTATATGCACTGAGCTTGTCTGATGCTTTAAGCGCTATGTTTGATTAAATATTAAGACACACAAATAACTAGAGGGAGTCCGACTGCAATTGATTTGATTGTGCCGGGCCGGGCCGGGCTCAGACTTGCTGCACTGTATAATTTTTGTTTTTACAGCGAGTGACTGTGTGACTAGCACCGGTTGTCTCTCCCTCCTCCCTGCTGCAGCGAAGACTACAGAACATCAACAGTATTTATCACGCTGTCCGTGTTGTTGAAGCTGCAGCATGATTACAGACATTTCTCACTGAAAAGTTTTGTTACCGAAATCCCTCATTTGTTTAGGAAAAACATTCCCTATTCCCTCAACCCTTGGCCTTGCTCTCTTTACGTGACACATATGCATCGCATGAATGTGACCAATCGGTCCTGACCTATAGCATATCATAATTACATCAATAAATTGGTTATAACAAACTCTGAACACCGTAACACGTGACAGCAAAATGGATGCAGAGGACATGACAAATAAACTCGAAACTGGGGAATGTTCACTGGTTGCTCAGGAGGTAAAGGGGAATTCAGATGTGTGGAATACATTTGAGTAGTTGTGGAAAATACTGGAGATCAAGAAAAAGAAGGTAAGGAGCAAGTTCTGCGCTCATATTATGTGTGCCAAACTGGTTCTTTTATATTACTATATACATGTTCTGACCGTTTGTAACAATATAAACAACACTAAATAAATGTAAAGGGTACCAGAGAATCTGTTGTAACCTTTTCTTTTTCTTAAAAAAATAAAATAAAACCTTTATTACAGCAATGACTCACAACAGTCGCATGCATTCATGAATGTAATTGCCAAAATGGAACGGTTTATTTATTGTTTACGCTATTTATTCAAGGGTGATTTTGTTATTTTATTTTAAACCTAAAATGCTTGATTGCATTTCAAATTATGAATGACTCGTATGCTGTGTGATGACATGAACGATTAATTGATTGATATAGTAGCCAATATAAGTATTGAAATATAGGCCTAAGCAAGTTACGGTGTTAAGACTAAACAGGATGCGCTCTTAGGCCTACAGCTCGATGGTAGTTATACAAGGCAACTAAGCCTACTAATGATAATGACATTACTTATTATAATGATGATGATGATGATAATAATTACAATAAGAAGATCAAGAAAAAGTTTAGTTATTATAAATATACATTTTCTGGCAATTTGGAACAGTGTAAACAACACTAAATACATTACAAGTAATACCAGAGAGGATGTTCTAACGAGAAAAAGTGTACAACTTTTATTACAGCAAAGCGAAGATTAAAAACAGCCGAATTTGTGAAATTGCTTATCTGACGTGTTGCGTGAGGCTTGGTGCTCACGGAATCAGTAGGCTATTAAACAAACATGCAACACAACCGAAATCAATCTTATTTCTGTAGATACACTACATGACCAAAAGTATGTGGACACCTGCTCGTTGAACAGCTCATTCCAAAATCATGGGCATTAATATGTCCTCCCTTTGCAGCTATAACAGTCTCCACTCTTCTGGGAAGGTTTTCCACCAGATGTTGAAACATCGCTGCGAGGACTTGCTTCCATTCAGCCACAAGAGAGTTAGTGAGGTCGGGCACTGATGTTGGGCGATTAGGCTTGACTCGCAGTTGGTGTTCCAGTTCATCCCAAAGGCGTTCAATGGGGTTGAGGTCAGGGCTCTGTGCAGGCCAGTCAAGTTCTTCCACACCGATCTCGACAAACCATTTCTATATGGACCTCGCTTTGTGCACGGGGGCGTTGTCATGCTGAAACATGAAAGGGCCTTCCCCAAACTGTTGCCACAAAGTTGGAAGCACAGAATCGTCTAGAATATCATTGTATGCTGTAGCGTTAAGATTTCCCTTCACTAGAACTAAGTCGCCTAGCCAAAACCATGAAAAACAACCCCAGACCATTATTCCTCCTTCACCAAACTTTACAGTTGGCACCATGCATTGGGGCAGGTTAGGTTTTCCTAGCATCCGCCAAACCCAGATTCGTTCGTCGAACTACCAGAAGTGAAGTGTGATTCATCACTCTAGAGAATGCGTTTCCACTGCTCCAGAGTCCAATGGCTTTACACCAGTCCAGCCAACGCTTGGCATTGAGCATGGTGATTTTAGGCTTGTGTGCGGCTGCTCGGCCATGGAAACCCATTTCATGAAGCTCCCGACGAACAGTTCTTGTGCTGACGTTGCTTCCAGAGGCAGTTTGGAACTTGGTATTGAGTGTGCACCTCTACGCAGACAACACCATTCTGTATACTTCTGGCCCTTCTTTGGACGCTGTGCTAACAAACCTCCAGACAAGCTTCAACGCCATACAACTCTCCTTTCGTGGCCTCCAACTGCTCTTAAATGCAAGTAAAACTAAATGCATGCTCGCTGGTCAGCGATTGGTTGGTCACCCCCAAAGCCAACTCCTCCTCCTGGTCACCCCCAAAGCCAACTCCCCCTTTCCTTCCAGTTCTATGCTGCCAATGACTGGAACGAATTGCAAAAATCATTGAAGCTGGAGACTCATATCTCCCTCACTAACTTTAAGCATCAGCTGTCAGAGCAGCTTACAGCAGCTTAGAGCTCTTCAGTAAGGCCATTCTGTCAATGTTTGTCTATGGAGATTGCATGGCTGTGTGCTCAATTTTATACACCTGTCAGCAATGGGTGTGGCTGAAATAGCCAAATCCATTAATTTGAAGAGGTGTCCAGATACTTTTTTTTTTTCCAGTGAAGGGAAATCTTAATGCTACAGCATACAATGACATTCTAGATTATTCTTAGCTTCCAACTTTGTGGGAACAGTTTGGAGAAGGCCCTTTCCTGTTTCTGCATGACAATGCCCCCGTGCACAAAGCGAGGTCCATACAGAAATGGTTTGTCAAGATCAGTGTGAAATAACTTGACTGGCCTACACAGACCCCTGACCTTAACCCCATCAAACACCTTTGGGATGAATTGGAACGCCGACTGCAGTCCAGGCCTAATCGCCCAACATCAGTTTTGACCTCACCAATACTCTTGTGGCTGAATGGAAGCAAGTCCTCGCAGTAATGTCCCAACATCTAGTGGAAAGCGTTCCCTGAAGAGTGGAGGCTGTTATAGCAGCAAAGGGGGGACTAACTTCATATTAATGCCCATGAGTTTGATGTTCAACGAGCAGGTGTTCACATACTTTTGGTCATGTAGTGTATCTGTTGTCTATTCTCTCCATCTTTTCCAGGTCCATTTACAGATGTCGTCACGGCCACCCTGAAGCTAGGCAACCCAACAGATAGAAATGTGTGTTTTAAAGTGAAGACGACAGCGCCTCGTCGATACTGTGTCCGTCCCAACAGTGGCATCATTGACGCAGGCACTTCCATCAATGTATCTGGTTGGTATCTTTTAGTTTGATTTATAGATGATCGTAGCTGAATAATCTCAGGAACGAATAGTATGTCGAGCTGGTCAACGGAAGGTAACTTTTTGCTAAGAGTTTGCTTGATGCAATTTGTCTGCTTTGTTTTGCAGTTATGCTACAGCCTTTCGACTATGATCCCAATGAAAAGAGCAAACACAAATTCATGGTGCAGTCCATGCTTGCTCCATATGACATGACTGACATGGAAGGGGTGGTAAGTGTCCAAATGGAATGTGATTAATCTGAATGTCACTAATTATGATCTGATGATCACAGTAAGTTTATTCAATCTGCATTTCTAGTTCTGTCTTACTGTCTCAAGCATCTACTTGTTTATGCGTTGCAAGTGGGACAAATGTGCTGTCAGGATATGCTTCTCTTATGAGTGTCATGGAGTCCCTATTTGGGTGTGGTCATCTTGGTGTTGCCTTATTATTCAGTTTTCTTTCTTCCCTCTTCTTCTTTTTCTCTCTCTTTCTCTCTGTCATTCTTTCTATCATTCTATCCTCCTTCTGGCCGACAGTGGAAAGAGGCAAAGCCAGAGGAGCTGATGGACTCCAAGTTGAGATGTGCATTTGAGCTCCCACTAGAGAATGACAAAACTGTAAGTATCTCCTACATCTTATCATATTACTACATACAATTGCATGTTTTTTGTTGTTGTTGACATTACTTCCCTCATAGATTTCACCGTACAGTGTAAGATTAATTCCATTCACAAATAGATCCTGAATGATTCGATCATGTACACTCCATTGCATCTCTGAAACAGCCGTTGCCATGTTTTGTTTTTTATTTTGTGCTTCTCATCCCCATTCTGTTATTCATCTGCATGTTTCTGTGTCTCCACTCCTTTCCACAGCATGACAGTGAAAGCAACAAAAATGTGTCCTCTACCCCCATAAAGTCAGAGCTCTCCTCACTCCCTAAGTCTGCCAGCTCCTCCCTGGATGACGGCGAGGTGAAGAAGATCATGGAGGAGTGCAAGAGGCTGCAGATGGAGGTCCAGAGGCTACGGGAAGAGAACAAACAGATCAGGGTGAGACTCAAATGTCCCTAGAACCCACAACAGTCAGATCTGTTCGACACAATGCATTTTATTTGCTCCATCTGTAACAATGCAGACTTACTTAATAGGCCTCGTTTAATATATAACAGCTGTTTTTGAGAAATAACAGTGAAAAGCAGTTACTGATCTCAAATCAGTCAATTACCCATCTCAAATATGAGGCCTATTAAGTAAGTCTGCATTGTTACAGATGGAGCAAATAACTGACATTTGGCCTGTGACTCCTTCCTTCTACCCAGGAGGAGGATGGTCTGCGGAAGAGGAAGGTCACGTCCATGGCGTCCTCCCCCCACTCATCTTCCTCACAGGCCATGATAAGGGAGGAGGGCCTGAGTACCCGCGTGCTGGCGCTCTGCGTGCTGTTCTTCGTCATCGGTGTCATCATCGGGAAATTGGCCCTGTAGTTATAGCCAGCGGCAGCATGCTCGGGGGACCGAAAAAAAACAACAACAATGGGATGTGTACTTGTTTTTTGCATAATGCAATATCACATGGGTTTATTTGAGTTGTGAAATTATTTAACATAAAAAAGCAAAGGTAATCTAGTGAAATAATGAAAAGAACCGGTCACGAGTCGTCTTGCCTTTTAATCACTGTATTTTCCATCCCTCCATCCCTACTTGCACAGATACAATACAAATCATTGTGTGGGGATTGGGGAAATTGCAACGTTGTGTTCTATAAGTATCAATGATGGCATTGTGTGAATGTTTTAATCACTGCTTTTTTAAGGCAAGGAGACCGTGCATTGTGTGAGTCGAGAGGCTGCCGGTGAATTTTAGCATGAAGGGGGGTAATTATGTAAATCCTGTCATCCAACTGATTCCTGTATGAAACATAAAATGGATTTGGGGGGGGGTAACTGAAAAATAAAATGTTAACCATAATTTTGTCCACGACAGACCCTGTCCAATGCAGTAGGTTGCTTTTTATTTTTATAATCAATTAGAAATGTGTTTTTAATCTATCACAGAATATGTACTGTCTCATAGTGCTGCAGTGAGTTAGGTCTACACATTTTAGTGTGTAATTTAGTGACAGTCTCTGAGGTGAAGGCACAGAATTGGTGACTTGTCATTTGGTCAAAGGCCCAGCCTGTGAAGGATGTCTTCAGGATCAGTATGTGGGTGGTGCCTTTTGCATCTCTTTGATATTTTAAGTAGAAATTTTGCACCAATATTGAATTTTAAAAGCCTGTTATATTAAATTAAGTGCCCTTTAACATAGACCACATTAATTCAATAAATCTTTTATTCCCCCATGAATGAAGGCTTGCTAAATTGCCCAAATTCTGAATTTTGACATATCCCTCCGTCAACGCTGTCACTTCTATAAAGATTTTAACGCACTTAGGCCTAGATTCAATTCGATCAAGCGTTAACAGGCAATAGCCGACACCCGCATTTCTGATGTTTTGGGGGTAACCGAGGTGTAACTGTTGAAGCTGCTCTTCTGATCGTTAAGAAGCAACAACTGCCAAATTCTCTAAAATGACGGAGGCGGCTTATGGTAGAGAAATTAACAAATTCTATGGCAACAGCTCTGGTGGACATTCCTGCAGTCAGCATGCCAATTACACTATCGCGTTAGAAGTTCAGAATGAGAAAGTGTAGACTATAGGCTGAAGAAGCGGGACACTTTTTTTTCATATCCGTGTTCTGTAACCTATTTCAACATCTAGCCAACATATTAGCTCAACATGTGATACATTCCTGAAATCCTCAAGATGTTCCCTAATCACCCAAAAAACTAAACTAATTAATTAATATACACAGGAGGCATGACATTTGTGTACACTGAGTCAAAACCATATTTTCAGTTTGCATTTGGTAGACTGAGACAGCAGGTTAGATAAACTGGGACACCATTATTATAGTCCTAATTGTACCCCGATGACAATTCAAGTACATTTTGTGTGATTAGGAAACATCTGAGGACTTCAGAAATGCATCATCTGTTGGGCTAATATGTTGAACAAATGTCTGAAGCCGTTACAGAAGATGTAAATGCAAAAAGTGTCCAATTTTTTCTGAAAACACTCAAATAACAGTACAATAATTTGTTTTACAGAATATAGTACTACAAGAACCAGAACCTTGCCTAACCTAAGTACAGGGGTTCCCTAATGTAAACTGGATCCCTTTCCTCTAATGGAATAGCTTATAAGACTGTCCTACTTTAGCTAGCTATAGTTGGTAAAGCAGGACAACTAAAAACATGACTGAATTACAAAATTGAAACATAATATTGGCAATTTCATTTATTTTATTTTGATGCATCAGTACATAGTATGCTCATTTACATTAGAATTTGGCACTGCCTTATTTCTGGCAGTTTTAGAACCTTAACATCAAAACAGAAAAAATTATCACAACAGCAGGAAGTGAAGTGCCACACAGGAAGTGGGCCAAGAGAGAGTTTCTCCCACAGAGAGATAGGGAAAGAGAGGCTCAGATGACATCATGTAGCTGATTTTACCATGTGCTTTGCAGGGTGAGCTTGTTTGAAGCTTGCTCTTCCCGCCTCTATGATATCACATCAATGAAGTGATGTGATTTTGATCATGTGGTTTCTCTGCAAGGGCTTAGTAACAATAGTTTTGATTTGCTCTTGTCAGACCAATAAATAAACATGTCAGGATTATGCTGTCCCAGTTTATATGACGTCCCACTCTTTTTGAATTCACCCTATAGAAATAATGTCACTCAAATTGAAAATCATAAAATGAAATGAGGATTTCTATCAGCCTAATGGAGGTGAGATTACATCTCACATTCCAGTGTTTGAGCTTGTAAACAAGGCTGCAATGGATTTCTCTTAATGCTACTCTATGCAGCCAATGGCAATGTCCACTTTAGATAATGCCGGGAGCTGCTTGTTGATTTGACAGCTCTAATGGGACTTCCTAAAAACACACCATTTCGATACATCTACAACCGGAAGTAACTTTTCGTTGCAGATCAGGAGAGCATTTCGCTAACCTTAACCCATTTCCTAACCTTAACCTAATTATCCTAACCTGCTATGCTAATTCTCCTAACTTGTTGCGTAAATTCTAACCTGCTATGAAAAAGTAACTTCCGGTCATAGATGTATCGAAGTGCCATGTTTTAGGGAATATCCAGTTCCACCTCCGACATGCCAAAACAACCGCTATGCGGATGTCGGCTAAAGCGGATCTGATTGAATTGAGCCCTTAATCCCAAAATGTCTCCAAGTTTCACCATAATTGCAAAGGCTAGTTATTTTGTTGCTTTGACAGTCATTTCTGAAGATGATTTATTTCATGTGATTAGTGATTTATTTACGACTGTCCCTCATTCAAGGTCAACCCTGTTATGTGAACTAAACTCTCGTTTTAATATGGTGAAGCCATTACTTTTTTTAAATATATATTTTTAAAGGAACATTAAACATCTAATAGTCAAATCCTAGAGTAAAATCAAGTGAGCTGATTCTATTCTTTTTGGTCATTTTCTGGTGTTTTGTGGTAAATTGTTTATAATGCATTTAATGTAAAAAATGTTTTTTATAGAAACTGAAATCGAAAACAATTATATTTTTTTGAACCGACCTCACAAAGCACTTGCTCAGCACTATGGACAACTGAGCGGGTGGAGCATAACATGTTCACCCTGTTAAAGGCTTTGTATGGTCAATCTGGATCTGCAGTGGCTGTACAGCATTTACTGTGATACAGCCTCTGCAGAAAACAGAGCAAATATACTTTTTGTCCTTCGCGTAGCAGAGCTATTGTGAAGGAAGTTGTCAAGGAAGTTTGTGTTTATATAGGACCTCCCACCCCACCCCAACCTACCATCAACCAATGTCAAAAAATTTGAGAGGCACATAGTGAGGAGCTTGATTTGGCCTCTGCATGCCTCCGGAGGCTCCGCATCTTAACCTCCATACGAATCATCATACCACATTTTCAGATCAAGCATATTTTGGCTTTAATCCATACATAGATTAAGGTGACCACATGTCCCGGATTGTGCGGGACAGTCCCACATTTTATACCTTTCTCCCACAAGGAAACAATCATGTCCCGCACAATCTGGGACATGTGGTCACCCTAATCTAAACACCACTAATCTTGAAAAAAGGTTGATTTGTCCTGTATTTCAGTCAGACATTCTAACCTGTCTCTTGCAGTCACGTTGTGCTAATTAAAATATACAATATATATACAAATAATGTGGACACCCCTTGAAATTAGTCGATTAGACAATTTCAGCCATTCCCCTTGCTGATTTGCATAAAATCGATCACATAGCCATGCAATCTTTTTTTCATGGTTTGGGCTAGACCACTTAGTTCCAGTGAAGGGAAATCTTAAAGCTACAGTGTAACGGATGTGAAATGGCTAGCTAGTTAGCGGTGGTGCGCGCTAATAACGTTTCAATCGGTTACGTCACTCGCTTTGAGGCCTTGAAGTAGTGGTTCCCCTTGCTCTGCAAGGGCCGCGGCCTTTGTGGAGCGATGGGTAACGATGCTTCGTGGGTGTCAGTTGTTGATGTGTGCAGAGGGTCCCTGGTTCGCGCCCGTGTTGGGCGAGGGGACGGTCTAAAGTTATATGTTACATTGATGCTGCTGACCCGGATCACTGGTTGCTGCGGAAAAGGAGGAGGTCGAAAGGGGGGTGAGTGTAACGGATGTGAAATGGCTAGCTAGTTAGCGGTGGTGCGCGCTAATAGTGTTTCAATCGGTTACGTCACTCGCTTTGAGGCCTTGAAGTAGTGGTTCCCTTGCTCTGCAAGGGCCGCGGCTTTTGTGGAGCGATGGGTAACGATGCTTCGTGGGTGACTGTTGTTGATGTGTGTAGAGTGTCCCTGGTTCGCGCCCGGGTCGGGGCGAGGGACATACTAAAGTTATACTGTTACAAACAGCATAAAATTATATTCTAGACGATTCAATGCTTCCAACTTTGTGGCAACAGTTTGGGTCCTGTTTCAGCATGACAATGCCCCCGTGCACAAAGCGAGGTCCATAAAAGAAATGGTTTGTCGAGATCGGTGTGGAAGAACTTGACTGGCCTGCACAGAGCCTTGACCTCAACCCCATCGAACAATTTTGGGATGAGCCAGGCTAATCGCCCAACATCAGTGCCCAACCTCACTAATTCTCTTGTGGCTGAATGGAAGCAAGTCCCTGCAGCAGTTATCCAATATCTAGTGGAAAGCCTTCCAGAAGTGTGGAGGCTGTTGTAGCACATAAGGAGGGGGGGGGGGGGGGGGCAACTCCATTTTAATGGCTATGATGTTGGATGCGATGTTTGACGAGCAGGTGTACACATACCTTTGGTAATGTAATGTATATAGCCTATTAAAATGATGTGGTACTGGTGATGTTAAACACTTCTCCAATCGTTGTCATCAACGTCATCAACAAATCATCAACCAACCACATTTTTATAATCCCTTTCGGGCTAAATTCCAAATAAACTCGGAGAGGACAGTTCGGTCTGACTACAAAAGTAAGTAAATAGTCGTATTAGACTGAAAGATATAAGGTGATTTCGCCAAACTTATGAGGCTCTCCATGCACATTAGTTGCTCATGCATCATATTATTTGCTGCTACTTCATTCAATCCTGTTTTAAAAGTCACCCTTCCTAACTGTTTTACATTCCCTGAGACCAGCCAGAAAGGTTTCCTTTTGGGCAAGAAAAAATAATAGGTTAGGTGTGCTTAAAGCCAATTTATGCTTGATCTGAAAATGTGGTCAGAGGCGCTGTATGGATGGTGTGATGCAATTTCGTGCCCTCTGGAGGCACGCTGAGGCCAAATTGAGCTCTGTACGGCATCGCTGTGCGCCTCTCAAATGTTGTAACAATGTGGAGGGCTCTGTATAGCTCCACATTGACATGATTGGTTGACAGTAGGTGAGGGCGGGAGGTCCTGCATAAACATAAACTCACTTCCTTGACAACTTCCTTCACAACAGCTCTAAGCTGCTTGGCAAAGCACAAAAAGTATGAATGCCCTGATGATATTTGAGTGATAGGCTGTTTTAAAACTGCAGCTGCAATACAAATAAAAAACAATTTACAAATAAAATATAAGGTGACCTCCAAAAGCCAGATGGAGATGGGTAAATTAGACGCGCATTCGGTCTTTATATTACTGTAGCATGGCCTTGTGATAGAAGCTGTTTTTTAGTCTCTCGGTCCCAGCTTTGATGCACCTGTACTGACCTCGCCTTCTGGATAATAGCGGGGTAAACAGGCTGTGGGTCGAGTGGTGGATGTCCTTGATTTTCTTTTTGGCCTTCCTGTGACATCAGGTGCTGTAGGTGTCCTGTAGGGCAGGTAGTGTGCCCCACGGTGATGAATTGGGCAGACCGCACCACCCCCTGGAGAGCCCTGGGGTTGCGGGCGGTGCAGTTACTGTAACAGGCAGTGATACAGCCGACAGGATGCCTTCAATTGCACATCTGTAAAAGTCTGTGAGGGTCTTAGGGGCTAAGACTAAATTCTTCAGACTCCAGAGGTTGAAGAGGCGCTGTTGCACCTTCTTCACCACACTGTCTGTGTGGGTGGACCATTTCAGATTGTTAGTGATCTGTACGCCGAGGAACTTGAAGCTTTTCACCTTCTCCACTGCGGTCCTGTCGATGTGGATAGGGGGGTGCTCCCTCTACTGTCTCCTGAAGTCCACGATCAGCTCCTTCGTTTTGTTGATGTTGAGGAAGAGGTTATTTTCCTGGCACCACTATTTTCCTGGCGCCAGGGCCCTCACCTCCCTGTAGGCTGTCTCGTCATTGTTGGTAATCAAGCCTTCTACTGTTGTGTTGGAGGCGTGCGTGGCCATGCAGTCATGGGTGAACAGGGAGTACAGGAGGGGGCTGAGCACGCACCCTTGTGGGGCCCCTGTGTTGAGGATCAGCGTAGTGGAGGTGTGCACTGCAGTGTGCAGTGCGATAGCTTTTGCATCGTCTGTGGATCTATTGGGGCGGTATGCAAATTGAAGTGGGTCTAGGATGTCAGGTAAGGTGGAGGTGATATGATCCTTAACTAGCCTCTCAAAGCACTTCATGATGACAGAAGTGAGTGCTACGGGGCGATATTAATTTAGTTCAGTTACCTTTGCTTTCTTGGGTACAGGAACGATGGTGGACATCTTGAAGCAAGTGGCGACAGCAAACTGGGATAGGGAGAGATTGAATATGTCCGTAAACACTCGAGCCAGCTGGTCTGCGCATGCTTTGAGGACGCAGCTAGGGATGCCGTCTGGGCCGGCAGCCTTGCGAGGGTTAACTTCCTTCACAACAGCTCTGCTCTGCTCCACGAAGTGCAAGACGTATGAATGCCCTGACTTCTGCGGAGTCCCCATTGCAGTAAATGCTGTAAGGCCATTGCAGATGTTGGTTTGACCATGCAGAGCCTTTCATGTCAACCCCATATTTTGCTGCGTTCTTGTGCTAGCTGAAACTAGGAAACTATAAATTTACAACTTACTAACTGGTTGAACGCCACAAGTGTTTAACTACAACCAGTTAGCAAGTCAGACATTTCCAAGTTTCCTAGTTCCTACTAGCACGTAAATGTGGCATACATTTGGCAATTAATAGCCACTTACTATAGTAATAGTAAGTAGTACTTTTACTTAACTTTTATTTAAGTTTAACATGGGCTCTTTATGACAGAATGTAAAAAAATTACACATCTCAAAAGGCACCGATTTGGTCGAACGACTAATGACTGAAAGGAACAACCCATTAAATGGGAGAGAGAAACAGTGATACAGCATAGGCCTATAGACCCCACATTAGAGGTGTCATAATACCCATAAAACCTAGCGGTCAAACAGGGAAATAATTCCAGTCGTTTCGCACCATTCATTTTTCCCATAGGGTTTTTTAGAAACTTTAAATAAGGGCTGTGTTTTGTGTAGGCTTACCCAGGTGTGATGTTTTGATAACCATGTAAATCTCTCTCGTACAAGGTGACTTATCAATATATTAGGCTTTATTTACACAGATTCACACAGATTCTAAAATGCTAATTGGCATCCTAGTAGACTACATATCCCTCCAAGCTCCTGCACGTCATCTCTAGCTGACACCTTTGCTAGCAGGCACATTTAAAGAAATGTATCCAATTTATGAATTACTACATTTAGCTAACATTAGATAATTAATCCAGAGATTCTTACCTTTGCCTCGATTTGGCAGTCTCGTCCGGATCATCATGGCATTTGTAGTTCTTTATGATAGCCACATTAGCAGCTAACTAACGTTTCATTTGTTGGCGTTAAATACATGCGAATATATTGATAAAAGTCAACTGGTCCGAGAGAGATTTACATGGTTATCAAAAAAGTCTATATGAAACAAGCCCTCATTTTAAGTGTTTCTAAAATCCCCTATAGGAAAAAGTTATGCTGGAAAAACGGTTGGAACCATTCCATTTGACCGCTAGGTTTTATGGGTATTATGACTCATACTGTGGTTCTCTATCCAGATGACAGCAAATTATTTTAGCTCAAGTGAATCCTGGAAGTGATTTAAGTCATATCAGCTGAATGCAGGGGAGTTAAGAGAAATATGCGATAACACTTCATTTTAAGGGGTTCTTACAAATATGCAACATACATTTTTTATGTACAGTACACGAAAATATAAGGATAGGTTTGGACTCATTATGTTGCATTGATAGTAGGCTACTTTGTGTCCTAGTGCTTTGCTTTAGTTGCTTGCTTTTGAGTATCATCTGGGCATACTTGTTGAAATTTTGATAAGATGTATTCAAATCAAGTTCTCCCATATACAGTGCATTTGGAAAGTATTCAGACCCCTTGACTTTTTCCACATTTTGTTACGTTACAGCCTTATTCTAAAATTGATTAAATAGTTAGTTTCCCCCCCTCATTAATCTAGACACAATACCCTATAATGACAAAGCAAAAACAGGTTTTTAGAAATATAAAAAATAAAAAAATGAAATATTAAATTTACATACACTACCAGTCAAAAGTTTTAGAACATCTACTCATTCAAGGGTTTTCTTTATTTTGACTATTTTCACATTGTAGAATAATAGTGAAGACATCAAAACTATGAAATAACACACATGTAGTAACCGAAAAAGTGTTACACAAATCCTTTCTTCAAATAGCCACCCTTTGCCTTGATGCACACTCTTGGCATTCTCTCAACCAGCTTCATGAGGTAGTCACTTGGAATGCATTTCAATTAACAGGTGTGCCTTGTTAAAAGTTAATTTGTGGAATTTCTTTCCTTCTTAAAGCGTTTGACCCAATCAGTTGTGTTGTCACAAGGTAGGGGTGGTATACAGAAGATAGCCCTATTTGATAAAAGTCCATATTATGGCGAGAACAGCTCAAATAAGCAAAGAGAAACAACAGTCCATCATTACTTTAAGACATGAAGGTCAGACAATCTGGAATATTTCAAGAACTTTGAAAGTTTCTTCAAGTGCAGTCGCAAAAACCATCAAGTGCTATAATGAAACTGGCTCTCATGAGGACCGCCACAGGAATGGAAGACCCAGAGTTATCTCTGCTGCAGAGGATAAGTTCATTAGAGTTACCAGCCTCATAAATTGCAGCCAAAATAAATGCTTCACACAGTTCAAGTAACAGACACATCTCAACATCAACTGTTCAGAGGAGACTGTGTGAATCAGGCCTTCATGGTCAAATTGCTGCAAAGAAACCACTATTGAAAGGACACCAATAATAAGGAGAGACTTGCTTGGACCAAGAAACACGAACAATGGACATTATTAGACCGGTGGAAATTTGTACTTTGGTCTGATGTCCAAATGTGAGATTTTTGGTTCTAACCGTCGTGTCTTCGTGAGACACGGTGTGGGTGAACAGATGATCTCTGTATGTGGATTTCCCACCGTAAAGCATGGAGGAGGAGGTGTTAAGGTATAGGGGTGCTTTGTTGGTGACACTGTCTGTGATTTATTTGGAATTCAAGACACACTTAACCAGCATGGCTACCACAGCATTCTGCAGCGATATGCCATCCGTTCTGGTTTGGGGTTAGTGGGACTATCATTTGTTTTTCAACAGTACAATGACCCAACACACCTCCAGGCTGTGTAAGGGCTATTTTACCAAGAAGGAGAGTGATGGAGTGCTGCATGACCTGGCTTCCACAATCGCCCGACCTCAACCAAATTGAGATGGTTTGGGATGAGTCGGACCGCAGAGTGAAGGAAAAGCAGCCAACAAGTGCTCAGCATATGTGGGAACTCCTTCAAGACTGTTGGAAAAGCATGCCAGGTGAAGCTGGTTGAGAGAATGCCAAGAGTGTGCAGGGCTGGATATTTGAAATATTATAAAATATATTTTGATTTGTTTAACACTTTTTTGGTTACTACATGATTCCATATGTGTTATGTCATAGTGTTGATGTCTTCACTAATATTTTACAATTTACTAGAAAGTAGTAAAAATAAAGAAAAACCCTTTTGACAGGTAGTGTAAGTATTTAGACCCTTTACTCAGTACTATCTTAAAGCACCTTTGGCAGCGATTACAGTCTTGAGTCTTCTTGGATACGATGCTACAAGCTTGGCACACCTGTATTTGGGGAGTTTCTCCCATTCTTCTCTGCGGATCCTCTCAAGCTCAGTCAGGTTGGATGGGAAGCGTCGCTGGACATCTATTTTCAGGTTTCTCCAGGGATGTTCGATCAGGGTGAAGTCCCGGCTCTGGCTGGGCCACAAGGACATTCAGAGACTTGTCCCGAAGCCACTCCTGTGTTGTCTTGGCTGTGTGCTTAGGGTCGTTGTCCTGTTGGAAGGTGAACCTTCGCCCCAGTCTAAGATCCTAAGTACTCTGGAGCAGGTTTTCATCCAGGATCTCGCAGATCTCCGTTCATCTTTCCCTCGATCCTGACTAGTCTCCCAGTCCCTGCTGCTGAAAAACATCCCCACAGTATGAAGCTGCCACCACCATCCTTCACCGTAGGGATTGTGCCAGGTTTCCTCCAAACATGACGCTTGGCATTCCAGCCAAAGAGTTCAATCTTTGATTCATCAGAACAGCAAATCTTGTTTCTCATGGTCTGAGAGTCTTTAGGTGCCTTTTGGCAAACTCCAAGCAGGCTGTCATGTGCCTTTTATTGAGCTGTGGCTTCCCTCTGGCCACTCTACTATAAAGGTCTGATTGGTGGAGTACTGCAGAGATGGTTGTCCTTCTGGAAGGTTTTCCCATCTCCACAGAGGAACTCTGGAGCTCTGTCAGAGTGACCATCGGGTTCTTGGTCACCTCCTTGAACAAAAACCCTCTCGCCCAATTTCTCAGTTTGGCCGGGCGGCCAGCTCTAGGAAGAGTCTTGGTGGTTCCAAACTTATTCCATTTAAGAATGAGGGAGGCCACTTTGTTCTTGGGAAACTTCAATGCAGCAGAAATGTTTTGGTACCCTTCCCCAGAACTGTGCCTCAACACAATCCTGTCTCGAAGCTCTATGGATAATTCCTCAGGCAAATAAGGTATTTCTTTTTTTCTCTCGCAAAAATGTCTAAAAGACAGTTTTCACTTTTTTCTTTATGGCTTATTGTGTGTGGATTGATGAGTAAAAAAGTAAATTTAATCAATTTTAAAATAAGGCTGTAACATAAAATGTGGAAAAAGTCAAAGGGTCTGAATACTTTCCGTATGCACTGTAGTGTCTACACTGCATGGAAAAACCTGAATAGTTTTTTCCTTCCCTCCGGTGTTTTAAATGCAGCAGCAAATACTAGTCTTCTCAAAAGGGACCATCTCGGGACTAGTTGGAGTGCTTTCTCTCTTGACTTGATTTCTACTGTCTGTATTTAAAAGCCATGTCTTTGTGTAGCCTGAGGGGCTTGGATTGTGGGCGGCTGGATGGAGAATTGAGCTGTGAACACTACGTAAAACTGCATTGGCGCTTGAAGGCTAACCACAACAATCATTGTATAAAGTTTTAAACAAGTAAATAATAAAAATAGCAAAAAGCATAATTATTATAGATGGAAAAAGCACATATAGCATCATGAATTAAATGCATTTGCCTACTCTTATATTCATTGTGTAAGGAGAACTAAGCAAAGTACAGCCTTTGGGTGTTTAGAATGGCCCCAGTCAGTGTTTTGCATTATTGCTGGGATGGAATTTGTGTATGAGTGTGTGTGTGTGTGTGTGTGGGCCTGTAGCCAAACAAACAGTATTTTGTGGATGCTAGATTTAGTTTTAGCTAGTTTATCTAAAGTTTTATGGGTTTATTTATGAAGATTGAATGTGTAATCCTTGAGCAATACCTCATAAGCCTGCTAACACAGCCGAGTTCTACAGGACCAAGGTTTTACCAAATCCCTGCATGACTAAACGTTGGACCCTCCCTCTATATATGACCTGTTTATTTCCAGTCAGAATAGCTCAGACAGAAAATATTATACTGATAATAATCCTTATTACTTAACAGATGTAATCTGGTTCAAATATGAATGTTTGCTAGAACAACTTTAAATTATCATTCTTATGGAGACAGGACTATATTATTCTGACATAAATAGGGTTGTCAGCCCCTAGTGGTGAAAAGTGGTAGAGCATTCAGCTGTATACGAGGAACAAGAACATGGGGGGAAAATGACATGTCATATCAATCAAACCTTAAATTATGGAAGCCTCTATGTTCAATACCCACACAACAGTGACACATAAGATATTCTGATGTCACAGAGCATCACAGACTATGAACTCAGCCCTCACAGTCACCAGGAATAGCAAGCAATGCCAATCATTCAGGCCATAGATAACACAATTATAGTTCCTAAGCCAATCAACCTGTAGATCTAGCTTAATATCAATGAGAAGACTCTTTTCCATCAAGTTAAATAAGACACATACGTTCTGCTCAGTTGTGTCGTTGGCAGTTCTCTCCTCGTGTTCAGGAGCATGGCACTGAACAGTGTAATCATATCAAGGGACATTCATGTTGGGCTGAAGAAACGCTGTTTCCAACAGCACTCCGCCCTTTTCATCACAATCCCGCCTCCCCTTTCCTCTTACTTTCTTTGACCCGTTGACTCATACTTGAAGTCTTTTGCATTTCCATCTACATTCAAATACTGCAGTTCTTATTCTCTTGTACTTCCCTAAGCTAGACTCCTGACAAGAGAAAGAAATGCATCAACAATTGTCATGGTGTAGGTCAAGACCAAAATGCAAAGACAAATACCCCAAAGATGCACGCTCTAATAACATAAACCACAACTGTTTATATGTGTACAAAAAAGCTATGTGGTGAAGTAGAATGCCTGTGTCTGGGTTAAATGAGAAAATACATCACCCTGGATGGAAAACAACAAAGACTGAATTGAATACAGTCATGATGCATGTTATAGATTCAATCAAAA
This sequence comes from Salvelinus sp. IW2-2015, assembly GCF_002910315.2. Classification (NCBI taxonomy): domain Eukaryota; kingdom Metazoa; phylum Chordata; class Actinopteri; order Salmoniformes; family Salmonidae; genus Salvelinus; species Salvelinus sp. IW2-2015. The sequence goes on along the minus strand of NC_036857.1, from coordinate 12,746,053 downwards.
GTAGAATAGAACTGAATATTAAAGGTTAAAAGTAGTGAAGTAACAGTACAGGGCACTGTATGAGGAGATGAAGAACTGTCTAAGGACAGTGGACATGACTCAAGACAGGGCTAAAGGCAGATGAATGAGATGTGGTTGTATCTGGTGTAGGTTTGTCCTTGCCGTCGTGATTGGGTGTAAGGACAGTCCTCTTGCTGTCTGCACCAAAAAAACGTTATTTTGCAGAGCTCCTCTTCTGAAAGTAGAAACCCATGTTTGATGTACATAATACATGAAAACTAGGGCACTGAAGTGAAAATGTAATACTGTACAGTCTGCCTCTGTTGTGGAACAGTAGGAAGGACCCCAAAACAATACAATTTTTTGATTGTTGTTTTCGTTAGCAAAAGAAAAGATTAATGTAGAAACAAGCAATGTTTTGCATTTGGATATTTTTCCATCACCCTTTACCTTAAAGCTAAAAATGGTAAATAAACACTCACCCTTCAAAATGTTGTTTACAGAAGTCACTAATGAAACAAAACCTAATTGAAAAGGATTTAAGTTCTAGCAATACGCACACTATATCAAGTGTACAATTTGTGTCTTTGATTCTAATAAAATACTTTTAAAAAATCCATAAACATTTCATATATGTATCTTTCTTTTGGTATATGGATCCAAAAATAAGCATTTAAATCATAAAGGAGAGTTGGGGGAGAGAAATAAAAATCCAAATCTACGAATGGTTGTCCTCCTTCCCTGGAGAGATGGGGGAAACTGGCCAAGCTATACAGCGCAGTATAACACCCACTTTAGCTCATTATACACGTACAGCCGTGATCAAGGCACAAGGATCTTCTATTTTTTCAATAAAGTTGTACAAAATAATACACTTTACAGTCTGTACAAGAATAATAGTTCAGCAGTAAAGTAAAGACAGACATACACATAGCCTTGGAAGGAGGGGTGGAGGGGGGGTTGACAACATGAGTAAAGAATAGAATCCCATTTATCATTATCTTCCTCTTTTTTTAAATTTCAGGATTACTTTTTTCTTTAAAAACAAAGCAAAGAGCATTGCCAGTAAAGTAACAGTGCAGGGTATGAGGTGAGGTTAAGAGAGTGGCCAGGGAAAAGGGGTGATGAGAGAGAGGGGCACAATGGCACAACAGTTTACACAGACAAAACAACTGGAGATAGAAACAGGGCTGATCGGACTTCTCTTCACTTATATGGTACTGTATGTTTTTTGCACTCCGTTGAGTTCTGTGAACATTGGCCTTTTTCCTCCCGCTGCTGTACAAACAAGGCAAAGTCATGTGACAATCCTGTGAGCGTCATGGTGTCCAAGCTCCACCAAATTGACATAGATATTCCCCTCCCCCCATGCCCTGCCCACCACGATGCTTCTCTGGTTCATTGTCAGTCATCAACGTTGCTCCTAGTAGGTATCTTGGCTGTGAAGTCATTGAAATCACTGAGCCAGTCAATCTGTGGCTGCAGACAGTAAACAGCTAAGAGACTCTGAGCTCACCCAGTCCAGGACCATGTAGTCGAGTAAAAGCGTGTTCTTTTTCAGAACAGCAAGCAGTTATCGGAGGGTAAATTTGAGAACAAGTGTGTCTAAGTGTGTGTGTCTCAAAATATAAACTAATGGTGTGAAAGAGAGAGTTCGGTGTTATGTCAGCATGTACACGCTTGTGTGTGGTGAAATGGGTTCGAGTCCTGAGCACAGTGCTAAAGTGCAGTGGAGTTCAGCTGATCTGGCTTGGATGTATTCTGTGTTTTGCAGTATTTCAATAGTCTTTCCAGGTTACTCTGTAGCTCATGTCTAGTTTGACTTCAGGAGTCCCCAAGAGTACACCGAGTTAGGAGCAGGTCGACAGGGGTGGGTTTCAGGAGGGTCAGGGAGATACTGGAGGTGGAGGTTCAGAGTCTGTGTTGCAGCCCCCTCCCATCACAAGAGCTCGTACTGCCGAAGGTGCATCCTCTGAATGATGTCCCGACAGTCGTTGAAGACCCGGCGGATGTTTTCCGTGTCGACGGCACAGGTAAAATGGGGGTAACAATAGTGCCTGCCGTCTCCACTGGCTGTGCTGATCCTCTGAAATCACACAGTGAAACACAAATCAGACAGAGGAATACTACCACCATCAGGACATCATCCACTTGACTCAATAACAAATCTAACATGAAGACAATGCTAACATATCCAATACAAGCAAGTCATCTCATTTGGCATCTTTGGTTTTGATTGGATCCTATTTTGTAATCAATAACATAAGATTCTATATAACATTAACAGGGGAAACATTGTATTTCTGCACTTACCAGGAACTCATCTCGTATGAAGTACTTTGCCCTCGTGACGCGTGGATCCTCCCCTGGTTCTGGTGTTGCTATAGAATAGTAAGTGACTGATGAGTGTTATGATTGGATTCTAGTACACCATTACACATTTTCAGTGTCACTGATCGCTATGATGATTACTTATCAGCCTACAGGAAAGAACATTCAAGAGCCATCTAACGTGGTTAAAAGTAGAAGCACTGTGTGCGTGTGTGTCGCCGTGTGTGTGTGTGTATGTGTGCGCACCGTGTGTATGTACAGTAAACATCCAGTCAAGTGTAACAACTTCTCACCATCATCCGGTGTGGTGTAGCGTGCAAACTCTGGGAAGTACTCTTCAATTTTTGATTTCCCAGCCAACACCTTCTCTGCTAGCAGGTCCTGTTTGTTGAGGAATAGGATGACAGAAATGGTCCGCAGCCACCTAAAAATAGAAACCCACACACACAGAGAGGCTGGCTAAATACACTGGTAACAACAGGCTAAATACACTGGTAACAGGCTAAATACACTGGTAACAAGCAGTCAGTGGTCATTTACGACTAGCAAATTGTACATTATTATGATGAGTATTTCAATAAAACAGAGGAATAGAATAAAACTCCATTGATTCCATAAATGTTTGTGGGGAGGGGGTGTCATGGGTTGTGCTTGTGTCACCTGTTGTTCCAGATGTTCTTGAATAGATTCAGAGCCTCCTGCAAACGGTTGGTCTGATTGTCCTCCCGGATCACCATGTTGTAGCTGCTACTGGCCACCACGAAAATAATGGCTGTTACATCTGTGGGGAAGACAGAGGGAGGAGGGACTCAGACAACCTGGTTTTGTTAAGCGAAATCAATGGCACAGTCAAAAGGCAATTAGCTTTAAGGCTAAGGCCGAAACACACAGTAATGGCAGAAAAAGCAAAGGTGATAAAATACAGGAAACCTTTAGTAGAACAGGGCTACAGACTATGGAGGACCCGTCTAGAACCCCCCAAAAAGTATCAATGAGAATGAATTGTGTTTGTGAGTGATTCTCTATTGGATTGGCTAGATCAAATGGCAAAACAAATGTTACCGTTAAAGCATTGGATCCATTTCCGACGTTCATCCCTTTGACCCCCAACGTCAAACATGCTGTGGAAGAGAGGTCAGTACGATAAATATACCACACATTACGACCTTGTGGCGTAGTAATGAATCACATGTAAGCTGCACTGTAAGGACTCATACACGTCTAAAGGGCTGAGTTGGAGGTTGATCTTCAGGTATAGTACTAATAACCAAATCGGATGATAAACCTGGGTTATACTCACTGAAAATTTACTTTGTCCACCTGAAATCTGGTCTCAAAGATCCCAGAGGTGAGCACTCTGCATCTCAGTAGGTCCTGAGAGAAAGACGGGAGTCATTCATCTGTGTTATATTTCATAAATATTATGAAAGGAAGTTGATGGAGGACAGTAGGGATGTGTATCAAATGGAGGACGTTGGCCAAAAGTAGTGCACTAGAGGGGATAGGGTGCCATTTGAGACGTATCCCTGGGCCTCTGATGATGGTGGCTTTGAGACCACGGAAAGTCACCTGATCAGTGGGAGTGTAGTCACTCCGTTTCACAATGTCAATCTTGTCTAGAAAGCTGAGGAGAGAAAAAAATAACAGATTTAGAAGGATGACCAGGACAGGACAAAATGGCTGAATTCAGTCAGCAGGGGCAGTGAAAAAGCATGATGAGGAGCTTGTCTTGGTTTGTGTACAGGTAGAGACCACTGAGCTCAATAGAATTATATACACCTGTGTTTCGCCAACTGTTTTGTAGCAGGGAGGGACTGACCTGTGGTAAGCCATCGCTCCTTCCTCTTTGGAGGACGACTTAGTCAGTTTCTTTCTAAGACTTGAGAACTAAGTCAGTGTCAGCTAAGTAAATGAGCAGCCAGTTAGTAACATCCCAGGGACCAGTGTCTGTCCAGGAACAAGGCAGTTGAGAGAAACACCAACATAGACTTCCTTGGTACAGACACTTACAGCTGAGAGGAATAGCAATGGTTCTGGAGTCATACTGACTTTGAGACTAATGTCCAATTCCATGACATACACTGAGTATACCAAACATTAGGAACACCTTTCCTAATATTGAGTTGCACCCATGCTGATCCAATATTTCCCAAAGTTGTGGGAAGCATCTGGCTGGATGTCCTTTGGGTTGTGGACCATTCTTGATACACACAGAAAACTGTTGAGTGTGGAAAAACTCAGCACACATACCTTGTCTCAAGGTTTAAAAATCCTTATTTAACCTGTCTCCTCCCCATCATCTACACTGATTGAAGTGGATTTAACAAGTGACATCAATAATGGATCATAGCTTTCACCTGGTCAGTCTGTCATGGAAAGAGCAGGTCTTCCTGTCTTACTCAGTGTAGTTTACAACTGTTTAAACAGTACCTACAGAGTGTCTAATACAACTGAATGCCACAAACTGTACCAACAGTGTGTGACAGCTGAATGCCGGTCTCCCAAGCATACTGAACACAGAGGAATGCCGAGCCTCTGGATAACCAGGAATGTGACAGGGAGGGGTGAAATGTGACAGGTCTAAGTACAGGTAAGACATGGCAGGAATGAGTCGGCACTCACTGGGAGAGACAAAGGGACTAGGAGAAACACACAGAGATTATGTGAGTGTGTAAGCGCTCATGTGCATTTACCATTCTTTGTTATGGCAACAAAGATGGCCAGAGATAACTATGCAGACTTCAGAAGAACACAGGTGGGGAGGTTAACTCTTACTCTTTCCTTTCCTACACGTTACTGAAGAATGTTGTAAAAGTTATAACTGTAAGCTCTCCTTTCACAAGGGTTCACACTCACAAACCTGACCTAGCCCATCAGCCTGAACCCAAACAGACATATACACATCTCTAAATTAGTCTCTGGCACTGGGAGATTGAATGAGTGTATTAGAGTGAGTGGGAAGGATAGAGTGGGAGGGCGATAGAGATTGAGGTAGGAAAGGCGTAGAGAGAGACGGAAGAAAGAGAGGGAGGGTGATAGGTAGGAAGGAAATGGTGAGAATGACAGAAAGTGTGTGCATATGTGTGTTAAAGAGAGAGCGAGGGGGGAGAGAGAAAGAGTAGTCTGACATTACAGAGCAGATTCAAAAATAGCTCCCTAGTGCCCTGGCCTCCAGCATGGTTGCCATGGAGACAGAACCACAGGCTCTATAAATAGACTATCAGCTCAAAATCTTGTGTGACTGGAGTAGGGCCTGAGAGGGGGAGAAAGAAAAAGAGGGAGAGAACCAGAGAAAAAATGAGAAGGAGCAAGAGATTGAGAAAGATGGACTGGGAGAGAGGAAGTGGGAGGGAGAGAGCAGGAGAGAGGTATTGATAGAGGGAGTGGGAAAGAGTGAGAGAGAGGGAGGGAACAAAAGACTGGACTGGACTACCTGAACCACCTGAAGGGGTTGTCTTAGACTGTTAAGTAACACAATCAAATAAACAGCCCTCTTCAAACATTAGCAGAATATGAATTTTTTATACAATCAGCTCAAATCAAATACCACTATAACAGATTTAACTCTGACGCTCCAGTCACTGTGGTTTACTTCCCCCTCCTCCCCTGTTCCCCTCCAACCGCTGGTGAAATCTCTGTCTCTCCCTTTTTATGACTCAGGACCTGCCATTTTTGGTCCCTGTTGCTGCAAATATCCTACATCACAGATGCGGAGCCACACAACAGTTGGAAAAGAAAGCAGAGGAAGAGAACGTGTGCGAGAGAGTACGAGGGACAGCGTGAAAGAGAGCAAGAGAAAGAAAGTGAGGAGAGAGCAAGAGAATGAAAGAGAGAGGCAGAGAGAGACACATAGCCAGAGGTGGCAGTGTTGATGCAGAAAGCTCTGGTGATGTCATACTGTGGTGTGTGTGCACAGACACGATGAGGAACTGCGGAGGAAGAATATGCACTCAAGATGACTTCCATGACACAGAGCTCTGCTACTACACATCATTTTCAGGCAGAATACTTGCCTGTTATCTTGCCATGTTGTCATTGAAAATCAGAACGGGTCTCTCTAGGAAATTGCTTTTTACAATAAAGTTTTGATGAGATTAAATACATTTTAGATTTGGGGTTTACAAACCTTAGCTGGTATTTTATCAGCCTGCTAAATCTGAGCATGCCAGCCTTGAACTTCAGTCCCATGTGTGCCTCTAATCGTTGGCTTAGAGTGTTTGTTTTCAACAACACAGGCCTGTACAAGGGCACTGTAGCTATTCAAGACAGTTGGTTCCCTCTCGGCGGTGCAGTGCAGTGCATACTTACTACTGCGCACAGTCGATCAGCTGGTACTCATTGGATCTCTCAAAACACGCCCTCACGCCCTCATCCTGCCAGAGAGTCTTTGCATTTTCATAAAACTCCTGAGAGAGAGAGCGATATAAGGACAGAGAGTGAACGAAAGAAGAGGGGCAGTGGAAGAGAGAAAGATGAAGCGATTAATTCACATGGTACAATAACAATACATCGACTAAATTAAAGCAAGTAGAAAAGGACGACACTGTCCATCATCCATGTCATGATTGAGGGCACTGATGTGCCACGTCTTTATTTACATTCCAATGGGGCAGCACACCTATTAGATCTAGCATTTATTGACAGGACAACAGGTTCTGTGGCCAGTGAGGGTAACTGCCAAGGGGAGTTTCAATATAGGAAAAACAAAGTGGCATGGTCAGGCTGATGAAATTAAAGAATATGCCTTTAAAAATGAAAAAAAAAACAAGGCATGTTTTTACAACCTTTCCTTTAATGAGGAGAAATAAAGATGACATATGGTCGACAGGCTAAGGAGGGTCAGTTGACTCATAATCACGTCAAAATCTCATAACATTGAATAAATCATATTTCATTACATTGATTTAGCAAACAAAAGCTGTGCGAGTGTAATGATTCCAGTCAACTGGCATATCTAAAGGCCAATCTGTTACTTCCTTGTTTGATATCTGTTGCATAAAGTGGGAATGTCCACATAGCTTATTAAGGACCAGAGTGACCACCCCATGGACAACATTCAAAGGGCTAAAAAGCATATAGAAAGGCAGACATACTCATCATCTCCCTCCATTTGGACCATGGAACAAGAAACCCTGTCATGTATAAAACAACATCTTCTGGACAACTGGACCTTTGTGGAACAATGCGTCTGCACACACTTGCATAACATTTAGGTTTGCTGTCCGATATATTTGTCCCACCGTTCGGCTGGCTTGGGTTACTTGGATTTTTATAACTCTTCCTGCATCCACTCCATAAAAGAGCACTCATCATGTGTCTTAGTAACAGAGTCCTCCTTTATCATCAGTCATGCGCTTAAGAAAAAAAATAAAAACTCCTCTCTAGGAACTGCTCATTGCATTACAGCAGCCAACCCAGAATCCTTTGGGGCTACAACTCAATGCTATATTGTTTCTCTCTGCTCACTGGCTTGTCTGATCTAAGTTTTTTCCATTTCATCCTTTGGTATGGCCTTTTTTCAAATACACAAAGGCTTGTGTTGTTTTGCTAAGTATATCACAGAGAGTTTGATCTTGCTTTAAGTATTTTATTTTATTTTAAAAGCAACTGGTTGCCTTTTCCTGGTTAATAAACAACCATCTATTACGTTCTGCACATGATCATGTGCTATGTAAAATGCATCTGAATGGGAATGTCCCCTCTGGCATTCTAACTCTATGGTCAACTGCACTACAAAAGCGTCATGTAGCCAGAGACAGGATAAGGAAGTGAGGAGCCTGGTAGCTTTGAATTTGAGAAAATTTACATTTTAGTGGCGTTAAGAAAAACAACCTATAAAGCAGAGGTCGGCAACGGGCCAAAACCATTCTAATCAGTCGATTAATCAGCAGTCTGAAAACAAGTCCCATACCACAACAACGCATTTAAACATGAAATGAACTGGAAGTGAACAGCCCAGACAGTAGATATCCATACAAACGTCCCCCACCTCTAGCCACCCTCTTCCTCACCCTCTGTTTTTTTTCTATCTGTACTCTGAGATTAGGTGACCAGTAGAACCGGTTCCCCCTCAGCCCTGGGGGGTGCCAGAGAAGAGGGAGGGAGGGAGGCTTTGCCAACAGTATTACACTGCCTGACCAGAGTCATTCAACTCTCCTCCATCCGGAACGAAATCGCAGACATTCAAACACCACAGAGCAAGACAGCAGTCAATCACATCCCTTTCACACGTAGGCCTACACACCCAAACTCAGAGAGAGAGATGTTATGGCAGGTGTGCTAGGCCCAGAAGAAGGACAAAGCAATCTTCAATGACAGTCTATGGTGCAATGGTAGAGAAGCAACTATCCAACTGTAATAGTTCATTTTCTTTCAGCCTAAGACTCATAAGGGGATCTAAATGAAAGCATAATAACAGCTAAATAGATGTTTTCATTTTGTTGAGTGACAACATGTCGTCTGTCCTAGAGATAAGTTAAACTATCTCTAGGACACTATGGGCCCAATTCAATAAAAAAAACATTAACAAGGTTTCTGTGATCAATATAAAACAAAGTTATTGGATGCACTTATAAATCCATTATAAATTCAATGGATTATGTTTATCCAGAAACCTGGTAGCTGCTTAGCTTGAATAGTGTCCTATGTCCCTCCCAGCCAAGTCCTAACAGCCTGACAACTACCAGCAAGCACCCTGTTGTTCAGGTTGGCATCCCAGTGTGACACAGAAACATGTGGGTACCAGAGAAAGGTATTTAGGGGTGTTACAGGCAGTCAGAGACCTCCAGGCCTTCCCCTCAGGGCAGTCAATTAGCTAACAGGCATCGCATCGAGGCCCTACCCACTAATTTTGTATTTTATTTTACCTTTATTTAACTAGAAAAGTCAGTTAAGAACAATTTTCAATGACAGCCTATGAACAGTGGGTTAACTGCCTTGTTCAGGGGCAGAACGACAGATTTTTACCTTGTCAGCTCGGGGATTCGATCTGCGACCTTTCGGTTACTAGTCCAACGCTCTAACCACTAGGCTACCTGCCGCCCCATCAATTACTATACTGTACCACAACCCACAGAGATACCAGAACCATGAGGCTTGCACCTGCAACAGGGACTACTGGATGGTCATTCCAAAGGGAACATATACAGTACCAGTCAAAAGTTTGGACACACCTACTCATTCCAGGGTTTTCCTTTATTTTTTTCTATTTTCTACATTGTAGAACAATAGTGAAGACATCAATACTACGAAATAACACATATGGAGTCATGTAGTAAACAAAAAAGTGCTAAACAAATCAAAAAATATTTTATATTTGAGATTCTTCAACATAGCCACCCTTCGCCTTGATGACAGCTTTGCACTGTCTTGGCATTCTCTCAACCAGCTTCATGAGGTAGTCACCTGGAATGCATTTCAGTTAACAGGTGTGCCTTATTAAAAGTTAATTTGTGGAATTTCTTTCCTTCTTAATGCGTTTGAGCCAATCAGTTGTGTTATGACAAGGTAGGGGTGGGTGGTATACAGAAGATAGCCCTATTTGGTAAAAAACCAAGTCCAAATTATGGCAAGAACAGCTAAAATAAGCAAAGAGAAACGACAGTCCATCATTACTTAAAGACACGTAGTCAGTCAATCTGGAAAATGTAAAGAGCTTTGAAAGTTTCTTCATGTGCAGTCGCAAAAACCATCAAGCGCTTTGATGAAACTGGCTCTCATGAGGACTGCCACAGGAAAGGAAGACCCAGAGTTGCCTCTGCTGCAGAGGATAAGTTCATTAGAGTTAACTGCACCTCAGATTGCAGCTCAAATAAATGCTTCACAGAGTTCAAGTAACAGACAAATCTCAACATCAACTGTTCAGAGGAGACTGCGTGAATCAGGCCTTCATGGTCAAATTGCTGCAAAGAAACCACTACTAAAAGGACACCAATAATAAGAAGAGACTTGCTTGGGACAAGAAACACGAGAAATGGACCATTAGACCTGTGGAAATCTGTCCTTTGGTCTGATGAGTCCAAATGTGAGATTTTTGGTTCCAACCGCTGTGTCTTTGTGAGACGCAGAGTAGTTGAACGGATGATCTCCGCATGTGTGGTTCCCACCGTGAAGCATGGAGGAGGATGTGTGATGGTGTGGGAGTGCTTTGCTGGTGACACTGTCTTTGATTTATTTAGAATTCAAGTCACACTTAACCAGCAAGGCTACCACAGCATTCTGCAGCGATACACCATCCCATCTGGTTTGCGCTTAGTTGGACTATCATTTGTTTTTCAACAGGACAATGACCAAAAACACACCTCCAGGCTATTTGACCAAGGAGAGTGATGGAGTGCTGTATCAGTGTCACGTCTATTCCTGCTCCTCCCCTCCGGCGTTCGACGTCGCTGGTTTACTAACCACCAGTGCTGGGAACCATCATCACGCGCACCTGGTATTCATCATTAGGCACACCTGGACTTCATTACCTCACTCATTACCTCCCCTTTATCTGACACTCCCTTAGGTTCTTTCCCCAGGCAGTATTGTTTTCTGTTGTTCATGTCTAGACGCTACTCCTACGTTGTATCGTTCCATGTTTCTTGTTAAATTAAATTTACCACCTGCACCTGCTTCTTGACTCCCAGCATCTACGTTACATTCAGATGACCTGGCTTCCACAATCACCCGACCTCAACCAAATCAGATGGTTTGGGATGAGTCAGACTATAGAGGGAAGGAAAAGCAGCCAACAAGTGCTCAGCATATGTGGGAACTCCTTCAAGACTGTTGGAAATGCATTCCTCATGAAGCTGGTTGAGATAATGCCAAGAGTTGCAAAGCTGTCATCAAGGCAAAGGGTGGCTACTTTGAAGAATCTAAAATCTAAAATGTATTTTCATTTGTTTAACACTTTTTTGGTTACCGCATGATTCCATATGTTTTGATGTCTTCAATATTATTCTACAATGTAGATAGTTAAAATAAAGAAACTCTTGAATGAGTAGGTGTGTCCAAACTTTTTACTGGTACTGTACAAATGCTCACTCACACAGGTGTGTACATACATTAGAGTCCAACCGATATATTGGTTCACTGATATTATCGGCCGATATTGGCCTTTTAACGCTATATCAGTATCGGCCGATAATTCAAACGATATTAAATAAATGATGAAAAAAGGGAATCTCATGCTTACCTGACCACTTGCGGCCATTCTCAGTATGTATCATTAATTTTACAATGTAAGAAATTAACATTTGAAGCATATTTTCTTGACCAATTGCTGTTTTAGATGTCAATTTCTGAGAATTCCGTGTGTAAAAATGTAACTTTTTAATTTCCCCGGCGTAAAACAGTATATTGGCAGATATCTAGTTATCGGTAAGTTTTGTCCCCTCAAGTCATATTGATCGGGCTCTAACATACGTTAATGCAAAGACAATGTCTATCTATAATGATTTGTGTGTGTGGTAGAAACATTGTCATACTCACAGACGTGAATTCAAAGTCCTTCTGATTGACTAGGTTGAGGACGTATTGGATTCGGTATTGGTTGTGTTGACTGGCGAGCTGAACGGGAGGTGTCAGTGTACTCATAGCTGCTACTATGGTCTAAAGAGCGACACAAACAAACACATTCAATACAAATCAAGTGACAACACAGGATTGTCTTGGGGTATCTTATATTCAATGATAAAATATTCATGATTCATGCTTAGCTGTTTAGAATTTTTTATTCTACATAGTACCTACCTACAGAGACATGAACTACAAAGACTCAAACCGAAAACTCACCTCAATAGCTTCTTTAATATTATTCTTGATATCATGAATTTTCTGCTTCTTCTCTCTGCAAAAAAACAAAAACCTCAATCATCCATGTTGTAATTTTTTTTAAATATCATTGTCATACACAACAGATATGCTGATGATACAGCAAACAAAAAACAAACATGTATGTAGATAATAGTCCAACAGCTGGCATACATGCACAATTTCCCAATATCATTCCTTCTGAACCTGACAATGTTTATGACTGTGACACGTACATCTTCAACTATGTGAAACTCATATATTTAACAGGTCCCAGTCTCCCAGTGCCTACATTGGACTCTAATGAAAATGCTCTACCTGCCATGATAACTACAAATGATCAGACGTCAAACATCACTCCATCTTTCAGAGTGTAACTGAGCTGCAACAACCCATCAGTAGACTACAGTATCAGCTATCAAGTCAAATGCAATGGATTTTAACAAGCAATGGTGGAGTGCGCCAAACTGTAGGCTACGGGAAGCAACAGTGAGGGTCCTCCAACTGTCTCCAAATCTTTTTTCTGATTCAGATGATGCAAAGACAGATGTATTTTGTAGCGGGAAACATTTCACTAAGTTGAACACTGCCACTGATGTTTAGTTTATCCCAAGAACACAAACTGCATTTAAGTAGAGTAAGAGAGAGAATGTGTGTCAGAGAATGAGGTACATCAATAGAAAGAGAGAAATGGAAAGAAAAAGAAAGACAGAATAGGAAACAGCCAGCAGGAGGGCTTGTATCCCACACAGACATGGCCTCTAGTTTATTGGCTTGAGGTAGATTGAGAAGGCCCTGTTTACATTTTCAACATGATAGTCACTTTAAGGAAATCACATGGTTCTTACAAAATAGTGTGTGCGCACTTGTATGTGACTGTGTGTGTGTATATATGATGTGTGTGTGTGGAGAGAGAATACCCAATAACTATATATATATATGGAGAAAGCATGTGTGATTATATACATCCTTTCCTATCTTTATCTAAGAAGATAAAATATACTTGGTCCAGTGTTTCACAAAGGCCTGGAACCTTATCAATGGAATTTACTGAATGCAAAAACAACATACTTCAGGATTTAGGGAATCTACCAAAAACCTCCAGCAATTCCTTATATTCCTTTTCCTTGTAGAGTATATGTTCCTCCAGGACTGACTACAAAACATTGCTGAGAAGTCACAGACACTGCCCTGCGCTGTATCCATTTGCAAATGCAACCCTTAAATTTAAGTGATACACAGTACAGCTAAGTTATCACACAGACACAACCAACTAATCAATGAATGTCTGAAATGTCTAGGATGTGACCAAGTGATGAACTGAGCATATTCACACACACAAGATAGAGCGCTGCAGTTGTAAGTGTTGTGGAGTCACGAGATGGGTCACACGCAGCTGGGTGCCTTAGATGCTGATGTGCTCGTCTAGCACAAGCCACTCACACCACACCAGTGCCTGAACCTCCAAACCTAACCCCACAAACTGGAGATTAAACCATAACCCACCAATGCACAGATTCCTGAACCAACACCAGATTCGGGCCTAAACCCCCAACCAACCTACTCACCTGAGCCTAAACCTCCAACCACCAACGCACCAGGGCCTTGAAGCACCCGTCACCAACCAACGCACCAGGGCCTTGAAGCACCGATCCCCAAACAACGCCACAAGGCCTTGAAGCACCGGCCACCAACCAACGCACCAGGGCCTGAAGCACCGGTCACCAACCAACGCACCAGGGCCTGAAGCACCCGTCACCAACCAACGCACCAGGGCCTTGAAGCACCCGTCACCAACCAATGCACCAGGGATTGAACCCCACAGCATTTGATTCTGAAGCAAGTTTAAGTCCTCGTCTTTACATCTGTCCATACAATCAGACTGATAATTCTTAAATTCTTAAATCGAAATCTAAGACTTCACATTAAAAACTAGGCGAGACACCTAGACAGTACATTATAGTGGCTATTGAACTGAGGGATACCATCAACTGTTACTAGCCTCTCATGTGCTGTGCACAGGTGAATCTAATGTGTGTTTTCTACAATTCAGATATTGCAAGACCAATACATTTTGGTTCCTTTGAGATTATTCCCCATCACTCTGCTTGTAAAGTCTCAAACCCTGATCTATATTCACAGTTGTAGAGCATAGTCTGGAGAAGGAAACCATACTTACTCTGCATTGAAGCCATTGACATGGAGGATTCGCATCTGTTTCACTATGGTGCTCTTCCCTGACTCACCAGCCCCTGTGGGTGGGGGGGGGAGATGGTTAAAAATATTTCATAGAGTACAGAGAAATGCCCTACCCTGACAGCCAACAGAGACGGCCATTTGGAATGTGATGCTCAGAAGTCTTCTACAAAACAACTAATTGTAAAGAGAGACACGTTCAAAGTGATAGTTCAGCACTTCAAACCTGTGAAATAAACATTAGGAAATATTCTAATTGAAATGGGTTATTATGCCACTTGACCGAGGTCTCACTCAGCACCAGTAGAGGCCAGGATTTGGAGGAAGTTGCTCTTAACCTCTGATCTAGGGTCAGATCATAGAGAATGATAAGAGGCCTCTAGTGGCCAAAAGGCCGTTTTAGCATGGGCAGCGCCATTGAGGGCTTCCACCATTTTAATATGGTCAGCTGGGTGGAACTTCCAACTTCATTGGCTGATTCCTCCTGGTGTCCCTGTTATGTGTAACCAGTTCATCAAGAGGCATCAGTTAATAGTGAAGAAGAAATTGACTACTTCTAAATGGATATAGCTTCAATGGCACTGCCCATGCCGTCAACAACGCCATAATGGCATGGATACAACGATGAGGCCTCTCTCTCTATGGGTCAGATATAGTTGTATCTTCCAGTTGGTTAAGGTCAGGATTTAGGTTTGATAAACTGATGTGGTAAGGGGTAACTTCTACCTTGAGCTTAAGACCACCTGTGTCTGAGTCAAACAACTTACAATAGTGGGAGGTTTGGTGAATCCACACATACAGTAAGATGTAAATGAATGGGTGCAATATCAACCTGTTGAAATCTACTAATGCAATAGTATTACCAGCTTCACTTATAACCAGGGATGTAATGGTACCACAAAGTAACACGTAAAACCTATCAAGTCGGATTTATTTTCGATTGGCTAGTTTAGGTGTGTGGACATCCCCATGTGAGAATAACTAAGGAAGTTCTTCATTACAGATCCACTCGAATGCCTGATTCACACTATAGGGACAACCCAAACTGGACTGTGTTGGCTCTGATATTGTCTTTTCACACCGTTCTTTCCAGCACAGTTCTCGTGATGGATGCATAACTAGGCTAGCTCAGTACAGCTTGGTTTGAACCTATAGTGTGAATCAAGCATAAAGGTGTCAACAATACACACATCTCATTGTCAAATCAAATAGATGACTGTAATGATGAAAGTGAACATCTTCTTTCCCATAGCAGTGATCTCAAATGTTACGAGCTTATCATGGTTGGTTCATGGTCTGATGTTTCCCCATAAACACTGTCCAACAAAATTCTTACTCACAAATAGGCCAAGATCTGATAACTTGCCAATGGCACACACAACAAAACATGTCATATCATATAAAAGTGCTATATCTAAAGCAGCATTGTAGTAAAGCTTTTGTTATGGTTAAATGTGAGTTCTGTTCCGCTTTCTTTAGTTACCACAACTTCCTCTCCAACAGAAATACCGCTATGTCATTCAATACACTAGGCATCAGGCAAATTCTAATAAAAAATTATAATTAAGAGAGGACATTTTGACTGCTTTTACATGATAACAGTACCATGAGTACAGAAGTGTCAGTGGTAGAAATGTTCACCATTCATTAATTCACACATAGGCCCACCTTGAAATACACAGGCCTATGAATTTGAAAGTTGTCAAGCAGCTAGTAGTTCTGAAAACAAACCCACAACACACATGCAGAGCCTCAACACCCATGTTTGATATAGATTAGGCACGAGCTGTTACAATCACACAGGCTCAAGACTAAATGTATCAAATGTGAAGAAACAATAACAATGTAGCAATATGTAGACTTCAATTATGTTAGAGAATCAAGTCTAACTGATACCCAACTTAAACATCATACCAGCAACCATGTCACATATGAAAAAGTTAAATGAGACTAGAGTGTAAGAGGAAGGCCTACAGAGACAACAATATCCTATATCACAACATCAAATAGTGTGCCATATAGGAATAGAAACAATGTTGCCAATGAGGCCTTGCCTACAACACATCAGATTTCCTTCAACAAACTTACCCAAAAGTAGTAGCCTGTGAGTTGCTCTATATATCTGTTTGTCCTTCTGAAGTTGTTTCTCTATCTTTTTGTTTGCTTCTCTTTGTGACTTCTCCTCATTTCGCTGATCTTCAGTCTTGCTGTTGCCCAAACAACCCATCTTCCCGCAAGAAATAGAGTCCAGGGGAGGGGGAATGTGAAAAAATAAATAAACGAACTATTCTAGATCCCTCGGTTGACCCACGGAATTGAGAATAATATTAACGACATGTATACAGTCTTGTTGTTTAGTGTTACGTCGAACTAATCAGTTTTAAAACGTTGTCCTACCGCGCTTGTAATTATGTGTACATAATGCGTATTTTCAGTAGATCTTGCTGTCAGAGGGTAGGAGACTGTTGATGACGACACCCAGGCCGCCCTCTCACTTGGTCAATTCTGTTAGGGTTTTCCTTCTTCACATATAGTTTTTATATACCGATATTGATGACCATCCACAGATGTTAAGGTTGATTGAGGCTTTTACCTCTTTCACATTCAATTGAGGAGGGGATAAATAGCCTATTTTCATCTCACGAACAGCCCGGGTCTCACGTCTCACAGTTGCCTGTGACAGGGACCCAAACTCGGCATGACACAGAAACTCGGCTGTACACTGACATGGATCTTTTTGGCAAAAGTTATAATAAACATATTTTGGGGAAAGGCGTATTTTCTGTGTATTTCCTTAAAACGGCATTTCTCTACGCATAGCCTATAGATAAACTAGAGAAATAAAACTATATTAAGGCTACACTTAACGAACTACATGTGTAATATTTCCATTGCTTCCGTCTTCATTCAACTCCTTTTATATCCATAAGATGATCCTCGATCTAAACTGTGAGTCCGATTTTCAGTTTAGATCCCCGAAATAATTGAATTTTCCTGATTTTTCCCCGTTTCTGTGATGGCTGTTCTTTGCTGTTTTTTCTCAATCCAAAGGGCCTTCTCTGTTTTTTCTTTTGTTGCTGAAATGTGTACCCCTACTCACATCAGCAAGGTTCCTAATAGCGCTTTGATAGTCCCCAACACATTCTTAAATGGGTTCTGATTCTTCTAAACACGAAGAAAATACAAAAATCCTTCGAATGTTTCCAGTTTCTTGCATATTTCTTTTGAATTCGAATGGTAGGTAGAGCTTACATGTGCATATACATTCAGAAATATAACGCGGATTGTAATAACACATTCCACTATGACGGCAGTTCCCTCCTGGGCTGGTCGTGGGAGATAAAACACGGGAATAACCAATTATTGAAGGTATTATTTTCCCCTTTTTCTCCGGGAATAGCACATTGAGATAGACAGAGCAGAATAGATGGGGTGGGGCAAACAGCGCACATTGAACTCTGGGAAGGACCAGAGCTTCATCACATGATTGTACAGAACGTCAGCATGGTGAAATTCTGCGGAGAAAACGGCGCCCTCTTCAATGAAAGGGTAGATTGGGACCCTCAGCACTGGCCACTCGAATAACTGGGTCCTTTCCATTTCCCTATGTTTTGACGCGCAGTGGCACTATATTACCCAATTGATTTTAGAATATATGTTTCCAGTGTTTTTTATTATATATATGTTTTTAATCATCTCATGGGCAAACAGGTTCGTTTATGCTGCAGAGACATAGGACTTTAGCCTAGCCTAGTTGATGTTGGTAGTCATTTTTGGTACTGAGTAGACAGGGGTGTTTTTTCAATTGTGAATTATAATTTATTGTTTATTACTGGACTGGAAATGAAATAGAATGCTCTGAGCACTGATCAATCTCGTACAGTCTACATCTGTATATCCAGGGGTTACATAGGCTGAGTTCTGCCACTTCAGAATGGAACTATAGAATTATAATTCTGAATTATAATCCCAATTTTATTCTAATCCCAACTGTATGCTTTGATGGAATACAGCGTAGGCTACATTTGGGATAGAACATTTGTCCAATTTGGGTGACATTCTTACCCACATGACAAAGCCTTCCTATGCCACAATGTAAGACTTTATCATGTCAGATCTCCAAGTCTGAATGTGAATCATGATTTCTATTATGAATCCATTTAATGGGCTGTATTTGGATATCCAATGGGACTCTTGGGTGTGTCACTGTCATTGTTTGGATTGTTTTATTTAATATCTTCCTGGAATTCCATTTGGACAGTTCTCTGTATATAGAATGTCATCAAATATTTCCCTGTCCATATTCTCAGTTTTGACTCAAAATCTCAATATATAGTTTTTCATCATCCCCAGTGGTTTGAAAGGTATTTAACATTTACATTTACATTTAAGTCATTTAGCAGACGCTCTTATCCAGAGCGACTTACAAATTGGTGCATTCACCTTATGACATCCAGTGGAACAGCCACTTTACAATAGTGCATCTAAATCTTTTAAGGGGGGGGGGGGGGCTGGGCGTTCGCGCTGTGTCGGGAGGCGCGCGGGGGGGGGTGAGAAGGATTTACTTTATCACTCTCCTAGGTATTCCTTAAAGAGGTGGGGTTTCAGGTGTCTCCGGAAGGTGGTGATTGGACTCCGTCATTTAAAATGAGACCATCTGGTATGTTCTATGCTCTAAAGATGTATTGGTGTTCACTTTATCAACATTCTCATGACTTCCATGCCATTGTCACCATACATTGTGATAATGTTGTAGCCCTAGAGATCTGTGATGGTTTTAGCCTCTGTTGCTGTCACATCTTCTGGGCACTAGAGGGCAGTAATAACTTGGTTTTAAGGTATAAATTAAGCTATAATATCATACACTACTACATCTTCCACGCTTTATTGAGTACAAATACAGTTTCAGCAATATGGTAAAACCTTATTTCTATCCTTATCCAGTGATTCCATGATATAATGTACAATCCCTTTGTCAGAGAGTTTATGGAAGATTTGACTATTCTAATCTATACTTAAATATGGTGTGAGAAACAACTCAATTTATGTCTGAACATTGTATAGACTTCAAATTGTAAATTCCACCACATTTAAAAGCGTTTGACTTTAGGAGAAATATGGTTGAGAAACAATCAATTTATGTCTGAACATTGTAGACTTCAAATTGTAAATTCACCACCTCAAAAGCATTTGACTTGTAAGGAGAGATTTTGGCCTACATATATGTGGTTGATTGGTGTCTGTGTTGTAACAGTTTGTCTGTAAAAATACTTCAAAGTACAACTTAAGTCGTTTTTTTGGGGTTGTCACGTGTGCTCTCTCTCCGGCCTCTAGGTCACCAGGCTGCTCGTTATGGCGCACACTGTCACCATCGTTACGCGCGTCAGCACATAATGACACATCACCTGGACTCCAATCACCACCTTGATTACAATCAATCAATCAAGTTTATTTTATATAGCCCTTCGTACATCAGCCTAATATCTCGAAGTGCTGTAGCAGAAACCCAGCCTAAAACCCCAAACAGCAAGCAATGCAGGTGTAGAAGCACGGTGGCTAGGAAAAACTCCTAGAAAGGCAAAACCTAGGAAGAAACCTAGAGAGGAACCAGGCTATGAGGGGTGGCCAGTCCTCTTCGGCTGTGCGGGTGCGATTATAACAGAACATGGCAAGATGTTTCAAAATGTTATAAATGACAAGCATGGTCAATAATAATCAGGAATAATGTCAGTTGGCTTTTCATAGCCGATCATTAAGAGATTAAAACAGCAGGTCTGGGACAGGTAGGGGTTCCATAACCGCAGGCAGAACAGTTGAAACTGGACAGCAGCAAGGCCAGGTGGACTGGGGACAGCAAGGAGTCATCATGCCCGGTAGTCCTGACGTATGGTCCTAGGGCTCAGTTCCTCCGAGAGAGAGAAAGAAAGAGAGAAGGAGAGAAGGAATAGAGAGGATTAGAGAGAGCCAAGATGTTCAAAATGTTCATAAATAGACAAGCATGGTCAATAATAATCAGGAATAAATGTCAGTTGGCTTTTCATAGCCGATACCTGCCGATTACTCTGCCCATAAGCTCATAGCCGATTACCTGCCCTATATGTCACTCACTTTGGTTCCTTCCCCAGGCGTCTCTGTTTCAGTTTCATGTCTGTGCTTTGTTAGTGTTCTTGTTTTGTATTATGTTTTCATTTATTAAATTATTCACTCCCTGAACTTGCTTCCCGACTCCCAGCGCACTCGTTACAGGGTACCTTTACTTTACTATTTATATTTTTTGACAACTTTTACTTCAACTACATTATTAATGAAATATGACTCGTTACATTGTTGAATGCTTAGCAAGACAGGAAAATGGTCCAAATCAACACTTATCAGGAGATCATCCCTACTGCCTCTGACCTGGTGGACTCACTAAACACAATGCTTAATTTGTAAATTATGTCTGATTGTAGTGTGCCCTTGGCTATCTGTAAATAAATAAAAACAAGGTGCTGTCTGGCTCGCTTAATTTAAGGAATTAGAAATAATTTTACTTTTGAGACGTACAGGTGGGGAGAACAAGTATTTGATACACGCCGATTTTGCAGGTTTTCCTACTTACAAAGCTGTAGAGGTCTGTAATTTTTATCATAGGTACACTTCAACTGTGAGAGAAGAATCTAAAACAAAAATCCAGAAAATCACATTGTATAATTTTTAAGTATTTATTTGCATTTTATTGCATGACATAAGTATTTGATACATCAAGAAAGCACTTAATATTTGGTACAGAACCTTTGTTTGCAATTAAGCGTTCATACGTTTCCTGTAGTTCTTGACCGGTTTGCACACACTGCAGCAGGGATTTTGGCCCACTCCTCCATACAGCCTTCTCCAGATCTTCAGGTTTCGGGGCTGTCGCTGGCAATACAGACTTTCAGCTCCCTCCAAAGATTTTCTATTGGGTTCAGGTCTGGGACTGTCTAGGCCACTCCAGGACCTTGAAATGCTTCTTACGGAGGCACTCCTTTAGTTGCCCTGGCTGTGTGTTTCGGGTCGTTGTCATGCTGGAAGACCCCAGCCACGACCATCTTCAATGCTCTACTGAGGAAGGAGGTTGTTGGCCAGATCTCGCGATACATGGCCCATCCATCCTCCCCTCAATACAGTGCAGTCGTCCTGTCCCCTTTGCGAAAAGCATCCCAAAAGAATTGTTTCCACCTCCATGCTTCACGGTTGGGATGGTGTTCTTGGGGTTGTAACTCATCCTTCTTCTTCCTCCAAACACGGCGAGTGGAGTTTAAGAGCAAAAGCTCTATTTTTGTCTCATCAGACCACATGACCTTCTCCTATTCTCCTCTGGATCATCCAGATGGTCATTGGCAAACTTCAGACGGGCCTGGACATGCACTGGCTTGAGCAGGGGGACCTTGCGTGCACTGCAGGATTTTAATCCATGACGGCGTAGTGTGTTACTAATGTTTTCTTTGAGACTGTGGTCCCAGCTCTCTTCAGGTCATTGACCAGGTCCTGCGTGTAGTTCTGGGCTGATCCCTCACCTTCTTCATGATCATTGATGCCCCACGAGGTGAGATCTTGCATGGAGCCCCAGACCGAGGGTGATTGACCGTCATCTTGAACTCCTTCCATTTTCTAATAATTGCGCCAACAGTTGTTGCCTTCTCACCAAGCTGTTTTTCTATTGTCCTGTAGCCCATCCCAGCCCTGTGCAGGTCTACAATTTTCCCTGATGTCCTTACACAGCTCTCTGGTCTTGGCCATTGTGGAGAGGTTGGAGTCTGTTTGATTGAGTGTGTGGACAGGTGTCTTTTATACAGATAATGAGTTCAAACAGGTGGAGTTAATACAGGTAATGAGTGGAGAACAGGAGGGCTTCTCAAAGAAAAACTAACAGGTCTGTGAGAGCCGGAATTTACTGGTTGGTAGGTGATCCAATACTTATGTCATGCAATAAAATGCAAATGAATTACTTAAAAATCATACAATGTGATTTTCTGGATTTTTGTTTTAGATTCCATCTCTCACAGTTGAAGTGTACCTATGATAAAAATTACAGACCTCTACATGCTTTGTAAGTAGGAAAACCTACAAAATTGACAGTGTATCAAATACTTGTTCTCCCCACTGTAAGTATATTTTAGCAATTACATTTAATTTTCATACTTAAGTATATTTCAAACCAAATACTTTTAGACTTTTACTCAAATATTTTACTGGGTGACTTTTACATGAGTCATTTTCTATTTAGGTATCTTTACTTTTACTCAAGTGTGACAATTGGTACTTGTTCCACCACTGACTAGAGGTCACACTTTTGGGTCATAGGTCACTGGTCACATGTATAGGCACACAGGTGATCAGGAAGTAGCGCTACACAGTCGTTACCATGTTCACCAGTAACAATTTTGGAATGATAACCCTACAAACATGAGCAAGTGTAGATGGACTTCTCTGGTGGTGAGTGCATGATAAGCTCCTGAGTGGACCTATACTTACTGAAAGGCTCTAAAAGCCCAGTAAGATATGGTAATCCTTTGGGCGTTAAGGTAGGCTCTGGGGCATGCTGATGCTGCTGATCTGTTCGACTTTGTAGCGTTGGGGTCAATTAGAGAAACTCTCCTAGGAACTGTGGTCCATCAGCAGAACAGATGGGAGTCCCTTTCCGTAACACTTTACCGAAAGCGTTCATATTGCTGTTTTATGGTCCATATGGATGACATTGGATTTATGAACAGGCATAAGTAGTCTATGTAAGTAGTGGTGTAAGTGAAATGATCCAGTTCATGTCATGATACATTCATGGAACGATCCCACTGACACAGACGTCAGTTCAACGCCTAGTTTTGATGGACATTTGGTTTAGTTGTCAACTAACATAAATTGAATGTGAACTCAACCAAAAATGTCACCCTGGATTGGATTTAAGTTCAAACTTGGGTGAAAAAAATAAGAAATTCCTTCACATTGATTACTTTTTGCAAATCGAATCAGTTTTCCACATTGATTCAATTTCAACACCTTGAATTTTTGGGTTGAAATGGTGTGGAAACAACATTGATTGAACCAGTTTTTGCCCAGTGAGATTAGTGCTAACCTAATTCACTCTGTGTTCTGTGAACTAACTTTGAAGTTTTACTTACTACTACTATTTTCCTCTTAGACATAGAAACACCTTCATGTCTTCACCTGAGAACCTTTGCAATGGGTAGCCAATGGAGATATCAAATGGCGACCAACCCATTAACAAAGGTAAAAGTGTAATATCACTTTCTCCAGGGTTGTAGTTGAAAGTCAAAGTATTCCTCCATTATAACACTTCATGACAGCCCGCTTGGAGTTTGCCAAAAGGCACCTAAAGGACTCTCAGACCATGAGAAACAAGATTCTCTGGTCTGATGAAACCAAGATTTAACACTTTGGCTTGAATGCCAAGAGTCACGTCTGGAGGAAACCAGGCACCGCTCATCACCTGGCCAATACCATCCCTACGGTGAAGAATGGTGGTGGCAGCATCATACTGTGTGGAACTGGGAGACTAGTCAGGATCAAGGGAAAGATGAATGGAGCAAAGTACAGAGAGATCCTTGATGACAACCTGCTCCAGAGTGCTCAGGACCTCAGACTGAGTGGCCCAGCCAGAGCCCGGACTTAAAGCCGATCGAACATCTCTGGAGAGATCTGAAAATAGCTGTGCAGCGATGCTCCCCATCCAACCTGACAGAGCTTGAGAGGATCTGCAGAGAAGAATGGGAGAAACTCCCCAAATACAGCTGTGCCAAGCTTGTAGCGTCATACCGAAGAAGACTCAAGGCTGTAATCACTGCCAAAGGTGCTACAAACAAAGTAGTGGGTTATTGTGTGTGGATTGATGAGGGGGGGAATTATTTAATACATTTTAGAATGAGGCTGTAATGTAACAAAATGTGCAGAAAGTGAAGGGGTCTGAATACTTTCCGAATGCATTGGATATAATACATTGGAAGAGGCACTGTAAATAATGTGTACATTATACTTTGTTCATTTCCCTTTCCAGTTAAATAATTGTTTAATGATATGATTCTTTCTAAGAGGCAAGGCTACTTACTCTACCTTGGACAAGGCTACTTACTCTTACTTTTTTCTTATGCCTAAGAGTGACTATTGTGTCCAGGGGACAGTTCCCAACAGTCCTATAGTAACCCAGGCATCTGTATGGCCCATTGGCCTCCTGCTTCCTTCCACATACACTAATAGTTCTCTCAGTCTACTCACAGCACTTTTAACTGCACTGTCAATTAAATATTAGTTGCATGCTCAGCACTCATTGGCGTAATCAATTTAAATCTTCCTCGGAGAGTAATTGAGTGGATTTCTCCTTGGTTAAAGACTTTACCTCCGGGCCTTGTTCTGATCCGGAGCGGCCACTCAAACACAGTTGATTATGTTACCCCGTAGTTTGGTTTATAACATGATTACTATTTCAGGATGTAGTTAAGTTCACGGTAAGTGAATAACTCTAAATCTTGATAAGGTACAGTATCTCTAGACTGAATAATTTATAAAGACGCTACTGTTTGCTTACTATATAGCAAAATGCATGTAAGTGATAAATGAAAACCTTACTTTAAATGGGAGATTACCTAAAATAGTAGGATTCTATGGGAGATGAAAGCAAGCTATGAAACAAGGACCACATTTCGGTGGAGATATTGAGGGGATGAACATTTTAAAACTCATTTCCTTCAATTCACAGTTTGACATGGCATATTAAATCAAATCAAATCAAATCAAATTTTATTAGTCACATACACATGGTTAGCAGATGTTAATGCGAGTGTAGCGAAATGCTTGTGCTTCTAGTTCCGACAATGCAGTAATAACCAACAGTAATCTAACCTAACAATTCCACACTACTACCTTACACACACACACAAGTGTAAAGGGATAAAGAATATGTACATAAAGATATATGAATGAGTGGTGGTACAGAACGGCATGGCAGATGCAGTAGATGGTATAGAGTACGGTATATACGTATGAGATGAGTATTATGCTTCTTTTGAGAGGTATTTTTAGGGATATTTGAAGGGGTATTCTGAAAAAACAATAAGTGGAAAGATAAGTGGAAGGCCTCCCACCCCCGTTTTGCCATGGGGCAGAGACAAAAATGTGCTGTTTTATAGCTCATTTTATAGCTCATCTCAGTTTGCCATGAGAATGAGAGAACAATTTACTGTTTTAAAGTAACTATCCAGTGAAAATCTCACATGCTGTTAACTCATACCCAAATAATATTGTTGACTCATCATATATTCCTATTTGTGGCCAAAGCATA
Source organism: Salvelinus sp. IW2-2015 (assembly GCF_002910315.2). Lineage (NCBI taxonomy): Eukaryota > Metazoa > Chordata > Actinopteri > Salmoniformes > Salmonidae > Salvelinus > Salvelinus sp. IW2-2015. The sequence goes on along the minus strand of NC_036857.1, from coordinate 12,720,417 downwards.
AATTCAAGAAAAAACACTTCAAAAACCTGACCTCAAACTTGTATCTCAAACAGATCATTTAAAAAATGCTTGCTATGTCCTCACAAAGGATGATGTCATCCTCCTGAGGAGGATGAGCTGGCCAATCAGCGGTATACTCGCCTGAATATTTTTTATTACCGATATAAGCCCACACCATTCCAACACAGAAGAGCTGTTTTATTTTTTTATGTTTGGAAACAAAACTATTTCACTTATATTGTAACTAATTATAGGTCATATTTCAAAGAAATCTGGAAATCAAATCAAATCAAACTTTATTTGTCACACACGCTGAATAAAACATGTGTAGACCTTACCGTGAAATGCTTACTTACAAGCCCTTAACCAAAAATGCAGTTCAATAAAGAGTTAAGACAATGTTTACCAAATAAACTAAAGTAAAAAATTATAAAAGTAACACAATAAAATAACAATAACGAGGCTATATACAGTGCGTACTGGTACCGAGTCAATGTGCGGGGGTACAGGTTAGTCGAGGTAATTTGTACATGTAGGTAGGGGTAAAGTGACTATGCATAAATAATAAACAGCGAGTAGCAACAGTGTAAAAAACAAATGGGGGGGGGTCAATGTAAATAGTCCGGGTGGCCATTTGATTAATTGTTCAGCAGTCTTATGACTTGGGGGTAGAAGGTTTTAAGGAGCCTTTTGGTCCTAGACTTGGCGCTCCGGTACCGCTTGCCATGCGGTAGCAGAGAGAACAGTCTATGACTTGGGTAACTGGAGTCTTTGACAATATTTTGGGCTTTCCTCTGACACTGCCTAGCATATAGGTCCTGGATGGCAGGATGCTTGGCCCCAGTGATGTAATGGGCCGTATGCACTACATTCTGTAGCGCCTAACGGTCAGATGCCGAGCAGTTGCCATACCAGGTGGTGATGCAACCGTTCAGGATGCTCTCGATGGTGCAGCTGTTGAACTTTTTCAGGATCTGGGGACCCATGCCAAATATTTTAATTCTCCTGAGGGGGAAAAGGTGTTGTCGTGCCCTCTTCACAACTGTCTTGGTGTGTTTGGACCATGATAGTTCGTTGGTGATGTGGACACCAAGGAACAAGAAACTCTCGACCCGCTCCACTACAGCCCCGTCGATGTTAATGGGAGCCTATTCAGCCTGCCTTTTCCTGTAGTCCACGATCAGCTCTTTTGTCTTGCTCACATTGAGGGAGAGGTTGTTGTCCTGGCACCACACTGCAGGTCTCTGACCTCCTCCCTATAGGCTGTCTCTTCATTGTCAGTAATCAGGCCTACCACTGTTGTGTTGAGAATCAGTGTGGCAGACGTGTTGTTGCCTTCCCTTGCCACCTGGGGGCGGCTCATCAGGAAGTCCAGGATCCAGTTGCAGAGGGAGGTGTTTAGTCCCAAGGTCCTTAGCTTAGTGATGAGCTTTGTGGGCATTATGGTGTTGAACACTGAGCTGTAGTCAATAAGCAGCATTCTCACATGTGGGAAAGGGCAGTGTGGAGTGCAATTGAGATTTCGCCATCTGTGGATCTGTTGGGGCGGTATGCGAATTGGAGTGGGTCTAGCGTATCTGGGCTGATAATGTTGATGTGAGCCAGGACCAGCCTTTCAAAGCACTTCATGGGTACCGAGTGCTACGGGGCGGTAATCATTTAGGCAGGTTACCTTCGCTTCCTTGGGCACAGGGACTATGGTGGTCTGCTTGAAACATTTAGGTATTACAGACTCGGTCAGGGAGAGGTTGAAAATGTCAGTGAAGACACTTGCCAGTTGGTCAGCGCATGCTTTGAGTACACGTCCTGGTAATTCGTTTGGCCCCACGGCTTTGTGAATGTTGACCTGTTTAAAGGTCTTGCTCACATCGGCTACGAAGAGCGTGATCACACAGCCATCCGGAACAGCTGGTGCTCTCATCCATGCTTCAGTGTTGCTTGCCTCGAAGCAAGCATAAAAGGCATTTAGCTTGTCTGATAGGCTCTCGTCACTGGGCAGCTCGCGGCTGGGTCTCCCTTTGTAGTCCGTAATAGTTCAAGCTCTGCCACATCCGATGAGTGTCAGAGCCGGTGTAGTAGGGTTCAATCTTAATCCTTTATTGGCGCTTTGCCTGTTTGATGGTTCGTCTGAGGGCGTGGCGGGATTTCTTATAAGCTTCCGGATTAGTGTCCCGCTCTTTGAAAGTGGCAGCTCTAGCCTCTAGCTCGATGAGGATGTTGCCTGTAATCCATGGCTTCTGGTTTGGATATGTACGTACGGTCACTGTGGGGATGACGTCGTTGATGCACTTATTGATGAAGCCGATGACTGAGGTGGTATACTCCTCAATGCCACAGACTGAACATATTCCAGTCTGTGCTAGCAAAACAGTCCTGCAGCATAGCATCCGCGTCATCTGACCACTTCCGTATTGAGCGAGTCACTGGTACTTCCTGCTTCAGTTTTTGCTTGTTTTCAGGAATCAGGAAGATAGAATTATGGTCAGATTTAACAAATCGAGGGCGAGGGAGAGCTTTGTAGGCGTCTCTGTGTGTGGAGTAAAGCTGGTCTAGAGTTTTTTTCCCCCTCTGGTTGCACATGTGACGTGCTGGTAGAAATTAGTTCAAACGGATTTAGGTTTGCCTGCATTAAAGTCCCCGGCAACTAATAGCACCGAAACACTGGACAGTTACTTTAAAGCTGCAATATGGACCCAACCAAATTCACATAGAAATGTGAGTTATAGGTCTGACAGATTACCAGGACGCATACTCAGAGCATGCGCTGACCAGCTGGCAAGTGTCTTCACTGACATTTTCAACGCCAAAGGTAACCTGTCTAAATGACTGTCGCCCCGTTGCACGCACATCTGTAGCCATGAAATGCTATGAAAGGCTGGTTGTAGCTCATCGTCCAAGACACCTTGGACAACCTCCAATTCGCATACCGCCCGAACAGATCCACGCAATCTCTATTGCACTCCACACTGCCCTTTCCCACCTGGACAAAAGGAACACCTACAGTACAAATGTAGGATCTTAATTTGATCACTCTTTTCTTGCTGATAATTTTTTTCTGCACTGCACAGCAGCAAATGCAAACTTGTAGTGTATTTGAGTTTTAAAAAGGCTTCCAAAGTTTGTAATTTCTACTTTGAAAATTCCTACTTCTTTTACCCTCATGAAAAATGTATCAACCTCCACAAAAATGTCTGTTAATTATAATCCACATGATAATTCACATTTCCTGTTGCTTCAGGATTATTTTCCTGCTGTAGCAAACTGGCTCAAATTAAATTCCTACATCTGTATACACCCTGCTATAGCTTGATAAATATCCCTGCGATAACTGCAATTATTCCTTATTGCTCCGATCATTGACTAACAGTGAAATGTTTCCCCTCAGAGCTTCTCATGTGCTTACAGTATCAACACCATGCTTGATTTACTTTGAAGGTACTCTAGACCTGCTCTATTATTGAGTCAGAAAAATCGGCCCGGGCAGGCCCACTGGGCTAAAGATGGACCCGTCCATCTGGCATTTGCCAGAATTGGCAGTCTGCCCCTTCAGTGAGTTCTCTTCATATTCAATAACATATTCCATGATCTCAGTGTTGATCTCAGATTGGATTAGTTTAGAACTCCAATATTTGAAGGTGCACGTTAATTGAATTGAATGACCTGATTAATAAATGTCCTTAGTAAAAAAAAAATACACTGGATGTGTAGCCTAGTTTCTCCACTCAGACAATTTGTTGTGTTCACCATGCGCTGCTGTCACGCCCTGACCATAGTAAGCTGTTTTTCCTCTGTGTTGGTTGGGGCGTGATAGGGACTTGGGTGGTCATCTAGGTGTTTTTTGTATTTCTATGGTGGCCTGATATGGTTCCCAATCAGAGGCAGCTGTTTATCGTTGTCTCTGATTGGGGATCATATTTAGGTAGCCATTTCCCCATTGGTATTTGTGGGATCTTGTCTACATTGAGTTGCCTGAGTGCGCACACCTGTAACGTTTCGTTTATGCTTTATTCTTTTGTTTTGGTGAGTTTCAGTTTATAAAAAATATGTGGAGCTCTATTCACGCTGCGCCTTGGTCGACTCATTTCAACGAGCGTGACAGCTGCTGCTGCAGTCACTGGCTCTTAATGGCCTTACGGCCATTGTCTGCCCCTCACCAGCAGACAATGATGATGAGACGCAATAAAGTACATGGGCCGGTCAAGAGCTGAAAAGACAATGTGTGAAAAACACATCAATGTCCCATATTTTATTTGTATTGTATAGCTTGGTCTCTGTAACAGTAATTGACAATACCAACAAATGGCCACAAAGTGAAATAGTCTAGCCACATCTATCACTAAGTGTATGATTTTGCTCTGCCTAATGAATACTCAGAGAGAGATGGAGAAAGGGGGGGTCAAAATGAGACAGAGGAAGGGAGTCACACATCTGCATCTAAAACCAACGAAACTCCATTTAGTTCTTGCTCCTCTTGTCTTGGAACTTCCTTTCATTTTGACTGAGGCTCCTCTAAATCAGGACCGCTGAGTGCGATCATTCTTCCAATGTATCACTGTGCCTGGTCTTTCCAGTCCAGTCCTGTCTGTCTGTGTGCTGAGGTCTGGGATTCTACTGTTCAAGCCAGTGTGTCTGCAGTAGGGAAATGTGTCAGAGGATGGGAGTTACCTGCAGCCACAGGCAGCCCAGAGAGTAGTCTGATCAGAGAGCTGGGTGTCTCTCACATGCTAAGGAGACATGGCGGGGGATATTGTGGTGGGGATACTCTATAATTTAGTACTACCTCTTCTTCTGCTTGCAGGTAAGTTGGGTTTGGAAGAATATAAGTTAACAATTCAAGTGTCAGGTAATAATATAGCAGGATGGTGGACTTGTTAGTTATTTACGTCATAGCAGTGGTTTTTCCAGTTCTATTGAGAGATTTTGCTTTTATGAAGTGCTTAAAGAATATTGTTAGAAACACCATTTTGGATGCTTTACAGAAAGCACAAATAATGTATGTGAGACATGTTGTCTGGGGGAATGCGCAGATTAAGCCATTATTTCTTGTTTCCCCTGATGGTAACTCTTTGAGTGGACACAGAAACATTGTAATAATGTGATCATATAGTCATTGAGTAAATTGTGCCGTAAAACTGTAATGGGAAATAAAATGTTTTAGTTGTTGAATAGTATGTTTATTGTATTGTTCTGTTCTCAACAGTACAATATTGAGCATGTGAGTTCAGAGATGTGTGTAATTGTGCGCTAAAATCAGATAACTTTTAACTTTTCAGATTGTGGAATTTTCACTTTGCCCTCAAATGACATAATTTCCGAGTATTCCAAAGGCACATGTTGACAACTGGCCATGCCTCTCTTAATGTTATATCAAGGATACAAAATCAACTCTGACCAAAATATTATTGCAGATCATTTTATGATGTATTTAGCTGTTGTATAAGAAAGGAAACATAAACAAACAGGGAAACTTTTGCCTGTCACTTTTAAGACACATTTTCCATGTTAATTGTATTTTTTTTAAGTGTATTTTCTACCTCACCATCAAGTAAAGCAAATCAATATTCCAAGTAATTTCAATAACAAAGAAATATAATACTCATTAAATTATACTTTCCTTCATTTGAGTGTTTTGTATTATTAAAAATGTTAAGTTAAAACTAGAATCCATGATTTTGTTGTCAGTTTCATTGCCATTGTTGGCAATAAAATGTGGTGTGACCAGTAAGCAGCATTGTTTTTTAGCTAGCTACTTGTTTACTGTGTGATGGGGCTTTGTTCAGTCCAACACATATGCATTTTGTACTAGTAGGTGCAATGGATCAGAGCATTCTATTACCAATGCCCTTTCTCTTTGATGGATAAAACAGTAGGATATTTGTTTCTAGCAGCTGTTGATTAATTATTAATTTCTGTTTCAACTGTGCTTTTTTGGATTTTACATAAGATGGACTCAACATAATGAACAATCACATAAAATACAGCACCCAATAAAAAAATTACAGGATGTACCTAGATATTATATTATACATACAAATAAACATCCATGTAAAATCTTTGTTATCTCTCCATAGCGTCATCCTTCCGGTACAATGGTCTGTCTGTGGTGTATTTCCTTTTTCTACTCACCCTTCCCCTGCTGCCAAACCCCTCTCTCACCTCCATGCAAGGTAAGAGCTCAGAGGAACACCACTTGGTCTGAAATGGCACCTCAAGTTTTAGACTATAAACAATAAGGCACATTTTATTCCAAGTTACACTGTATTTTATTCTATGCTACAGGGTCCTCTATAGGTTTTAATATTTGCTAATAAATACCATGTTTGATCAATGTGGCTCTTGGGAGACAAATCATTTTAATGTTCATGTTTATTGGGCTGCCTGTCTATTATTTCCAGAATAGTGTTAAATTACACTCATATAGGGTTCTTCGGTTTGTCCACATTGGGGAACCCTTTTTGGTGCTAGGTAGAACCCTTTGCAAGGTTCCTACCTAGAACCCTCTATGTGGGGTTCTTCATAGAGCCCCCTGTATAAGGTTCTGCCTGGAACCCTATATGAAAGGTTCTACCAAGAACCATTTTATAGTCTAAAGATTCTTACTAGAACCATCTATGAAGGGTTCTACCGATAACCGTTTTATCTTTGGAGGGTTCTTCCTAGAACCGTCTATGAATGGTTCCACCAGCCTCATTAGCCTTTAAAATAAAATTCTTTATAACAATAATTACATATATCGGTTGGTGCATGTAAGTCGCTCTGGATAAGAGCGTCTGCTAAATGACTTAAATGTTAAATGTATATCAAAATGCCTTTATTTGAGGGCCTGCTTATACCCTAACACATCAGGCTTGGAAGTCACATTATGCTGGCTTGCAAATAGATGTCTAATTCCTACTGGAATCTAGCCAGAGTTAGGATATCCAACAAGGGGAACTTTTTATCACCCGCAACCTGCATTCAGAATGAATGCCAGGGTAGGGAAGATTGAATACTGAGACTACCTCAATCATCTAAACTGGAACTACAATCCCAGTAACAGGCATAATAAGTTGTGTGTAATAAGTACTAACAGATTGGATTAGTTTAAAAAAAAGGTTATTTATCTTTGTGTAGCATAAAATGTATCAACCAATCAATGTACATGCAAAAACACAGATATTAAAACAAACAATTCTGAAAATAACCCACAATAGAGCATGCTGGGTAATATGGCTCCATGTAGAACCCTTCTTGCTTTCCAAAGAACCCTTCTTGCCTTTCAAACAATCATCATAGGATGTTAAAGGTTCTAGGTAGGACCCTTTGCCTTACAAAGAACCATTGTCTTCCAAAAATGGTTCTTTGGATAAAAACAGTTCTAGGTAGAACCCTATCTCTCCACAAAGAACCCTTTTGGAACCCTTTTTTCTAAGCGTGTTGCAGTGTGTGTGTGTGTGTGTGTGTGTGTTGTGTGTGCAAGTTTGTGTGATTCCTCAACTCATATTGACCAACATACAAACATGTGTGTGCATTCTATTGTATGTTTATCAATAAAGTTAATGAATTAAAAGATTGGCCATATACTTTGTAAAGGGATGTAGCCAGTATGGCCTGATCTATAATGTATAACCTACTAATTACATACTGTAGTGGAATGAAATGTTGTGGTGTCAGCGTTTGCGAGATGGTTGCATGCTGGACTGTTAGCCTTTTTCTCTTTAAAAGCTTTGTTGATAATTTTTCAATCTTTGTCTTGCTAATATAACACCACCCGTGGGTTGAGTGGTCAGGGGTGGGGTGCAGAGATTAAACACATCATACTGAAGCAGAATTGACCGGCCTTCACTTAGTAGAGCAGAAATGAAACAAAGCTTTTAGTAAAAACCCGGGCATCGGAAGCCCATTTGCTGGCTCAGCTAATGCTGCACCATTCCACCAGGCCTTGTTTTCACTCTTCTCTCTTAATTATAGGGGTCAGCCTCTGTTAATATGCCACTGATGTCTTACTGCTCTGTTCTGTTCGGTTATTGCCTACAAAGGAAATTGTTGGCTTTTGTTGGAGTTGAATATTTTAACATTTCAAGAACACCCCCTTAATATAAAGAAAAGACATACAAATTTCAAAGAGCATTATAAATCTTTGTCTTCATAGATACGGTACCTATTCGATGTACACACACAAATAAACTGAAACCAAATGTCTTTGTTAAGTACAACTGTTATCTTTTTTTGATTGAATTTGTTCTGCTGTTCAGGGGAATCAAGATCCATGAAGCCTACTTTATTAAACTATCAATCACAGAAACTGCTCTTAAGACACAGAATAACTGTGGTTTAAATACTGCTGTTAGGCATCCTTTGGGAAGGCAGAATGTGACGATCCTCGTTTAGTAAGCTCAGCTCACTATGTCTCTGTAAGTACAGAGACCTATGGTATCTGCATTCTCACAGTAGACTCTACCACTATCCTCAGCCATTAAGATGGGGGAAAATGGAGTAAAAAAAGGCCATTAAAAGTAACAGCCTAATTACATGCAGTTTAATTTTGTAATTAAAAATAAAATAATATTTAACCAGGGAAGTCAGTTAAGAACAAATTCTTATTTTCAATGACGGCCTAGGAACACTGGGTTAACTGCCTCGTTCAGGGGCAGAATGAGAGTTTTAGCTTGTCAGCTCGGGGATTTGATCTTGCAACTTTTCGGTTATTAGTCCAATGCTCTAACCACTAGGCTACCTGCCAGTGACCCCCCTGTGGATGATAACAGAATACCGACTGGCTGATCTGAATACCTTGTATGTGTCTTGGAGGGGTAGGGAATAGGAAGAAAGACATATTATTTCTCACAAAAATTTAAAGTAAAGTTTCCATTCTCTTCTATTCTCCCCCCAGTAATCTGTGTCTCTGGTCTTCTATTTCTGAAGGAAAAACAGGGAAGTTCCTGCTGCTCATCTGTTCTACCAGCGTGACGTTTCTGGCTCTCCAGTGTTTCATGCAGATCACTTTTGCCTACGTGCCTCAGTATGGTAAGATAACACCAGTCGCTATCATCTCACTGAGCTACTAAAAACAAATACTCTGAGATGCTGCTGGACAGCAACCAAAGGAGAGACAGATGTTTGTTTTAGCATTTTAATACACGGAGAGTATAATGAACTTACTCATTCAAGAAAATATTTATGAGGGCGGATGTTGCTTTGGAATTTTGCTGATAAGACGAGACTTGATTTCTATTTGTTGTTCAACAGAGAACGAATATTGGGAGAATATTCTCTACCATCTGGGCATTGTACGGTAGGGCAACATTTTCTTTACTTTTTAAAAAGTGACTTTGGTGTTGTTTCTAATGTGGGTGTTGTTAATCACTTGTTGTGTGTTGTGTCCCCAGGTTCAGTTTGGTGGATGCAGGGAACATTGTGCGTCTCTTAGCCCCTGATCTGGGGCTCTTCCTGTCAGAGCTCTTCATACTGCGCTTGATCAGGAAGCTGCTGCGCCCCATGCCCCAACTTAACCAGAACTGTATCGCACCCTCTGACCCTGAGGTATGCACATGGCCAATTTCATCTGCCTCTTTTGTTCAATTCACAGTACACAGAAGTTGAACCATTATTGTTTTAAATGAGAGCGTTAGAAATGTACATCGTACATGCCAATATGTTGTAAAGAATTTGAAGGTGAGGCGCATCACCTTCTAATGCAGTATTTCAGCACTTCTTCTCTAGTGGTATGAACATGGAACTCCTTTAGATTGAATAAAATGTTGTTATGTCTGTCAAACTAGTGCTCTTTTGACAAGCAGGATGTGGAGATGTCCGACTCAGAGTCTGAGGTTGGCAGTGAAGTCACAGACGGCTCGTCTTATGACAGCTCAGATGAAAGCATAGCGGTGCCGGCAGACCTTCCTCAGTTTGTCCAGAAGTTCATTGCATTTTCCCTTGGACTGCGCCTCTTGCTGTCCGCCATCATGAACACAGCAGGGAAAGTAGTGGTCACCATACTACTAGGGCTGGCAGGTACATCTCAAAAGGCTTTCCTTTCCTTGCTGTGGATTGTAATCTAATTCATTGCATTCAAAGAAGTCACTTTGGACTCTTATGTACTATTCTTGAGAGCCAGACTCAGTCTTGCATTGGCTCAGCCTTCTCCGCTGTATAGCCCAGCCAAATTAAGACAACTCATTTACTATCTGCTCCCCCACACTACTATAATCTTCTCCTTTCTCCCCTTGACTGGTCCTTATCCCCATGTACCAGGCATTGCTCTGCCCTCCCTGACCTCAGTGGTGTATTTCGGGACGTTCCTGGGCCTGGTGTGGTGGTGGGTTTTTCTCCACTCCGTCAGCTTGCTGCTCTTCGGTACCCTCTGTGTGATGATGGCTATATTCAGCGCCGGTCACCTGTTGAGCCTCTACCTGTACCAGCTGCCCCTGGCCCAACAGATCATACCCCCACAGGATATCTACGCCAGGTAGGGCCATGGGACCAGGATGTAGCATCACAGGATACTGGCTGGACACTGACTGTACAGATACACACAGTCCTTTTTACCATATTGGTTTGCAGGCTGAAACCCAGCCACTGAAAAACGTATTGTATTTATTAATATTGTCGAAATAGAAAATAATTACACACTCTACTACACTGGACACAGACATACACAAATCCCTGTTAAATTTCATAAACTGATACATGCCATCTATCCACTGTGAATATTGTTTGTTAACCGATCTGGTGCATCCCTCTCTGATTTTGTTCAGGCTGTTTGGTATAACAGCGGTCATCCAAACCAATGAGACTGAGCCATACAGTCTGGGTCTGCAGCCAGACATCAGCTGGCCTGTCTTCACCAACCCCATGGTGCTGCTGCTCCTTTATTACACACTGGTGGCTCTGCTGCACAAGTGGGTCAACCTCACTGAGGAGGAGGAGGTACTTTAACTAAGACTGAGGCACCAATGCAACTAAGAGGCCTAAGTTATTGATTGTGTCCGAAATGGCACCCTATTCCCTATATAGTGCACTACTATATGGCTAGGGCTCTATACAGTGAATAGGGTGCCATTTCATATGCAGCCAATGACTTGTTGATGAAAGAAAAATGGGGTTTAAGCTGCTGGTTTATGCTTTATTGGAGGTGTTCATTGTGTGTCAGTCATTTCATGGTGCTGTCTGTGTATTTCTGCCAGGAAACTCTGGAGAAGTCTGAGAGTCCAGTAGAAGCTCTTGAGGATCCCCCCAGCTTCTCCAAGATCTTATTCATCTCAGGAGACAGATTGGAGGTGTTAAAATATTCTACATTTCCCAATCTAGCCTCTTGTAGTGTTACCAACAAGATTCTCTACACATTTCTTGAACAGTTGTCTTTCTTTGTCTATCACAGCTACTGACCAGTACGGATGATGAAGCGTACATGCCAGATGAGGAGGTACATGAACTACATACACCGGAAGGTGGTGATTGACTCCGCTGACCTGGCGTCGTGAGGGAGTTTGTTCCACCACTGGCACCCCAATGGTGGAACAAACTCCCTCACGACGCCAGGTCAGCGGAGTCAATCACCACCTTCCGGAGACACCTGAAACCCCACCTCTTTAAGGAATACCTAGGATAGGATAAAGTAATCCTCCTAACCCCACCCCTCCCCCTTAAAAGAGTTAGATGCACTATTGTAAAGTGGTTGTTCCACTGGATTTCATAAGGTGAATGCACCAATTTGTAAGTCGCTCTGGATAAGAGCGTCTGCTAAATGACTTAAATGTAAATGTAAATGTACATTCTGCTCTCCCAATGTACACCAAAGTCTTGTTGTTATAACTACTTTAAAGAGACTTTAAATGTCGGGTTAGACACTGTAAATGTGGTGTGCATCACTTTTCTTCAAAGACAAAATTCATAGTAAACAGTTTTTCCTCTGCAGCCAATGGTTTTACTGATGAGCAGATCATGCCATGATCTGAGAGGACAGGAGATGGGGTCACTGATGGGAGGGCCAGCGGCAGGATATACAAACTGCTACCCTCCACCACAATATGAAGGAATAGACTTGGCACCCTCACAAGGTAGATGATGTATGGGAAGTATTATTGGTCACACTTTATTTGGATAGTCCAGAATGCTCATCTGTAGATGCATAACTATCTGTTGATGAGCAACTGCTTGCTAATGTTACGGTTAGGGTTACGGTGAGGTTTAGAATAAAGGTAAGGGTTAAGTTTAGGGTTAGATTAAAGGTTAAGGTTAGGGTTAGAGCTAGGGTTAGGATTAGTAAATAGTGTAAATGTTACTGATAGTCTGTAGAGAATCTACAGATGGACTATCCAAATAAAGTGTCACCGTATTATTTATATCCACTTGAATATTTTGATCTTACCCAGTCATGAATAAATGGTAGTTAACTGATATTGAATAAATATCCCTCACTAATGTAGAAACTGACACGGCACAGTTTTAAAATATGCCAATTATATGGAATAGAAACTCTTCTAAACTCCTTCTTCCAGCTGTTTCTCCTCTCTCAGAGTCAGAGGAGTTGAAAGAGATGAGTGAGGAAGAGAAGAAGAGGAGTGAGGTGTCTATGAGTGATACAGAGACTGTTCCCACCCCTCCTGGCCCCAGTGGACTGGTTGTGTTCGGCTTGTTCATCATGAAGCACAGCTACGTCAGCGCACTCATCATCATGATGGTAAACCACTTTAGTCCCTGAACAATTAACTTTCTGAAAACAATTCCTTTAAAAGTCAAACTGAATAGAGATCAATTACCTTCACATCTCTGTAACATAAACATGGTTATATAACTACACTAGGGGAAAAAAGTGCTATCTACAACCTAAAAGGGTTCTTCAGATGCCCCATAGCAAAATCCTTTGAAGAACCCTTTTTGGTTCCAGATAGAACTGTTTCGGGTTCCATGTAGAACCCATTCCTCAAAGGGTTCTACATGGCACCCAAAAGGGTTCTCCTATGGGGACAGCTGAAGAACCCTTTTGGAACCCATTTTTCTAAGAATGAATTTAAGATGTGTAGAGTGTCAGCGGCAGGTAGCCGAGTGTTTAGAGCATTGGGACAGTAACCGAAAGGTTGCTGGATGGAATCCTCTAGCAGACAATGTAAAAATCTGTCGTTCTGCCACTGAGCAAGGCGGTTAGCCCACTGTTCCCCGGGGACTGAAGATGTGGATGTCGATTAAGGCAGCCCCCCACACCTCACTGATTCATTCTGTTGGACAACTGACTAGGTACCCCTGTGTCCTGTGTTCCTTCAACCCCTCAGGTGTGGAGCATCACCTATAACAGCTGGCTGACGTTTGCCCTGCTGGTGTGGTCGTGTCTGATCTGGATAATGCGTGACCGTCGGCGCTACGCCATGATGAGTGCACCCTTCCTGGCAGTGTACGGCACCGTGCTGCTACTGCTTGCCTTCCTGAGCAGTCTGAGGCTGCGGCGGGATGAGCTTTACCCTGACCTAGCCCACGCCGTGCTGGTAGACTTTGACATGGCCAGTTACCCAGCACCCTGCGTCCACCTGGGAGCCAAGGTGTTCTACGCCTTCAGCTTCTTGCTTCTGTTCCGTCAACAACTGAAGGAGAAACAGGAAGAGCAGGATCTGAAGGAGTCAGAAGAGTCTCTGGATGAAGTCAAAGTGCTACCACGTCTGGACTCTTCTCCTTTTATGCATACTTTATGGATTCAAACTGATAAACTCACATTCTCTAATACAGTAACAAATGCATTAGAAATGAAAATGATATTGTACCCAGGTGTCTGTAACATTCTTCACTTAACAGTGCTCTAACCCACAGAGGTGTTTGACCCTTTGAACCAGTTCTATGTTGTGTTCCTCCTCTCCCTTAGCGGATGAAGGTGATACCTCCCTCATAATGGAGATGCTAGGTTCAGTGGTCAAGGGAACCCTGGTGAAGTACTGGATCCTGTTCTGCTGCTCCATGTTCTTTGTGGTCAGCTTCTCCGGGAAGGTGATGGTCTACAAGATCCTCTACATTGTGCTGTTCCTCTTCTGTGTCGTCCTCTATCAGGTGGGCCTCATACTTACTTCTAGATAATGTTAAACCAATGTTGTTGTGTATACTATACAGGAAATACCATATGGATTGTGCTATATAAATAAAGTTTATATTATATAAGATTCTATCTACAATGTTATTAAAAAGAGAAGGGAATTAACAAACTGAGTGAAAGATTGTGTCAAATGAAAAGGAAAACGGCTGTGAAATTGTTTGATTTAAGAGCCATATCATCTAGTTGACCAAAAAGTTAAGTTCAGACCATCGCTCTGTAAATACAGTACCTTATCACTGACCCCACTCACCCTTACACAGTATGATTGTCTCACACGCTAGTAATGCTACTGATATGGTAATTAGCTAACTAACTAATAGTCATCATTAGCTGTTTACGGCACTTAAGAAGCGAAGAGGGTCAACAAAACGTTATGACACTTTTACTGCCCATTTGCATCCAATACCTCAACAACAGCTCGAGACTCTCATCAATACCTCAACGACAGCTCGAGACTCTCATCAATACAGATCCGGTTATGAATATTGATCCTACTTCGTAAACACAGACACAAAACATTTATGCTGCTGTTTTCCTGGTTTCCTGACCCATCTTGTATTTCTGCTGACCTTTTAGCTCTGAGCACTTACAGAAGCTTAATGGCTTAACTACTACCTCACACCACACATACTGTAAGAAAGCCAAGATGACCCTTTTGTTTATCATTGCCAGCAGTATAGTTGTTTTACATGCAGTCTGACTGAGGGGAAATATATATTGTGTATATTGCTGCATTAAATGTAATAATTGAGTTATTATTATATAAATAAATAGTGAATGTGTAGTTAACATATGAAGACAGGGGACACATTCTTTTCACACCACGTTGATACAGCTGCGACTGGAAGGGATTTTCATAGCAGGTTAGGAGAGCATTTTTGCTAACCCTAACCCTTTTCCTAGCCTTAACCTAATTCTCCAAACCTGCTAAGTTAATTCTCCCAACCTACTGCGTAAGTTTTCCTAACCTGCTAAAAAATTAACTTCCGGTTGTACACTCTTAGAAAAAAAGGGGCTAAGTAACTCTTTTATCTTTGGAGGGTTCTTCCTAGAACCCGCAATGAGCAGTTCCAACAGCCTTATTAGCCTTTACAATTGCATTATTTATGATAATACATTACATATATCGTAAGGCCTTTATTTGAGGGGCTAATAATACCCTAACATAGTGATGTTGCCATATCAGGCCTGCAAGTCACATTATGCTGGCTTGCAAAGTGATGTGTGATTCCTATTGGAATCCAGAGTTAGGAATTGTTAACCTCTAAAGGATCTTTGCACCCATTTCCCCAGGACATAGACATATCGGATATGGGCAGAAAGCTTAAATTCTTGCTAATCTAACTGCACTGTCCAATTTACAGTAGCTATTACAGTGAAAGAATGCCATGCTATTGTTTGAGGAGAGTGCACAAGTAGGAACTTGAAAATGTATTAATAAACCAATTAGGCACATTTGGGCAGTCTTGATACAACATTTTGAACAGATGCAATGGTTCATTGGATCAGTCTAAAACATTGCACATACACTGCTGCCATCTAGTGGCCAAAATCTAAATTGCACCTGGCCTGGAATAATACATTATGGCCTTTATTTTGCATTTCAAAGATGATGGTACAGAATTTTTAAATTGATTCTTTGTATTATCCTTTACCAGATCTAGTGTGTTTTATTCTCCTACATTAATTTCACATTTCCACAAACTCAAAGTGTTTCCTTATAAATGATATCAAGAATATGCATATCCTTGCATCAGGTCCTGAGCTACAGGCAGTTCGATTTGGGTATGTCCTTTTAGGCGAAAAAAAAAAAAAAAAGGGTTGGATCCTTACCTGCAACCTGCATTCAGTTTCGTGTAACACGGAACCCAAACCAACTGCGCGCGTGCGCCATCGTGCATAAATGTATTTTGTCCCCCCGCACCAAACGCGATCACGACACGCAGGTTAAAATATCAAAACAAACTCTGAACCAATTACATTAATTTGGAGACAGGTCGAAAAGCATTAAACATGTATGGCAATTTAGCTAGCTAGCTTGCACTTGCTAGCTAATTTGTCCTATTTAGCTAGCTTGCTGTTGCTAGCTAATTTGTCCTGGGATATAAACATTGAGTTGTTATTTTACCTGAAATGCACAAGGTCCTCCACTCCGACAATTAATCCACACATAAAACGGTCAACCGAATCGTTTCTAGTCATCTCTCCTCCTTCCAGGCTTTTTCATCTTTGAACTTATATGGTGATTGGCATCTAAACTTTCATAGTATTACCACGACGACCGGCAACAAAGTTCGTCTTTCAATCACCCACGTGAGTATAACCAATGAGGAGATGGCACGTGGGTACCTGCTTCTATAAACCAATGAGGAGATGGGAGAGGCAGGACTTGCAGTGTGATCTGCGTCAGAAATAGGAATGATTTCTATTTTAGCCCTTGGCAACGCAGATGCTCGTTGACGCGCGCGAGCAGTGTGGGCGCAATAATTGAATAACATAGATTCCTACATTTATTTTGCAACGCTCGCGCACACGACGCTCCCGGTGTAGTCGGCCTATTAAAGGTTTTAGGTAGAACCCTTTGCCTTACAAAGAACCCTTGTCTTCTTAAAAACGTTCTTCAGATCAAAACAGTTCTTGGTAGAATCCTATCCCCCCGCAAATAACCCTTTATTCTAAGAGTGTAGCTGTATCAAAGTGGTGGGAAAAGAGTGTTTCTCTCGAAGACTGCGATGATAAATGGGTTTGAAAAGACAACTTGTTTTGTGGACGCCTGTTGTCATGAAATGTGGGTAGTAATTGAGGGAAATCAGAGTGCTTGAATGATCTATATAAAATAACATATTTTACTGTTAACATTGCTCCCTGTGATTAGTATTTGTAGAGTGATTTGACCTTGATTATCATGGTATCGATGTTACCGTTCCTCAGATCCGTTATGACGTGTGGAGGCGAGTGCTAAAGTACTTCTGGGCGGTGGTGGTGGGCTACTCCATGGTCGTCCTGATGGCCATCTACGTGTACCAGTTTAAGACAGTGTCTGGCCTGTTCAGACAGATCATGGGCATGTCTGAGGAAGGGTGAGTGTGTATGGTGGCACTGTGGCCAACCCTATACATTCACAGTGCTTCTTATGCCTCCATATTGTTGTAGTCACCCCAAGACTTTAAAGTGCTACAATGTTTTTTTATATTTATTTTAATTGTAACTTTTTAATTTTAATTTTAATTTTTTATTATTATTATTATTATATTTTTTTAAGGGGTGGATCAGCTTAATATTGCGGAAAGAATGTTGCTTCCAATGTAATTGTCTGCATCATTTCCAATCCCCCATATTTTTTGGGTAAATATATATATCCACACACGCATGCATACATATACACATATATACATACACATACCTATATAGACATACTTTTTTTTAAAGAATATACCTTTATTAGTGCTACAGTGTTAAGTGATTCATTGATTCATTCATTGGCCAGAAATTCCTCATATCTTGTACCCTGTGTCTGAAAGTCTCCCTGATGATCCATGACTAATAACATACTGTAGGCATCCCAGGAGGGTGATGGCACCTTAATTGGGGAGCACGGGCTCTTGGTAATGGCTGGAGCGGAATCAGTGGAATGGTATAAAATACATCAAACATATGGTTCCCATGTGTTTGATGTCATTCCATTAGCACCGTTAACACCACTGGTAGACGTTATATGCTCAGTGCTGTCCCTGTCCTCTGTCCTCTAGTCTGCGTGATCTGGGGTTGGAGCAGTACGACACTGTGGAGCTGTTTGCTCGGATCCTCCTCCCAGCAGCCTTCCTATTGGCCTGCATCCTGCAGCTGCACTATTTCAACCAGGACTTCCTGGAGCTCACCAACCTGGACAACATACCTGTCCGCCAGGGACAATCCAGGTGGGACAGCTAACCTGATCACAACCCCTGGGATACTTAAGCAATAAGACCCGTGGGGTGTGGTATATGGCCAATATACCATGGTTAAGGGCTGTTCTTACGCACAACGTAACGTGGAGTGCCTGGATACAGCCCTTAGCTGTGGTATATTTGCCATATACCACAAACCCCGGAGGTGCCTTATTGCTATTATAAACTGATTACCAACGTAATTAGAAGAGTAAAAATAAATGTTTTGTCATACAACGTATACGGTCTGATATACCATGGCATTCAGCCAATCAGCTTTCAGGGCTCGAACCACCAAGTTTATAATGTGCTTTATATCAGGGAGGAGGGAACTGTTACTAGTCCATCAAAGTGGTCCTTTCATGTCATTTTCATGTCAACTGGTATTTTTAGAGGCATTTTCTTAAAGGTCCAATGCAGCTGTTTTCATCTCAATATCAAATAATTTCTGCGTAACAATTAAGTACCTTTTTTTCAATGAAAATGGTCAACAAGAAGCAAAAAAAGCTTCTTAGCAAAGAACAATTTCTCAATCAATAATTTTGCTAGGACTGTCTGGGAGTGGTCTGAGTGGGGAGTGGAAAACAGAAAACAAGCTGTTATTTGCAGAGAGGTTTGGAACTCTCTTTTGTATTGGTCTATTAACTAATTTACCGTCTAGTGATGTCTTCCCACCAAAACAGGTTGAAATTTCAGGTGGTCTTCTCAAACAGATCTTACACTAAATGGGCATTATCATAATTTTCACAATTTCACTGTATTGTTCCAACCTCATATTGTGGAAATATATATAATAATGTTTTTGACTGTGCTGGGCCTTTAATAAAAAAAGATGTACAATGGCATTATCAGTATAATCTAAAAATTGAAAACGGAGTAAATTAATGTAATGATCTGATTGCTCCAATTATGTTTCTTTCTTTGGAAAAACATGCTGTCATTCTCCACTCATCTCTATGTTGTGTCTCATCTATTCTGTCCATCTCTCTTCATCCAGAGAGGAAGAGCTGAGAAAATCAGTCAATGTGATAGCTGACATGTAAGAGCTGCATTTCTGTCTCAGTGAATGGCATGCTTCACACACCGTGGTTTGCCCAGTGTTTCAGAAACCTTAAACACCCTTAGTTGGGCAAACTTAAAAAAGGAGTCAAGCTCATGCTTTGATAATGTGTTGCATTAATATACAGAGAAGGCAACCCCATTTTAATGGTCAAAAATATTTTGGGGTGATATCATTTCATTCCATCAGTCCATTACGAATTCTTAAAAATGTTAATGTAATATTTTTCAGATAATTTAAAAGAATGTTAGCACTCTAAGTACAATGTTTAACTGATTTGTATCTTTCCTCAGAATTAAAGAAAACATTGAAAAGTTAAAGAAACGGTACATTCTTCCATACATTTCCTTCCTTTACATGTACTGTATCATTATTATACAGTATGTACTGTATATAGTGTATTACTTATTATATGACTTGCCTACCGTCTCCCTGCTAGGATGGCGAAGGAGCAGAGTAAGCAGATGAGTGGGGACTCAGGACGTGTGGGGAGTCAGCACACGTTGGACAGTGATGGACTGTCTGCCTCATCAGAGAAGAAATCTGAGAAGGACCGGGAGGGAACAGGTGTGTGCCACTGAGATTCGGATTCTAATTCACTGTACCAAAAGTAAGCTCATTTTAACAGCACATAGACAGTACAAACAAATATGCCACATAAACAAAACAGTCTGTGAAATCGAGCACAGCATATCACATCTTTTATCTGACCCTGAGTCTGATGTCCTTGGTGTGTCCGCTAGGCGCCCCAGAGGAGAGTCTGACCCAATGGGGGTTGATGGTGGACCGGGCCGGCCTGCTGCTGCTCCAGGCTCTGGCTCTCTTCCAGCGGGCTCAAGAGATAAGTTGGAGGCTGCTGGAGCTACACAGCCTCAAGATCGTCTCTACCGGCATTATCTGGGTGTCCTTGCAAGAGGTCAGGTGTCTTTACGTGACCCTGAAACTCCATGTTGTCATTGTACCTTTACCACATTTAGAGTACATTTTATGGTGCATCAACTGCATTTACACTGCACTGATTTCACCACAAATGCTGTGTAGGGGGTCTGCACTAAACATGTGCTTCATGCGTTGCGTTCCTTTGCCCAAGGTGTCTCTGATGAACTTCCTGTTTCTGGTACTGTGGGCCTTTGCCCTGCCCTTCCCCCGGCTCCACCCCATCGCCTCCAGTGTGTCCTCAGTCTGGGCCTGTGTCATGGTGGTGTGTAAGATGCTGTACCAGCTCAAGGTCATCAAACCTCTGGAGTACTCCTCCAACTGTACCACTGTGAGTTCACTTTCCTCTAGAATGCAAAACACTGATCAAATACTGAAAATTAATTATTCTGTAGCAGCAATATCTACTTGGTAATGGTTGGCTCCCAAGGGAATTATGTCATGTTTGCGTGCATGTGTGTGTGCGTGCGTGCATGTATGTGTGTGTGTGACTATCTACATTTACAGTAGTATGCATCTCTGTTTGTGCAGAGCCTGGTGTCAGTTAATGGGACAGGGCTGGAGCTGGAGGGGAACATGGCAGAGCTGCTGAGGAGGTCTGTGCTTTATGTGAAGCCTGTTGACCCAGCCATATGGTGTGGAGAGCTGCGCAAGTGTGAAGACAGGATCCTGCCCTGTCTCAGGGTAAGACAAGCTTTTCACTCAGTATCTGTGGTTATTTAGTAATATTGATGTCAGATGTCATTTGTCAGTCATGCCATGCACTGTATGGCCATGAAAACCATTGAAAGAGAGATATTGAGATGTATGCATTTTAATAACAGATTAATACATAATGGTAAGTACTGTACATAGAAATTAATATCCTATTATTAGTGTGGTAGCTTCATTAATCTATGGTTCTATCGTCTGAGTGTTCTTTGGTTGTGTTTTTCTTTGATGTCAGAACCACCTGATGGTGCTGGGGCTGCTGGTGTTTGAGGTGACGGTCCATAGACATCAGCTCTACTATCGCCTCCACAATGACCTCAAGGTCCCCACCTTCAGCATCATCTTCCAAGGCATCACACGCCAGCACCTGGACCAAGGTATCCTGCCCTGCATCAAGTACTTCATCAACTACTTCTTCTACAAGTTTGGCCTGGAGGTAGAGTAGCTACAACCAATATAGCTCTTTTACTGTAGCTTCCATTTGAGATTTTGTACTGTTAATCTATATGTTTTCATTTTGAAGGATCATCATGTCACAGTGGTTGCATAGCTCTTTGAGATGCTCTACCTGTCCCTCAGGTGTGCTTTGTGGTGGCGGTGAATGTGATTGGCCAACGGATGGATTTCTACGCGCTGCTGCACTCCTGTGCTCTGATGGCTGTTCTGTCACGACGACGCAGGAAGGCCATAGGGGAGATGTGGCCTAAGTACTGCTGCTTCACTGCAGGACTCATGGTGCTGCAGTACCTGCTCTGTATCGGCATCCCTCCCGCTCTCTGTGTCGGTAAGGAGAGATATCTGGAGATAACAATGTACTACAGTAGTAACTACACCATAATTGATGTGTGATTAGGATTTGAGTCACACGATTGCATATTACATAGGCCTCATTCTAGAGTTACTGCCATTAAAAACATGTGCAGTTACCCGGTGATAGAATAGTAAATAGTTTATATCACTGCTTTCTTAATTTTCTACTCTATCTGTCAGATTATCCATGGAGGACCTCCAGTCAGGCCCTGACCTCCAACCTCATCAAGTGGCTTTATCTGCCTGACTTCGCCATGCGTCCTGCCCCTTACTTCATTTTCTGTGAGTCTCTCTGTCTTCATCCCAGCCATTTCCAAATTCACAAATTGTGGGGAAATCTCCCTATTGACAGTTCTTCTTGATTTACATGAAAGTATGAATGCATATCTCAAGGATTCAGGCCATTGTCTAATATACAGTGCATTTGGAAAGTATTCAGTCCCCTTCCCTTTTCCACACTTTGTTGAGTTACAACCTCATTTTAAAATGGATTAAATAAAAAAAGTCCTGATCAATCTACACACCATACCTGTCACTTCCTGTTTTTCTGTGTTTGTATGTGTGTGATGGTCAGGCGTGAGTTTTGGGTGGGCAGTCTATGGTTTGCTGTTTCTATGTTGGTTTTGGGTTGCCTGGTATGGCTCTTAATTAGAGGCAGGTGTTTTGCGTTTTCCTCTAATTGAGAGTCATATAAGGTAGGTTGTTCTCACTGTTTGTTTGTGGGTGATTGTCGCTGTGTCTGTGTATTTTGCACCACACGGTACTGTCTCGTCTCGTTTCGTTGTCGTCGTTCCTGTTTATGTGTTCCTCGTTTCATGTAAGTTCATAGTTTAGGTCTGTCTAGTTCGTTTTGTTATTTTGTTTAATCATTCAAGTGTATTTCGTTTCGTGTTTTTCCGTCTTGTCAAATAAACATTATGTATTCATCACCCGCTGCGCCTTGGTCTACTCACTCACCGAGGGACGGCCGTTACAGAATCACCACCAAACCCAGATCAAGCAGCGGGTTAAAGGACAGCAACGACAGCGCACGAAGCAGGATTTATGGTCTTGGGAGCAAGTATTCAACGGAGAAGGCCCTGGGCTAAGGTGGAGAGAATCGCCGCTCTCGCGGAGGAGAAGGAGGCAGCCACAGCCCAGGAGCGCTGGTATGAGGAGGCAGCGCGGCGACGCGGTTGGGAGCCCGAGAGTCAGACCCAAAAATTTCTTGGGGGGGGCACACGAGGAGTGTGGCAAAGCCGGGTAGGATACCTGAGCCAACTCCCCGTGCTTACCGTGGAGTGAGAGAGCGTCGTACTGGTCAGACACCGTGTTATGCGGTAAAGCGACGGTGTCCCCAGTACGCGTGCTTAGCCCAGTGCGGGCTATTCCACCTTGCCGCACTGGGAGGGCTAGGTTGGGCATCGAGCCGGATGTCATGAAGCCGGCCCAACGTATCTGGTCTCCAGTACGTCTCCTCGGGCCGCATACATGGCACCAGCCTTACGAATGTCTGCCCAGTGCCGTCTGAGCCATCCGTCTGTCCCGAGCCATTAGAGCCGCCGTCTGTTCCGAGCCGTCAGAGCCGTTCGTCAGTCAGGAGCCGCTAGAGCCGTTCTTCAGTCAGGATCTGCCAGAGCCGCCAACCAGACAGGATCTGCCAGAGCCGCCAACCAGACAGGATCTGCCAGAGCCGCCAACCAGACAGGATCTGCCAGAGCCGCCAACCAGACAGGATCTGCCAGAGCCGCCAACCAGACAGGATCTGCCAGAGCCGCCAACCAGACAGGATCTGCCAGAGCCGCCAACCAGACAGGATCTGCCAGAGCGCCAACCAGACAGGATCTGCCAGAGCCGCCAGCCAGACAGGATCTGCCAGAGCCCAGTGACCCGCCATGAGCAGCCAGAGCCGTCAGCGAGCCATGAGCGTCTAGAGCCGTCAGGCCTGCCATGAGCGTCCGAGCCGTCAGCCTGCCATGAGCGTCGAGCCGTCAGCCTGCCATGAGCGTCCGAGCCGTCAGCCTGCCATGAGCGTCGAGCCGTCAGCCTGCCATGAGCGTCCGGAGCCGTCAGCCTGCCATGAGCGTCCGGAGCCGTCAGCCTGCCATGAAGCTCCGGAGCCGTCAGCCTGCCATGAGCGTCCGGAGCCGTCAGCCTGCCATGAGCGTCCGGAGCCGTCATTCATCCAGAACTGCCTCTCAGTCCAGAGCTGTCTCTCTGTCCGGAGCTGCCCTTCAGTCCGGAGTTGCCCCTCTATCCTGAGCTACCTCTCTATCCTGAGCTACCTCTCTATCCTGAGCTATCCCTCTGTCCTGAGCTATCCCTCTGTCCTGAGCTACCTCTCTGTCCTGAGCTACCTTGTCCCGGAGCTGTCCTTTATCTTGGTGTTGCCCCTTAAATTAGGTGGGGGAAATAAGAGGGTGGTCATTCTAAGGGGAAGACGTAAGCTGGGATTGACTATGGTGGGGTGGGGACCTCGCCCAGAGCCTGAGCCACCACCGTGGTCAGATGCCCACCCAGACCCTCCCCTAGACTTTTGGTGGTGCGTTCGGAGTACGCACCTTGAGGGGGGGGGGTTATGTCACGTTCCTGACCTGTTTTCTGTTAGTTTTGTATGTGTTAGTTGGTCAGGACGTGAGTTTGGGTGGGCAGTCTATGTTTTCTGTTTCTATGTTGGTGAATGGGTACCTAATATGGTTCTCAATTAGAGGCAGGTGGTTTTCATCTCCTCTGATTGAGAATCATATTAAGGTAGGTAGTTTCACAGTGGTTGTCTCCTGTGTCAGTGTCTGTATGTTACGCCACACGGGACTGTTTTCGGTTTTGTTTGTTTGTTCGTTTTATGTAGTCAGTTTTCCTGTTATTGCGTTCTTCGTGTTTCATGTAAGTTCGTCGTCCAGGTCTGTCTACATCGTTTATTTGTTTTGTTAATTATTCAAGTATAGTTCGTTTTTTCGTCTTGTTTAAATAAATTATGTCATCACACAACGCTGCATTTTGGTTCAATCCCTGCTCCTCCTCTTCGGATGAAGAGGAGGAAAGCCGTTACAACGATTCTGTGCTTCCAACTTTGTGGCAATAGTTTGGGGAAGGCCTTTTCCTGTTTCAACATGACAAAGCACAAGGTGAGGTCCATACAGAAATGGTTTGTCAAGATCGGTGTTGAAGAACTTGACTGGCCTGCACAGAACCCTGACCTCAACCCCAACGAACACCTTTGGGATGAATTGGAACTGGCCAGGCCTAATCGCCCAACATCAGTGCCCGACCTCACTAATGCTCGTGGCTGAATGGAAGCAAGTCCTCATAGCAATGTTCCAACATCTAGTGGAAAGCCTTCCCAGAAGAGTGGAGGCTGTTATAGCAGCAAAGGAGGGTCCATATTATTGCACATGATTTTGTAATGAGATGTTTGACGAGCACGTTTCCACATACTTCTGGTCATGTAGTGTAAGTGATCAAGGCAGCCATTTTGTTTTTCTGTGTGTCCAGACGACCACCTCCTGCTCATGTGCTCATCGCTGCAGTGGAAGGTGTTTGAGGAGGAGAACCGTGCCGCGGTGCGCCTTATGGGGGGGGAGAACGTGGAGATCAGCCGCAGCTTGGACCCACGCTCCTTCAACCAGTACATCCCCGTCAACAACTTCCTCCACTGCAGGTCAGAGGACTCTCTAAGCTAGCGTGGTTGCAGACCTGTAAGTGCTTTAGACAACTCTTTTATAGTTTTCATGAAACAACTTACAGCCTACAACCACGGCCCAGAGTTTTTTCCAGTCTGGTCACATGGTATAGAAAAACTCCTGCACCTACTCAATTGGTAATATGGATGTGTCTCTCCTTCCCTCAGGTCCTACCTGGACATGGTCAAGGTGTTTGTGTTCAGTTACTTCTTCTGGCTGGTGCTGTGCCTCATCTTCATCACAGGCACCACCCGCATTAACATCTTCTGCCTGGGCTACCTGCTAGCCTGCTTCTACTTCATGCTGTTTGGGGGCAGCCTGCTCATGCAGCCTGTACGATACATCCTCAGGCTCTGGGACTGGCTCATCGGATACACCTGTTTTGTCATTGGCATGAAGAACCTGCTATCTGTATGTTAGCTAGCTAATCACTCACTGTCTCAGCTAGCCTATCCTCAAACCTAGCCTATCCTCATTGCTGAAAGGGATTTTTCATTCATATACTATGTGTACCACATTGTATTATGCTAATAACACAGTCGGTTTTAATCACTCATCAATGCTAACAGCCTGTTATGTGTTACTGCACTAATCTAGTCTTCATTCTTTGATGCTAATGTAACAGCTTCACTTACTGACTATCAGTGTCTCATGTCCCATCTTCTGTCTCCTCTGAGCTATCTGTCTTGCTGTATGTGTGTGTCCACAGCTTGGCTCATGTGCTTATTTGGACAGCCTGTTGAAGAATGGTTGCTGGCTCATTCAGGCCTTCAGCATGGTCTGTACAATCAAAGGCTATGATCTCCGTAAGTGTGACTGATAATCACATTAACACACTGTGTGTGTTGTTGTGCATTTATGTCGCCTGTTCTATCTGTGTCTGTGTGTGTTTAGCTATGTGCACACCTGCGTGTGTGCTTAGATATGTGTATGTGTGTGTGTTCCCAGCTGCTCCTGATGATGAGTGTGAGCTGCCGGAGGGGGAGGCGGGCATCGTGTGGGATGCGATCTGCTTCACCGTGCTCCTGGCTCAGAGGAGGGTTTTCCTCAGCTACTACTTCCTGTATGTGGTGTCTGACCTCAAGGCCTCCAAGATCCTGGCCTCCAGGTTAGAATTATCTAGTTACTGACCTGACCACTTCCTTACCAGTAAAGTTTTGAGATGACGGTTTATTCATCTATTGAATGGAACCAGCTGAATGTATGACCACATAGGTTGTTTTTCTTTCATATTTCAAGGGGTGCTGAGCTCTTTGAAGCCAAAGTGAAGAAACTGGTTGCTGCAAGACTGGAGATGGAGAAGAAGTCTGTGGAGACGCTGAAGAAGCAGTAAGACTTATGCCACAGCAGTTTGTTTGTTCTCATCTAGTGTTCAGTCAAAGGGGTTTGCTATTGTTGCATTGTTTTAATTCACTGTGTTGAACCCTTCCTCTAGGATGGAGAAGATCAAATCCAAACAGAAGAGTAAGCCTGGCCAAGGCGACGTACCAGCGCCCCCTACTGATACAGTGCGAAACGGTGAGTGTCATGGAGCTAGTAGAAGTTGTCCATAACCACTGACGAAGGGTCCGTTCTTAAACGTATACTCTTTGATATTTGTATTTACCCCTACTAGAATTGGGAGGTAAGATAATTTGATCCTAGCTCTGTGGTTAGGGGCAATGTTTACCTCCAGCTTTAATATTAGATTCAATAGCACTAGACTATTAAAACTGCTCAAATCGCTTTACATTCTAAGGTGGGGGGAGACTCGACTCATTATTCTTCTCAGTCTCACTGAATGAAAGGATACATTTATGATGTAGGGATGGGATGAATGGGTGGATATATTTTCCAGGTGAAATTGAGAAGGCAGAGAATGATCAGGAGAAACGGTGGAAACCATGGGTCTCACGGCCTGGTGGTAAGTGTTCCATAAACCTAAGTAATAAGATTCAGATTTGTTCAGTTACTAACAGAACCTCAATAGGGGGATATGGTTCAATCATTTTCATTTAATCTCATTATGAATTGTCATTTTTATATTCAAATTCAAGTAATTTTAAGTGGTCAAAACAGCTCACATACTGCAATAGTATAAAGTGGAATGAGCAGGAGTTCATGTCTTTGTTGTTTTACACTTCTGTCTTTCCTCCAGTTGAGAACAACTGTGGCTACCATCTATTTGAGAGTGACAGTGAAGAGGAAGAGGAGGAAGTCCAGGAAAAGAAAGAGGAAGAGACACTAACAAAGAAGAAATCTGCTTTTCAGGTGAGGGACATAGAAGACAAACTACAAAGAGTTGTAAAATAGTCTTAGGGTACGTTGTTGAATGTGCCTCCTCTCTCCACAGTTAGCTTATGAGGCATGGGTCACAAGCTCCAAAGCAGCCCTAAATTTGCACAAAAAAGAAGAGTCAAATATGAAAAAAGAGGAGAAGAGGAGGGCAAAGAGACAGCTGCAGAGACAGCAAGGTAAGAGGGTCTGGTTTGTATGGGACTGTTTGCATAATTTTGTCATAGAGACAGAATAACTAATGTGTTATTTTGTGTCATCATGATTTTAATTGTCTGATCCAAGGCATTGAGAGGGCCGAGTCTAGTGAGGATGAGTTGGAAGAGGAAAATGAAGTGGAGGAGAAAGGTCAACATTTCACCTCAACAGACCCTTCATGGATATACAGTAGAATAACTATAGAAGTCCGTGTACTGCCACTAACTTGATACAATGTTTCTGTCTTCTCACAGAAAATATATTTCAGAGGATTATCGACTCGCTCAAGTTTTTATGGGTGTTTATCCTGTCCCTTCTGGATGACCTCACTGAGGGCCTGAACTCCTTCTGCAAAGATGGTCTGGACATCTCCAAAGTGCTACGTTTTGAAAGGGCTCTTCTCGGCCAGCAACAGAAGAAGGTGAAGTAACATTCATCCACAGGGGATACGTCATTTGACTTGTAAAACTCTGTTTTAAGTTATGTCCTCCCTGCAGTGTTGACAAAAATAAAATGTTCCTTTTACAGGGGAAAGAGGTGTCACAGGAGAGTGTGAAGCGCTTCTATGAGAACTGGATGTCCAGACAGAACACCCTGGCCTCCCTGGAAGACCAGGAAGACATAGTTCCCCCTGTCTCCTCCCCTCCACCTGTACCGTCATCAGCGAGAGGTTACTCCAAGCTGAAACACACCCACTCCAAAATCTCCTGGGGTAGCAGCTTGTCCAGGTCAGCATTGATGTAACACCTATAGAGTCTTGATTTGTTAATTCATGAAATTCGTTACCTATTCCATAAGCAGGCTGCATGTATTATACAGAACCAATCAGTTTTAAATGTATTATTGAGTATTTATACTATTATGCTATTCTGCATTATAGCCTCTTTATGGAGGCTTTATGAAAGGCTTCATAGGACCAGGATGGTCAACATGTTTCCCTGTCATCACGTCTTAGCTGCATGACGGATGAGACCCTGCTGGGGTCTCGTCAGCCCACACTGGATGAGCTGGATGACCCTCCTATACTCCAAGCCGCTGCCGATCAACTCAGACGGAAACTACTGAAAACTACCAACCTGGACCTTGACTCATTTGACACTGAAGACCCTCCACTAAGGTGATGGTGACACTTATGCACTTATGGTTTCCTCTGCTCTTTATACCGTACACCATTATTCAAGATGGCGCCAATAGAGAAGGTGGCCGTTTTGCCAGCTCCTCCTCAAATAATTATTTTATTTGACTTACTGTATATTTGGTTTCATATCTACTAACTCTCTATACCCCTCTATAAACTCATAGTTTGTTTGACTCCATCTTATATCCATCTTTCTTTCTGAATTACATTTTTCATCAGCCATGATGATACTGTTCCCAATAAGGAGGACAGTAAAGAAGGAGAGGATGCATATGAAGAAGAGGAGGGGGAATATAAAGTGGAGGAGGAGTATAGAATGGAGAAGGAGGAATGGAGGGAGGAAGAAGAGGAGGAGAGGGAAAAAGCTGTGATGCTTTCAGGATCCATCTCCCTGGACTATCTGGAGTGTGATGAGAATAGCGAAGATTTCCCAGACTCCTCCAGGCCTCTTAGTGAGACCAGGAACCTCACGGCCAGCGAGCTACTGCTCAACAAGTCAGTCATGGGAGATTGGGACTTGTTTTTTCTTGTTACAATCATGGTATAGTCAAGTGTACCCATTCAGTTGTATCACAGTAACTTATAGTAAAGTTGAGTATCACAAAAAAAAAACAGTTTTCTCACGTACTGTGATTCTCCTCTGTTGCAGTATGTTTGGTAACGATGAAATTGAAGAGTCTGATCAGTTCTTCCAGTCTCTCCCGAGACACCTGAGGCTAGTGTTTGCCCTGTACAACACCATGGTGTCTAAGTCAGAGATGCTGTGCTACTTTGTGATCATCCTGAACCACATGGTGTCGGCCTCGCTGCTCAGTCTGATCCTGCCCATCCTTATCTTCCTCTGGGCCATGCTGTCTGTGCCACGCCCAACCAAGCGCTTCTGGATGGCTGCCATCATCTACACAGAGGTACACACAGCAGGCACCCCCAACGGAGTGATATGTTGATTGATTGGTTGGCTGGTTGATTATTTAGATTGATGGTTAATTATATATAATATACACTATAAATACAAAAGTATGTGAACACCTCTTCAAATGAGTGGATTCGGCTATTTCAGCCATATTGTTGCTGACGGGTGTATAAAATCGAGGACAAAGCCATGCAATCTCCATAGACAAACATTGGCAGTAGAATGACCTTACTGAAGAACCCAGTGACTTTCAACGTGGCACCGTCATAGGATGCGACCTTTCCAACAAGTCAGTTAGTCAAACTTCTGCCCTGCTAGAGCTGCCCCTGTAACTGTAAGTGCTGTTATTGTGAAGTGGAAACATCTAGAAGCAACAACGGCTCAGCTGCGAAGTGGTAGGCCACAAAAGCTCACAGAATGGGACCGCAGAGTGCTGAAGCGCATTGTGTGTAAAAATCGTCTGTCCTCGGTTGCAACACTCACTACCAAGTTCCAGACTGCCTCTGGAAGCAACGTCAGCACTTGAACTGTTCGTCGAGAGCTTCATCAAATGGGTTTCCATGGCTGAGCAGCCGCAGGCAAGCCTTAGATCACCATGCGCAATGCCAGGCGTCGGCTGGAGTGGTGTAAAGCTTGCCGCCATTGGACTCTGGAGCAGTGGAAACACGTTCCCTGGAGTAATGAATCAAGCTTCACCATCTGGCAGTCTGACAGACGAATCTGGGTTTGGCGGCTGCCAGGAGAACACTACCTGCCCGAATGCATAGTGCCAACTGTAAAGTTTGGTGGAGGAGGAATAATGGTCTGAGGCTGTTTTACATGGTTTGGTTTAGGCCCCTTTGTTCCAGTGAAGGGAAATCTTAACACTACAACATACAATGACATTCTACGATTCTGTGCTTCCAACTTTGTGCTAACAGTTTAGGGAAGGCCATTTCCTGTTTCAGCATGACAATGCCCCTGTCCAGAAAGCGAGGTTCATACAGAAATGGTTTGTCAAGATCGGTGTGGAAGAACTTGACTGGCCTGCACAGAGCCTTGACCTCAACCCCATCGAACAATTTTGGGATGAATTGGAACACCGACGGCGAGCCAAGCCTAATTGCCCAACATCAGTGCCCGACCTCACTAATGCTCTTGTAGCTGAATTGAAAGTCCCCACAGCAATGTTCCAACATCCAGTGGAAAGCCTTCCCAGAAGACTGGAGGCTGTTATAGTAGCAAAGGGTGATCAACTCCATATTAATGCCCATGCTTTCGGAATGAGATGTTTGACGAGAAGGTGTCCACATACTTTTGGTAATGTAGTGTGTATATCTATATATAATAATGTAATAATATATGCCATTTAGCAGACGCTTTTATCCAAAGCGACTTACAGTCATGCGTGCATACGTTTTATGTATGGGTGATTGATGATTCCTATGTCTTCCAGCTGATTGTGGTGGTCAAGTATTTTTTCCAGTTTGGCTTTTTCCCCTGGACCACCTCGGCCTACCGAGGCATCAATGCGGACCGGCCCTTTGCTCTGCCCAACATCATTGGGGTGGAGAAGAAAGATGGCTATGTTCTCTTTGACTTAATACAACTCCTGGCTCTGTTCTTCCATCGCTCCATTCTAAAGGTACTGACGGGAATGCTGGTTTATGTGTTACATCATATAAAAGATAATAAAGCACAATTTCGCAAAACTTCTTCTTCTCTCCGTAGTGTCACGGTCTTTGGGATAACAAAGAGGTTGAGATGCCGGACTTCTTCAAGAAGTTAAAGAAGAAGACTGAGAAGAAGAAGATGAGTGGAGGAGACAAAGCAGGGGATCAGCCGAAGCTAAGACTGCCCTTCCTTCCTCTACAGGCCTCAACTGCATCCTTGTTTCGCAGACGGGGAAAAGCCAACTCCACTGAGACAAACGGTACATACATTCAGTAGCCTAAACAGTGCTGAACTAATCAGTTTGTTTGAGAGTGTATTATAGTTGAAATGGGGTGTTGCCTGAACAGATGGGAAATGTTACCCAACCTGAATATACTAATGTATCTTGATGTAAATGGGATATTCTTGCAGATGATATGCAGCTCAAAAAGCGCCACTCGAAGACGAGGCACCACAATAAAGTTCCCCTGACTAGGAAGGAAAGGATCAAGAAGCTGATCAGAGAAAGGATGCTCGAGGCTAAAGCTGCTATCATAGAAGTGTGAGCATTTAGCACTCTATACTTATGGATATTCATTGTAGGTGTATTCTGTTACTTGCATTCCATATCCCCGGTGATAACTGGCAGTTTACAAAGAAATCCTGGAGGCAGGACTTTTGACAGTACATGAATGCATCTTTAATTACTGGTTTAAAATGAATGGACATTTTCAGCCATGGTCCTCTTTTGTCTTCGCAGTGCCCTGCACATATACCTACCTATCAGGCAGTTCTTCTATGACATCATTCACCCAGAGTACAGCCCAGTGTGTGACGTCTACGCTCTCATGTTTCTGATTGACGTGGTCAACTTCATTGTCATCATATTTGGATACTGGGCTTTTGGGGTGAGAAAAGAGAAAAAAGAGAATACCTGTCTTGAGTCACAATTGAATTTGGAAAGCTATTTGGCCTACTTGTTTCAAGTGGATTTCTTCCACTGTTTTATTTTTGTGTTGGAACAGAAACACAGTGCTGCTGCTGACATCACAGATGCTATTGGGGAGGACCAGGTCCCATCGGCCTTCCTGGTCATGCTGCTTATCCAGTTTGGGACCATGATAGTGGACCGCGCTCTCTATCTCCGCAAAACCCTCGTGGGAAAATGTATCTTCCAAGTGGTGCTGGTGTTTGGTATCCACTTCTGGATGTTTTTCATACTCCCTGGGGTGACTGAGAGGTCAGAGTTAATGTTCATTCATTTACAACTTTAATTACAGTGTGAATAAATGTGTAACCATCAAAAAAGGAGCTGCTTATTGACCGTTTTCATGGTCATTCTCTTGTGTTCTAGGAGGTTCAACATGAACCAGGTGGCACAGTTGTGGTACTTTGTGAAGTGCATCTACTTTGGCCTCTCAGCCTACCAGATCAAGTGTGGCTACCCAAATCGTGTGCTGGGAAACTTCCTGACCAAGAACTATAACTACCTCAACCTATTCCTCTTTCAAGGGTACTGGCAATGCTCTATGATAGATTAACAAAGGCCAGAGCGTCCCCTAATACCAGATTTGTCCCACAGAGTTAGTGAGGACTCTAGGGCCCAAAAGCCTGTTTTAACATGGGCAGCGCCATTAAGGACTTCCACTATTTTGAAGTAGTCAACTGGGTGGTACATCCTATGAGGAAGGATCACATCATGACCACACACACACACACGTTTTTAAATGTAAAGTTGTGGTCGGAAGTCTACATACCTTAGCTAAATACATTTCAACTCAGTTTTTCACAAAATTTCCTGTCTTAGGCCAGTTAGGATGACCACTTTATTTTAAGAATGTGAAATGACAGAATAACAGTAGAGAGAATGATTTATTTCTGATTTAATTTCTTTCATCACATTCCCAGTGGGTCAGAAGTTTACATACACTCAATTAGTATTTGGTAGCATTGCCTTTACAGTGTTTAACTTGGGTCATTCCTCCTGACAGAGCTGGTGTAAGTGAGTCAGGTTTGCGGGACTCCTTGCTCGCACACGCTTTTTCCGTTTTTTTTCACATATTTTCTATGGGATTGAGGTCAGGGCTTTGTGATGGCCACTCCAATACCTTGACTTTGTTGTGCTTAAGCCATTTTGCCACAAGTATGCTTGGGGTCAATGTCCATTTAGAAGAACCATTTGAGACCAAGCTTTAACTTCCTGACTGATGTCTTGAGATGTTGCTTCAATATAACCACATAATTTTCCTTTCTAATGATGTCATCTATTTTGTGAAGTGCACCAGTCCCTCCTGTAGCAAAGCACCCCCACACCTGATGCTGCCACCCCCGTGCGCCACGGTTGGGATGGTGTTCTTCGGCTTGCAAGCCTCCCCCTTTTTCCTCCAAACATAACGATGGTCAATATGGCCAAATAGTTCTACTTTTGTTTCATCAGACCAGAGGACTTTTCTCCAAAAAGTACGATCTTTGTCCCCATCTGCAGTTGCAAACCGTAATCTTTAAAAAAAAAATAGTTTTGGAGCAGTGGCTTCTTCCTTGCTGAGCGACCTTTCAGGTTACGTCAATATAGGACTTGTTTTACTGTAGATATACATACTTTTGTACTTGTTTCCTCCAGCATCTTCACAAGGTCCTTTGCTGTTGTGCTGGGATTGATTTGCACTTTTCGCACCAATGTACATTCATCTCTAGGAGACAGAACGCGTCTCCTTCCTGAGCGGTATGACGGCTGCGTGGTCCCATGGTGTTTATATTTGCGTACTATTGTTTGTACAGATGAATGTGGTACCTTCAGGCATTTAGAAATTGCTCCCAAGGATGAACCAGACTTGTGAAGGTCTACAATTTTTTTTCTGAGGTCTTGGCTGATTTCTTTTGATTTTCCCATGATGTCAAGCAAAGAGGCACTGAGTTTGAAGGTAGGCCTTGAAATACATCCACAGGTACACCTCCAATTGACTCAAATGCCATCCGTGTTGTCACCAAAGCTCCATATACTACCCACCACTGCGACCTGTATGCTCTCGTCGGCTGGCCCTCGCTACATATTCGTCGCCAGACCTACTGGCTCCAGGTCATCTATAAGACTTTCCTTGGTAAAGCTCTGCCTTATCTCAACTCACTGGTCACGATAACAACACCCACCCGTAGCACACGCTCCAGCAGGTATATCTCACTGGTCATCCCCAAAGCCAACACCTAATTTGGCCGCCTTTCCTTCCAGTTCTCTGCTGCCAATGACTTGAACGAATTGCAAAAATCACTGAAGTTGGAGACATATCTCCCTCACTAACTTTAAACATCAGCTATCTCAGCAGCTAACCCATCGCTGCAGCTGTACACAGCCCATCTGTAAATCGCTCATCCAATCTACCTACCTCATCCCCATATTGTTTTTTAAAACTTTTTTGCTCTTTTGCACACCAGTATCTATCACTCCAGTGTTAATTTGCTAAATTGTAATTACTTCACTACTATGGCCTATTTATTGCCTTACCTCCTCACGCCATTTGCACACACTGTATAGAAACTTTTTTCTATTGTGTTATTGACTGTATGTATGTTTATTCCATTTGAAACTCTGTGTTGTTTGTGTCGCACTGCTTTGCTTTATCTTGGCCAGGTCGCAGTTGTAAATGAGAACTTGTTCTCAACTG
Organism: Salvelinus sp. IW2-2015; assembly: GCF_002910315.2. Lineage (NCBI taxonomy): Eukaryota > Metazoa > Chordata > Actinopteri > Salmoniformes > Salmonidae > Salvelinus > Salvelinus sp. IW2-2015. The sequence goes on along the minus strand of NC_036857.1, from coordinate 12,685,445 downwards.
GCCTACCTGGTTAAATAATGGTGAAATATATATATATATATTTTTAAATTATGTCAATTAGCCTATCAGAAGCTTCTAAAGCCATGACATAATTTTGGGGAATTTTCCAAGCTGTTGAAAGGCAGTCAACTTAGTGTATGTAAACTTCTGACCCACTGGAATTGTGATACAGTGAATTATTGTCACGATCGTCGTAAGGATTGGACCAAGGTGCAGCGTGGTAGGCGTACATTTTCTTTTATTTAAATGAACACCGAACAAAATCAACAAAACACTGAACGAAATGTGAAGCTACTGGTGTGCACACAGGCAACTATCTGTAGACAAGATCCCACAAAACACAAAGGGGAAATGGCTGCCTAAATATGATCCCCAATCAGAGACAACGATAAACAGCTGTCTCTGATTGGGAAGCATACCAGGCCAACATAAACCATTAATCACCTAGATGACCCACCCTAGTCACTATCACACCCCAACCAACATAGAGAATAAACAGCTCTCTATGGTCAGGGCGTGACAATTATAAGTTAAATAATCTGTTTGTAAACAATTGTTGGAAAAATTACTTGTGTCATGCACAAAGTAGATGTCCTAACTGACTTGCCAAAACTATAGATTGTTAACAAGAAATTTGTGGAACGGTTGAAAAACGAGTTTTAATGACTCCAACCTAAGTGTATGTAAACTTCCGACTTCAACTGCATGTAAATTGTAAACTCTTTTGTCTCTTTCTTTTTCGTTATGTGTCGGACTCCAGTAAGACTAGCTGTCACCATTGGCGTCGGCTAATCGGGATCCTAATAAAAAATAAAAAATTCAGGTCATCAGGAGGGATCAGCTAATTAATTATACTTGTGAGAAAACATTCCATAATTGCAGGTGGCAGTAAATCACCAACCTTGGCTTTATATCTCTAGGTGGCAGTATAAAACCTTTCAGTTTGTTTTCCAACTCATAGTTGTAGAATAATAAAATGGACTACTTTAAAATGAAGATGGCCTCAATGGCGCTGCCATGCTCACAGACGCCATAATGGAACAAATACAATGTTGTGTCCTCTAACTATCTCTATGGGTTGTCTCTGGCTCCTCCTCAGGTTCCGCCTGGTTCCGTTCCTCATAGAGCTGCGTGCCGTGATGGACTGGGTCTGGACCGACACCACCCTCAGCCTGGGCAGCTGGATCTGTGTCGAGGACATTTATGCCAACATTTTCATACTCAAGTGCTGGAGGGAGTCGGAGAAGGTAACTGGAATGCCCGAACTGCCAATAGGCTGGTAGCATTTGTCAGTCTCAAACTCACCTCCATAGAGAGTAGATCTGACTGATAGTTAATGGTGAATAACTGTAAAATTATAGGGTTTTTATCTGTCTTCATGTTTTTTTTATATATCTATGAACATTAGACTAAGAATTATTGTATCAAGAATAATTGTGGGCTAATAATTACAACTTGAACTGACCGAAATTGTGTTGAACTATGAATCATATGTCTCTTTAATTTGTACAGAAATACCCACACACCCCAGGGCAGAAGAAGAAAATGGTGGTGAAGTATGGAATGGGCGGCTTCATCATATTCTTCCTCATCAGCGTAATTTGGTTCCCCCTCCTCTTCATGTCATTGGTCAAGTCAGTGGCTGGGGTGACCAATCAGCCTCTAGATGTCTCCATTCAGCTCAGCATAGCAGGATATGAGGTATAGATGACCCCATAAACTCACACTTTCTATTTTGGTAAAATGTCCTTCTGTGAGACTGTTAGTGCTGATGTTTTCTGTGTACGTTTTATACAGCCACTGTTCACAATGAGTGCCCAGGAGCAGAACCTGATGCCATACTCAGAGGCAGGCCTCAACCGGCTCACCAACCTCTATGCCACTCACCCGGTAAGAGGATCTTGTTACAAAAAGTTGCACGTTTGAGGGACTGTGGAATTGACCCAAAGGACCTCTGACATACTCCGCTTTCTAACTCTCTCAGTCAGCCATGCAGTTCCTTGTAAACTACATGGCCGAGGACATTGTCATTGCAAAGATCAAGAGTGATGCCAGTCTACTATGGAGCATCAGCCCTGCCAGCCGTGATGCTATGATCCATGAACTCAGCAACTCCACCCACATCTACATCACCCTGCGATGGGTACTACTCAGGTACAGTGTAGCAGGGTTGGATAGGGCTCTCGGTTGGTTACATGTGAAAGGGGTATATAACGCCGTTAAGGCTTGAGGTCTGACTTTTTGACCTTGTGTCAAAGCTAAGATTGCATGGTTTGTGCTATAAACATATGCCATATGATACAGCCATAATAAACAACTTAACCAGATAGTGGTAGTGATTTCACTCTGTGTATGTGTTTGTACGTGTGCCCCTCCTCCCCAGGAATGCGTCTCTGTCGATGAACGTGGAGACCGTGGGGGAACACACTGTCAAGTATGAGGACAGGGCCTTGAGGGACCAGATAGTTCAGATGCTCAAAGGGACACGCAGTGACTCTCTGTGAGTCTCATCATCACAGCACTCTCACCACATCATCAACTGTTACTAGAATTTACAGCCACAGTCAACATGACATAACTGTCAATAAAAGCTAGTTGTAGAGGAACCTATTACATTCAAAAGAACTCCACATACAAAAGATATGATCACAATGGTAATAGAATGTTGGTGCTGATATGCTGTCATTCATTCTCTCTGCTAGGGTCATTGAGTCTCTCCTGCCCAAGTTCATCAGAGGTCCCGGAGGACTGGAGTCCAAGATGGCCACCCGTCTGGAAGTAGGTAAGTAACCCTCTATCCAACCATCATACTGTACAGAAAAAACATTTAACAAATGCAGATGCTTGTATAACCATGGATCTTAACCAGTCAACTGAAGGTCACGGTCTCTGCTTCTCATTTATTCAAATCTTCCCTGTCCCATCTCCAACATCCCAGAACACTCAGATAGGCCTGAGGACCTGCAGATGTTGGCCTTCTACCGGCCCCTGTCCATCAAACTACAGTGGGCAGAAGACAGTGGAAGTGCAGAGGGGGGTCAGTGGTGGATGGTGGAGGAATGCACTCCTGGACAGGGGCACATCCAGAGCAGCTGTCACAGCATTGAGATAGTGGTGTTCAACGACAAAGTCAGCCCCTCCAGCCTGGGTGCTCTAGCAGGACAGGGGTAGGTAAAGAAAAGAAATCAATGCTGCCCCAGGAGCTATTTAAATTTTAGGAGAACTATCCCTTCAAAGTGACAATCAGCAGTTGATACAGCCAGTTTTGGACTTATAAATGAATACTGTATGTACCCATTGACTCTTGAAGAATATAACTTATGAGCTTAGTTCAACTGTCGTTCCCCATCAGAACCCAACATATAAGCTTGTTTTACTAAATAAAATGTAAACAAACACTATATAGCCTCAAAACATGGTTAGAACTATAATTTTGATATCGTGGATGATCAGTCCTTGCATCCATAGCTTTGTCTATGAATTTCAGTGGTTACATTTCTCCAGCCCCATCACTCAGCTTTTTACCAAACCCGGGGCAGGGAAATTGATTTGTTATTGTTTCAACTGCTGATTGATGCTTTTACTTGTTGATTTGTTCTCACTGCTAAATAAACTCTTTGTCCTCTTTTCCATGAAATCCCATATGCTTACGTTGTTTGTCTGGCCTCGACCTGCAACCTGATACCACCTACTGTGCCATTCCACCTTGCTACGGTAGAATCGTGGGCCTGTACATGTCTGTGGTGCTGGTCGTTGGAAAGTTTGTCAGGGAATTCTTCAACGGGATATCCCGCTCCATCATGTTTGAGGAGCTGCCGTGTGTGGATCGGGTGTTGAAGCTCTGCACGGACATCTTTGTTGTGCGAGAGACTGGTGAGATGGAGCTGGAGGAAACACTTTTTGAGAAGCTCATTTTCCTGTATCGCTCGCCGGAGACCATGATCAAGATGACCAGAGAGAAGAGAGACTAGAGAGCACAATGACATTTTCATTATGAAAAGGACGATTTGTTTGTTTGTATTCCTACTGTACAATGCATGCATTTTGAATCACTGACTACTTTTAAATTATTCACATTTTTACAAAGGAAGACCGTAGGCCATAATCATAGAAATGTGCTCCAAGTGTGAAAGTATTTAATTGAAGTTGAGATGCAACACTCTGCAGTTTTAGATACAAATGGCTTGTATAGAGCTTACAGATGCACGTCTGCTCTACAGAATGTATTTATCTCAACATTCTGCAACTTTACACATCCCACTGAACACGACCGTTTCATTGCACTGAAAAGCTCATCTAGAAGTACTCACTCTCATTTCACACTGTACTCCAAGTCTATGTACAGTATTTAATTAAATGAATAAAATACAATTCAGAGATTATATCCTACTTATACATAAGACTCCTGAAGTGTTAACTTATGAAGATCCACTCACAGTCCATGTTGCCAGGTAAAGTACAGTGCTTTGCAAAAGTATTCATCCTCCTTGGCATTTTTCTTATTTTATTGCATTACAAACTGTAATTTAAATTTATTTTTAATGGACATACACAAAATAGTCCAAATTGGTGAAGTGAAAAAAAGAACTAGTTTCAAAGAATTTAAAAAAATTATTAAAAAGAAAAGTGGATATGTATTCAGCCCCTTTGCTATGAAGCCCCTAAATAAGATTTGGTGCAACCAATTACCTTCAGAAGTCACATAATTAGTTAAATAAAGTCCACCTGTGTGCAATCTAAGTGTCACATGATCTGTCAAATGATCTCAGTATATATACACACTAGTGGTCAACCGATTATGATTTTTCAACGCCGATACCGATTATTGGAGGACAAAAAAAGCCGATACCGATTAATCGGCCGATAAAAAAAAATATATATGTATTTATATATCATACACACACACACATTTTGTAATAAGGACAATTGCAACAATACTGAATGACAATGAACACTTATTTTAACTTAATATATAAATAAATAAATACATTTAGTCTCAAATAACATGAGACATATGTTAAAACGAACCACCAGCTTTCATGGGTCTTCAATATTCCCAGTTTTAGGTTGTAGTGGTCCCCTGTCAGTCTGCTCCTCCGCGAAACACAGACCTTATTTGAAGTAGATCAAGACATTCTCTATGGAAGACATGAACGGTAAAATAACGAAGGAACCCTTTCAAGTTCAGCCGCAAGTTATTACAGGAATTATAACGCGTCGACTATCTCTCTAAACCATATATCTTTGACTAATCCGGAAACTATCACCTCAAAAACAAACATTTATTCCGTTCCGTATTTTATCTAACGGGTGGCATCCATGAGTCTAAATATTCCTGTTACATTGCACAACCTTCAATGTTATGTCATAATTACGTAAAATTCTGGCAAATTAGTTTGCAAAGAGCCAGGCGGCCCAAACTGTTGCATATACCCTGACTCTGCGTGCAATGAACGCAAGAGGAATGACACAATTTCACCTGGTTAATATTGCCTGCTAACCTGGATTTCTTTTAGCTAAATATGCAGGTTTAAAAATATATACTTGTGTATTGATTTTAAGAAAGGCATTGATGTTTATGGTTAAGTACACATTGGAGCAATGACAGTCATTGATTGATTGTTTTTTATAAGATAAGTTTAATGCTAGCTAGCAATTTACCTTAGCTTACTGCATTCACGTAACAGGCAGGCTCCTCGTGGAGTGCAATGTAATCAGGTGTTAGAGCATTGGACTAGTTAACTGTAAGGTTGCAAGATTGGATCCCCCGAGCTAACAACGTTAAAAATCTGTCGTTCTGCCTCGTTCCTAGGCCGTCATTGAAAATAAGAATGTGTTCTTAACTGACTTGCCTAGTCAAATAAAGATTAAATAAAGGTGTATTATTATTTATTTATTTTAAATCGGTGCCCAAAAATACCGATTTCCGATTGTTATGAAAACTTGAAATCGGCCCTAATTAATCAGCCATTCCGATTAATCGGTCGACCTCTAATACACACACCTGTTCTGAAAGGCCCCAGAGTCTGCAACGCCACTAAGCAAGTGGCACGATGAAGACCAAGGAGCTCTCCAAACAGGTCAGGGACAAAGTTGTGGAGAAGTACAGATCAGGGTTGTGTTATAAAAAAAGATCCAAAACTTTGAACATCCCAGGGAGCACCATTAAATCAATTATAAAAAAATTGAAAGAATATGGCACCACAACAAACCTGCCAAGAGTGAAGGTGAACCAAAACTCACAGAACAGGCAAGGATGGCATTAATCAGAGACAACAAAGAGACCAAAGATATCCCTGAAGGAGCTGCAAAGCTCCACAGCGGAGATTGGAGTATATGTCCATAGGACCACTTTAAGCCTTACACTCCAAAGAGTTGGGCTTTACAGAAGAGTGGCCAAAAAAAAGCAAACACTGTTTGTCAAAAGGCTTGTGGGAGACTCCCCAAACATATGAAAGGTACCCTGGTCAGATGAGACAAAAATTTTGCTTTTTGGCCATCAAGGAAAATACTATGTCTGGCACAAACCCAATACCTCATCACCCCAGAGAACACCATCCCCACAGTGAAGCATGGTGGTTGCAGCATCATGCTGTGGGGATGTTTTTCCATAGGCAGGGACCGGGAACCTGGTCAGAATTGAAGGGATGATGGATGCCGCTAAATACAGGGAATTACAGGGAAACCTGTTTCAGTCTGCTAGAGATTTAAGACGGAGACGGAGGTTCACCTTCCAGCAGGACAATGACCCTAAGCATACTGCTAAAGCAACACTTGAGTGGTTTAATGGGAAACATTTAAAATGTCTTGGAATGGCCTAGTCAAAGCCCAGACCTTAATCCAATTGAGGATCTGTGGTATGACTTAAAGATTGCTGTATACCAGCGGAACACATCCAACTTGAAGGAGCTGGAGCAGTTTTGCCTTGAAGAATGGGCAAAAATCCCAGTGGTTAGATGTACCAAGCTTATAGAGACATACCCCAAGAGACTTGCAGCTGTAATTGCTGCAAAAGGTGGCTCTACAAAGTATTGACTTTGGGGGAGTGAATAGTTATGCACGCTCAAGTTCTGTTTTTTTGTCTTTGCTTGTTTCACAAAATATTTTGCATCTTCAAAGTGGTAGGCATGTTGTGTAAATCAAATGATACAAACCCCCCCAAAAATATAATTTAATTCCAGGTTGTAAGGCAACAAAATAGGAAAAATGCCAAGGGCAAATACTTTCGCAAGCCACTGAATGCCTTTACAAAACAGGGGTGAACATGAGTCATGGATGCAAGCTTAAGTAATCCAGCAGACAACTTTTAGATAGGAGTTTTAATTCATTTTCTTAATTACAAATTAAAGGAAAAACAACATTCCCATTCTGTTAGGTCCCCCGTCTATCCACAAATCTAGATTTAACCCTTGCATTTTCATCCATTCACAAAGACAGACATGTTGGCCGGGACTTTGAAAAATCCTCTTGGCCCCGAAGAACATCCACTACATGTATTCAGATCCTGCAAGATAAAGAGGGGAAAACGATCTTAGAAACTTTGGTCTTAGACTGATCTTAGAAACTTTGAACTATTGATGTTATCTAGCTACTTGTTCTAGTTGCTTGAGAACTGCAGATTATGAAAAGAGAGTAATGCCCATAGCCAATCAGACAATATATAATTTATGGTGATTACTGTCTGTTGATAATCTGCAGTTCTGTAGTGTTCTATTTCTCATTACTATGGTAATGAGAAATAGTTGACTTGCCGAATAAATCAGACTGATTTAGTACGCAAATACTTGACATGCTTACTTGGCAGCTGCAGTAAATAGAATCAATATAAATCAGGTGTGATAGCCCAAGCAGCAAGAGTACATGAAGCAATATTGTGTAATGGTTAGGAGGTGGTAGATGGATACAATTATTATTAAAAAAGATTGTAGTGATTTGTCCTTTCAATACTCACATGCTATAGCCTTTGGGACGTAGACTTTGACGCTGGATTCTGCAACTTTCATTGCCTCGACTTTGAACTGTGGTTTCAGTGCTGCTCGCACTGCACTCGCGCAGATTGCAGAGAAGCGAATGTAGCTGCAGTGGACACAGAAAGAAACACACTTTAGCCAGGGCTGCCAACTTTTGAAGAAAGCTTCGAGTGAGATTTACTATGAATTTCCTTGCCCCCTGGCACGATACCTAGACGGGGGGATTGAGGGTCCTCCCCCAGGAAGATTGTACTGTTTTAAAGCCAATTTCCTGCAATTCTATGTATTTTGACATGGCTTACACCTATGACCGGAGGAGAGAGAAGAGAAAAAAGAAAAAACACTGGGCAGGTGTATTCTGGATGCTTTGGACATGGAATTAACACTCAATTCTACAACTTTGTGATTTTTGGAGGGGATGAAATTAAAGTTCTTAGGTGGTTTGACACTTTATTCAGACAGTAATGAAATGTGATAGGGAAATGGGAGAAACGTTGAGAAGGTTGAAGCAGGGATTGATTCCTGTTCTTAGGTGGAAAGTTGTATATGACAAGTGCCCGGGGAGTGTTACCACTACACCAAGGCTCTGCACAGGAAATATTCATGGTTGATGACAGTGGGTAACCAAATCATAGATTGCAGTCTCCTTGTTAAGAGACTCCTTTCATGGTAAGGACAAAAATGTTGTATCTTTCAAATAGGACTGAAAGAAAATCCTTCTTGCTCTCCAGGAAGGTTGGCCACCCCTGATCTGTTTCCCAAGCGCTGGGTGTTTGAAAATGTTCTTGCTATAACAATTCATTTCTCAAAATCACCCAACCTTTAAGAAAATCTATTGAATATCAACATTCAGGTAGTTTATGCCTACTAGTGGAAGATCCTTGCCATTATCTAACTCTACATAGGATGTGTTTATGAGTTGTGAGTCCCCCTACCATCACTGCCTAGCATGTACAAAATACTAAAATGTCAAATTATATTTGATTCTTGGAGCATTTAATATCCCATGCTTATGTAACAGTATAACTTTATGGCGTCCCCTCGCCCGACCCGGGCACGAACCAGGGACCCTCTGCACACATCAACAACAGTCACCCACGAAGCGTCGTTACCCATCGCTCAACAAAGGCCGTGGCCCTTGCAGAGCAAGGGGAACCACTACTTCAAGGTCTCAAAGCGAGTGACGTAACCGATTGAAACGCTATCAGCGTGCACCACCGCTAACTAGCTAGCCATTTCACATCCGTTACACTTATTTGTATAACTTATTCAAAACTGTCCATGAATGGCTGCAAAAATACATAGCCTCAATTCATTTTCAAAGACAAGTAGGCATACCAGATTTCAAACACTGAAAAAATTGTGAAGAAGTCAAATAAAAAAAAGGGTGGGGAATAACAGTAGTGTTCTTGCAGACAAAACAGTAATTACTCTGTTTTAGCCCATTGTTAAGAATGAGAATTGTTCCACTCAGACAAAGTAAATAGATAAAATCTCCTGAAGTCAAGACGACATCAATTAGCCCCTACACCCTAACCAAATTATTTGTCGATGGATTGTTCCCCCTCTAGAATCTTAATGTACAATTCTGGGTTCACAATCTGTTTGACAAAAATATTTTCATAGTTACAAATCAGGTCACCCTACCAAACTTCCCTGCTTACATACTGCAGGTCTCTGCTGCCTTTTCGTTGTCACAACCTAAATTTCAATCACCAAACAAGGGGAATAATGCAAGTACGGATTAAATCGACTTTAGTACATGCTGTCAAAAGGCTGATTTCTGCAATAGGGACGGGAGTAACAGGAACCTCATTTTGCTCACCACATTGTACATAAAACAGCGCTACCATGCTGCTCTTTTTACAGTTGTATAAACTCAGCGGAGAATGTTCTGGCTCCATTCAGCGCCACTGTAATCCTGATTGGTGTTTCTTTAAAAAAATGCATCCAATCCAATTGATCCCTTACATAACTAGACCAATCATATGCGTCAATGTGGCGCGGTTCAGTGTTGTGGCAAACCAGGACAATGATAGACGTTCCGCTTATGATGTTAAATTGCAATCGCAGATGTTCCGACTTAAACACGATTTGGAGCACAATTGAAAAGTTAACGCGCTGACTATACAATGGACTAATTAGAAATATAATTGCAGTACTTTTCAATGCGTGAGATATGAGCCGTGCCTCGAGCGTTCAAATGCGTCACGGCCAACGCATGAGTTGGCAGCTCTGCTTTAAACCGACTGAGTAAAGCATTTCGATTATACACATTTCAATTAATTTTTGTCCTAAAAATAACGGCGATACGTAAGACAGAGTGATATCACAGTCAGTCACACCAATGATATGACCACTTTGATTATAACTCACAGGAAACACGCTATATTAGCTAACTCGTCAAGTTCGTTGAACGTTTATAATTTCGTCTAACTAGGCGCTAGCTGGATATCAATCACACCAGAGCTCTCAAGCAAATATGCAACTTAGTAGCTACATCGTTTAAGTGCATGACCTTACAATCAGAATACAGTCAAAATGTGACATTGTTCAATATTGAATACATTTACCTAAGGCCCGCTTGTCTCCAGTATGCAACCATTTTGCCAGTGACGTTCCGCTCAAGGACAATTCGGATATGTGTATAAAAACAGAGCGGAAGAGGCGAGAATGACGTCGCTAGGGTTGACACGCTTCCTGGGGCGGGACTTTTAGTCTGAGTCTTTGTGATCGACAGCATGTGAAATCTGATAAGTACCGTTTTTTACGTTATGTAGCTAAGGGGATTTTAGTTCTTATTTATGCTACATTTGTCTTTGTTCGAAATCAGGTGCACTCTCTCCTCTGAAATACGCGTCAGGAAAATTCCAGACATTTCAATGGATGTTATTCGGTAATTTTTCACTCTGAAGGACCAGGGAGTGTCGGACGTAGTGATGGGCATTCCGGCTCTTTTCAGTGAGCCGGCTCGTTCGGCTCAGCTCACCAAAAAGAGCCGGCTCTTTTGGCTCCCAAACGGCTCTTTAAAAAAAATATGTTTTGTATTTTTTCAAGTCAAACCGTTTGCGAAAGTTTGAATATGATTGGTGTTAAAACAATTATAATAAAATTATTAAATGAAATCATACTCTAACTTAACCACAATGTATTTAAAAATGGATTGGTTTGTTATGAAAAAGAATGCTATATAGTATAACTTTTTAATGTATATAAACAAAGTGCATATAAATCTAACCATTCAAAACAAATACAATCTGAACAGCATAATAAAATATTGCACCATATCAAAGAAAAATAAATAACAATTTGCAAAACTGCAGCATCCCACAAATTGAAATAAATGTAAAAAAAGAAGGATGCTATTACACATGTGCATTTAAAGTATAACTTTTTTAATGTATATAAACAAAGTGCGTATAAATGTAACAATTCAAAACGAATACAATCTGAACAACATAATAATAGAATATTGCACCATATCAAAGAAAAATAAATAACAATGTGCAAAACTGCAGCATCCCACTTAAAGCATTAAACTGGTCCCTCTTTTCTCTCTCTTCTTTATTGCCATGTTATAACCAGCAGAACACATCAATGCTGACCATATTTTGCTTTAATGGGAGATTTGCATTCAGAAATGCAAGCTGCCTCACTTTGCTGATGCGATTTCTTCTCTCAGTAATTATTTGTCCCATTTTCAAGAAGACCCTCTCAGAGGGAACGGATGTGGCCACTTTGCATAGTCTCCCTGTCATGACTTCAGTAAGCCGTGGGTAGACAGAGGCCTTGTTCTTCCACCAGCTCAGAGGATCTGCAGATCTTTGGAGGGGCTCCCCCAAATAGGATCGGACCTCCATTATGGCATCTGCTGAGGGATTCCTTTGTGCTGCATCCCCAGTTGCTCTCTCGTCAAACAGCATCCAATCAGCAGATGTTTGTGGGACTACTGCTGGTGCTTCTGCTCTATCTGATCCCTCTTCTTCCTGGTGCCTGAGCCAGCTGACTGCTGGGGCTGTCCCTCCCTGCTGCTGAGGATAATCTTTGAAGAGCCTCATCAATCGCTCTGGCATCACTGAAGGGTAACTTCTTAAACCTGGGGTCAAGTGCAGCGGTTTAATGATGAACATAGGGTGTCCAACTCTGTCACATGTCCTGTGGTTACGTTTGCTTCTCTCTGGCGGCTGGCTGTGATTCGCTGCAGACCCTTACACAGGAGTATCATTTTTGAGGCTGTCACATAGCTGAAAAGAGAGAACAGTAACTTATTAGTTCAGGTTCATGTTTTGTCTGCTGATATTACATTCTCATCTACTGCTCATATACATATATAATACTGTATTAAATAATGATTTAGTAATAACTGCTTACTGATCTCCACAGTGACCTGTTCAAAGGGTTCCAGGACTCTGCACACCACCTCCCATTCCTCTTGGGTCAGAACATCAACAGGTGCATTGACAATGGCCAGGGTAGAGATGATGGTATCCTTTGACTCAAGAAACCGCTTCAACATATGCTCAGGCATTCCCATCTGGCGTTGTGTAGACTTTAGTTTTTCAGCACCTATTGTGCTCCTGTGGAAGTATTTCACAGCTGCTTTCACTTTGTCCACAGTGGGCTTCATCACCTTCAGAGCATCTCTTACAATCAGGTTGATTGTGTGGGCAAGACATGGATGATGGGTCCATTTAAAAATGGTTATGTTAGCTGCATTGTTGCTAACACAACAGAACACTTTTCCATCTACTTGCCATTCTCTGGCCACTCTCAACAGTTCCTCTCCCAAGTTCTCTGAGGTGTGTCTGTCGCTGAACTCAAAGCAGTCCAGAAGACAGCTAGACATCGAAAAATCTTCAATGAAGTGACATGTAACTGACATGTAAGTAGTTACCCTTGATGTCCAGCAGTCAGTGGTAAGGCAAACTGCAGTAGCTTTTTGGACTCTTTCCCGCACTGAAGCCTGTGTGCTCTCGTACAGTTGTGGAATAAGTGATTTTGAAAGGGTTTTCCTGCTTGGAATTGTGTACATTGGATTTGGACTATTGCTATAATTTCTAAAACCTCTGTCCTCAACAATCGAAAATGGCTGGAAATCGGTGGCAATTATTTTAGCCAATGCAATATCAATTTGGCCTTATTTTGTACAGACATAGACTTTGGCATAAACTGGTCCATAGAAGACTGCGTTGCTGTGGGTCGTGGAGTAGGCCTACTTGACTGAGTGGATACATCTTCACGTGTGGAGGTGCTGGCTCCACGACTATCACTAGCAGGCCCGCTAGTTTCTCAAAGCTCCGCTACAGCTAGCTTCACAGTTGGGTGCACAGTTCGCATATGCCGGTGTAGGTTGTGCGTAGAACAGGCTTTATATGAGATTTTGTTTTGGCAAATTCTACACTGTGCTCTAACATTGTCTACATTATTAAAATGTATCCAAATGCCTCTGTGCTTCCGACTCATTTTCCAGCTGTCCTTCCTCTCAGTCCTCTGTTGCTCAGTGTGTGACTGTGATTGAGTTGGCTCCGCCCTCCCTCACGCATCTTTGGTTCATTGGTTGACACTGCGTGTCTGATTGACAGGAACAACAGGTGAGGCTGTTAGTCTGAGCAGACAGTCAGAACGAATGTCTGTGCGCTTGAGCATTTAGAACCATATTATTTTATTTCTTTTTTCGTTCTTTGAATTAGTTAATTCTATTCATTTAAATCTTTTGATTATTAATATCTTAATTTGTATATATTTTTATTAATAGATTCGGCTCTTCTGATATGCGAGGCGTCTCCCAACGTTCACCTACAAGAGCCGGCTCTTAGAGCCGACTCGTTCGCGAACGACCCATCACTAGTCGGATGACATACTTCTGGTCGCCACCAGAGGGAGCACCACTTGTTGGGCAATTTGGCAACATCTTTCCTTTATAGCTGCTGTCACGCTGTCAAGTCACCGGCGCCCAAGTACTGACTGAACGGTCTAAAACATGAAGATCTGGACATCAGAACACATATTCAAGTGAGTCATTTATAAATTATCTAAAACGTGTTTAATTGAAATACCTTGATATTAGCTAGCTTATTGAAGTTTGTAGCTAGGTTAGCAACCAGCCAGTTAGCGCGCGTTAGCTCTTTGACTTTAGTCAACCAGCTTCTGGTACAAGTCAATGGGTTTTAGGTAGCAAACAGCTGACTTTAGCCAAATATTTGGCTAGCCAACACATCAAACTTCCATTTTACCATTACTAAACTAGGAAAAATAATGATAGTTAGCTAACTATACAACAAAGACAGTACAGTAAGTGACTGCAAGCTAGCCAGCCACATTACCATATCTTTGACATTACATTAGTTAACTACATTACAAGTAGCTAACGTTAACTGTTAGCCCGAAGTTTACAGCAGAATGTCACGGGATTCCGGTACTTTGCTTCAGCTAAATGTTACTTGTTTAAGGTCATGTGAATTCATCTATTAATCGAATTTTAGCTCAGTGTTATTTTTGGTGATGTCCCGTGCCGCACCACTAGGCATGCACTCTCTGAGACTGGAATAAAGGTATTTCTATTCCAACTAGCTATACCGGAGGCTCTGTCAATGATGGAATCATGGTTGTTATGTCACTATATATTCAGGGCTTAATACTCCTTGGGGAATTAATTGAGTGAGGAAATGCCTGTTTACCTCACATCATGAATAGGGATTGTAAAAAATATACATTGTCAAGGTCAAACCAAGTACCTTTACTTGTCTTACTGAACCCATAATGAATATTTCTTAACCCAATCGACATAACACAGTACAGTAATGTCAGGACAGTTTTTCAAATGTATTCATGTGGGGGCACACCAGAAGGTCCACATGCACACATGGTAACATTATTATATGCACACATTATGATACTGTATTATTACAGTAATATTGATTTCCTGTGTTGTCCCCCCACAGCCACCCGTGGGAGACAGTGACCAAGGCGGCAATGCAGAAGTACCCCAACCCCATGAACCCTGGCGTGGTAGGGGTGGACGTGTTGAACAGACACGTGGACACACAGGGTCGGCTATGCAGCAACAGACTGCTCAGCACAGAGTGGGGACTGCCCTCCTTGGCCAAGACTGTAAGTCCTCAGCACAGTGGATGCCTGTCTCCAATGTTGCCACTAATACGATTCTCCTGATAAGTGCATTCAACAGATCTGAGGATGTATTATTTTGTTAGTGATGTCAAACATATTTCACTGACAGTGAGGATGTCATTCTCTTTTCTCACAGCTCATTGGTATAACACGAACAAACACATACATCCAGGAACATTCGGTGGTAGACCCCAAGGAAAATACCTTTGAGCTACAATCTACAAATGTGAGTTCACCGCTGTTGTCGGATGTTCATTTGTGAAAACTATAGATAACTCCACCTTTTAGCCTTGTTGGCTAACGTTGATGCACTTTCCTCTGCTTTCAGATTTCATGTACTAACATAGTATCTGTGGACGAAAAGTTAACATACAGGCCACATCCGCAGGATCCCGAAAAGTATGTGATTTGTTGATGGTTTGAGTTTATATACAGGAAAATTGATAAATAGGTTTGCTTTTCACAGCTAAACTGTTTGTTTTTCTGTTTATCCTTATGTGTAGGACCATACTGACACAAGAGGCACTGATCTCTGTGAAAGGAATTAGTCTGAGCAGTTACCTGGAGGGGCTCATGGCCAAAACCATCTCAGCAAATGCAGGCAAAGTACGACCTCTATCCTTCGCACATGCAGCCTGGATTAAATATTTATGAGTGGAAATGTAACTTTCCCCTGTGTTTTGTTGTGTCCAGGGACGAGAGGCGATGGAGTGGGTCATCAGGCGGTTAAACACAGAGATCGAGGAGCTGGCAGCGACTGCACAGGCCACAATCCGCATCCCCATGGCAGCAGCAGTCACAGAGAAATGATCATCCTCCATCTCAATGGACCTCAGACATTTCCCCTGAAAGGGGAGACCCACCTTATCTGCCAGCACAGCCACCTCCTGTATTGGTCCACTCATCTTCTGTCACAAGAACGCACGATTCCCTCAGCGGACTGTCTTTACAAGCAGGGTACATGCTGTTGGGTACACAGAGTGAAGCTGATGACATTGAACATGGTGGAGCCAAGTTGCATTTGAGGCTCATAGGATTTGTAGTCTAACGTTTTCAATCACACCGTGCCTATAGGTCATCAAGTTTCTATTTTTTCTCCCCCTGTCTTTTTTCTATTGTTATTCTATGGTCGGCTGTCTAACAAGTTTACTCTGGCACTTGACCATTCCATTTAACATCATTCTATGTTGCCTATGCAAGCCATGTACTTACCAATCTTAAAAAGGCTATCAGTCATTTTCATGGAACTGTTCTCTTACTGAGAAGATAAAATAATATATTTTTATGCTTGTTTGTGGGTCTGTTTTATTTGCGATGTAAAGTTACTGTGCTACATATTCAAGAATGCAAACTTGAATTTTAAAGCAGCAATCAGCAGTAAGAAACAATAACAAAATGACCTCCCCACCCCTGTTTCGGTAAAAAGCTAAAGGATGGTGCTGGAGAAATGTAACCACTCTCAAATTCATAGACAAAGCTATGGATGCAAGGACTGACCATCCATGATATCAACATTATAGTTTTGAGGCTATATAGTGTGTTTACATTTATTTTGTTGACAAATGATTGCAAATCTTTTTTCTGGTTATGAAGTGGTATGACAGTTGAACTAAGGTATGTGGCATTTATAAGTTATATCCTTCAACAATCAATGGGTACATTAATTTATAAGTACTGTTGTGGAAATTCACCACTAAGGACTCAAATTTAAAGTAAAGGAAATCTTTATCATGGCTGGAGAGGTTCACAAACTCTACATGCCTGATGAAACTCTGAAAAGGGGCATTCCCATTGTACTGCTACACAAACAAGTCTTATAAGCATGGTTGGTTCCTGCATGAAACTGACTGATAGACGCCAGGCTTCTTACCTTGAATATCTAGATCCCAGAGCAATGTTCTGGGTGTACTGCCAAATTGCTTATCAGTGGTAGTGTGGTTGACTCTTGTGTAGTCAATATGTCACTCGCATGAACCCAACCAAGACAGGTTATTAGAAAGCAGCATTATTCTAAACAATTCCCCCCCTCCCATCACACTCAAATGTTTGTAGCAACTGCTGATTACCCCTTTAAGTACTTTAGTTTATTGCATTTATTATTACAAAGCAGCACCCAAGTAACAAGTGTACCACCATTGTGTTTTCGATGTTCAGAAGTGTGAATACGTTTGGAAGAATTGAACAAATGGCTTGACCATTACTACAGTATGCGATTTACACAACCTTAGTGTTGAGTGTAGTCAGTGAACGTCAACAGTGGACACTGGGACAGGGTTATGTTCAGGATAATTGGACAGGGACAGTTGATTTTGAACATGCCGAACCAAATGCGCCTTGGTTCGAGCATGTTCAAAATCCTTTTTTCTGAGGGCTCTTTTTTTTATATGTCAAAGGCAGAGGATGATACTGTACATTCCAGTCACACTTTTGCTACATTGTTTAATCCCTCCAGTCGTTTCAAGACCCAAGCTCCCTATCTTTTTGCATGTTGTACAGCCCAGTTTTGAATTCTGCATGACAAGCTAGGGGTTATATTTTTTCTTGTTCTTGAACTGCAAATTGCATCTGCTCCCCCCCTCCCCTGCTGAGCCTGACTCGCTAGTGGAGGTGTGGGCGGTGATGCTGAACTGGCGGGATTAACAGCGCTTCTAGCTAAGGCATCGCCATCAGGAACAGTTTGCCCTTCACCCCTTTCCTCCGGCACTGATAGTTCTATCTCATTCTGGGTTCGATTCACCAGTTTTCTCTGGATTTTTGTAATCAACATTTAATCAAACTCGATGACTACACAGAAGGATCACCGCGCATTAACGTAAGGGTCTTTCTGGGGGGGGGGGGGAGAAATAACGAGGAAGCAACTTGATTTAACGCTCATCGCTTTTATTATAATGTTTACAGTGCGAACAATGAAACAATGAATAAAACATGCCGCGAGAGGTACTGGATCCGGGTAAATAGGTGCCGGTGTTGTGCCGAAAAGCTCCCCCATGCCACAATTCTCCCCCACCCTCCTTCGCGTGAACGCGCACGCACTCAATTCTTCATTGCTGCGACTTGCTTGCTAGTTGAGATTTCTGATCACGTTCGGCTGCGTTTCATTTGATTTTTGATGTCGGTTTGATAGCGGGGAGGCACCAGTAATGTCTGCAGTTTTCGGTTTGGCTATTTTTTTTCAAGTATATTAGACTATAAATACATCTCTTTGCCAAAATTCGTCATCTCTCCCATGTCTTATTTGACTAGTAGTTGTTCTGAAATGTTTATTGCTTGCCTACATTTTACTCCCTCTGTGTTTAATATATCACACATATATTAATTATTAATTTCGGTTGCCTATCCTGACATGAAGTGTGTTCTATAGAAAGTATTTGACTCTGATGTGTGCACCAGAAAGTATTTGACTCTAGCCACACAATAAGGAAATTAGAAGGGGGGGAAGGATTTCAGCAAGGCTGTTTTCTTGCCTGCTGAACCCCCCCTTCTATTTTAGGACTGCAAGGCCTGGCACACATCATAATCATTTTGGTAGCTTATGTTGACCAGTAGTGTGTGCCACAGAAAGTATTTGACTCTAGCCACAAAATGTATATTGGAAAGCTGCACCTGCCCCCCCCCNTTCCAGTGTTTAATTGCTATATTGTAATTACTTCGCCACCATGGCCTATTTATTGCCTTACCTCTCTTATCCTACCTCATTTGCACATGCTGTATGTAGATTTTTCTACTGTATTATTGATTGTATGTTTGTTTATTCCATGTGTAACTCTGTAGTTGTATGTGTCGAACTGCTTTGCTTTATCTTGGCCAGGTCTGTTGCAAATGAGAACTTGTTCTCAACTGGCCTACCTGGTTAAAAAAAGGTGACATCTTTGACACCACACCTGAACGAAATAAGTCAAATCTGTGGTGCCGGATCCTGTTCCGGCTCAAATTAAGCACTGCTTGGGGGACTACATGTTTACTGTAGCCTTGTTAAACCTTGCCATAGCGAACACTTCAAGAAAACAGAAATACACTTTTAGTAAAACATTAATTTATCGGTGTATTAATGTGGTGTTTCATTGTATTGCATCACACAGCTTTATTGTCCAGAGTTGCAATCAGGTTTATTGTGAGCTGCAATCAGTTGTTTTTAGCAGCGTTACAGTACAAGTTGTCTTGTTCCTCTCTTTAATCAGTGAGTTATCCATTTCCAAAATGGGGCAATGCTCAAATGTAATTTCAGTAGAAGCAGTACATTTCATGTGATAATTGATTAACTGAAAACTAGGCAAAGCTGAAAATTGTCTCTTGAATAATAGGTTTTAAAATCTATAAGAATCGGCTGGTGTTTTAGGTGCAAAATGTAACCATGAATTAGTTATTCGTTACTGTGTAGCTACTTGCAGTTCTACATTAAGAAATTAGTCATGTATAATTTTTGTCTGGGATAATAATGAATGATATTAGCAGGCACCACCTAGAGTCGGTAAGGGTAAATCCCTTCAGAAATGCTCTCTCTCTCGCCAGATTTAACATCAAGGTCTGATGCAATGGACACAAATCCCTGTGGGAGAAAAAAAACATCTGAATGAACCCAAAATACTGTCTTTCTTTTAACTAGGAAGTCAGTTAAGAACAAATTCTTATTTTCATTGATGGCCTAGGAACAGTGGGTTAACTGCCTTGTTCAGGGACGGAACAACAGATTTTCACCTTGTCAGCTCTGGGATTCAATCTTGCAACCTTTTGGTTACTAGGCCAACGCTCTAACCACTAGGCTACCTGCCGCTCCTAGTTCTGGCGTATCTGCCAGAACTACTTTGGTGAAAGTAAAGATACACATACGCACTGTTAAATAGTTAATTAATGGTACCCAAACTATCCCTATCTGCACTGCACACTCACTAGACTATGTATACACACACACACTACATTGACACTCCTACACAAAACCCACACACATACTACACGCACAGACATAAACACACAATTTTACACTCATCACTTGCTGCTGCTACTCCGTTCTTTATTTTACTTTTAGTATTATCTATCCTGATAACTAGTCACTTTACCCTGCTTTCAGGTACATATCTACCTAAAATACCTCGCACCTCTACACATTGATCTGGTACTGGTACTCTCTTTTTTTAAATGTATTCCTCTTGTGTTACTATTTTATTTTTAAACTCTGCATCGTTGGGAAGGGCTCGTAAGCAAGCATTTCACAGTAAAGTCTACACTAGTTGTATTCCGCGCATGTGACATAACATTTGATTTGACACACACTTACATACTCAAAATAATGTAGCCATAACTGGCAAATTAAACACATTTACAGATTTCCCAACCTACACTAATTGAGGCTGGTTTAAAAGATACACTAATAGATCAAATCCAATCAAATTTTATTTGTTACATGCGCCGAATACAACAGGTGTAGGTAGACCTTACCGTAAAATGCTTATTTACAAGCCAACAATGCGGTCTTACGAAAAATAAGTTAAGATTTTTTTTTTTAAGTTTTAAAAAAATGATTAAAAGTAACACAATAAAATAATACATGGTATCAGACCTGCTGGATCTTCAGCGCAGGGTTAACCAGATGGATGTGGTGCATGGTGGGTAAAACAATGCCCTCCTCCAGTTTGGCTGCAACAAACAAACACCAGTAGTTTACGATAACTATTTCAGCAGTCCAGTCATTAGGCTAACACACAATGGTTTTGTATGTTAAAAGGTAATTCCATGATGAAGTGTGGTTTGACAATGTGTATATGGTCAATATGAACATGAATAGGCCGACTGTAGTACTACTCTAGAATTGTATGCTCTTTTTCCAGCATACATTTCAGAACTTACCGTTCAGTTTAGCTAACACTGAAATCTTCATCCCCAGCGTCATAAACTTTTCCAGGGCTGCAGTCTGGAAAATAGTGATCGTTGTCAACATTTGGTAGCTCTTTATTTATCCATACAGGGCCAGTTTCCCAGATACAGATTAAGCTTAGTCCTGGACTAACAAGCATGCCTAATGGAGAAACCGTCCCACAGCGTACTGAGGTTAAGCAGTGCACCATATCATTGTAAAGGTAATGCAGTGTCTTTGCATCCTACCTGGAATGTTCCCACTTCACTTGATGCAAGTGTCAGGGTAAAACTAGCAAATGGAGAGTTGTATTACTCAATTTACAAATCAACTGTATTTATTTAATTCAAGTGGAACTGAAACTCATCTTACTTGCTTAGTTCTATCAAGCCTTTGAGTTTCTCTTCTGAAATGCGTATCATCCCACTAAAAATGGAGTCCTGGAAGAAAATAAGAATTGATTGGAATTAACCCTGCACAGAATGCATTCTGAAAGTACATAATAACGAAAAGGATTTACATGAACCAAAAAAGCTAACTTACAACATTGAGCTTGAACAGTGGAGTCCGTGAAGCATTTGGCTGGATGGCAAAGGCCTTAACAGCACCTGGAAATTCCAGTGTCACCTTATCAGCCTGGAAGGAAAACATTGGAACGTCCCTGGCATACACCTGCAGTTCCATCAGCATGTTGGGAAAGAGCTTGGGAAGCTGGGGGGAATTAAATAGTGCATTTAGAAAGATTTTGTTCAAGGGCAAAACTACACTGTCCATACACACTCGTTGACAGTTTATTAAATACACCACCCCGTTCACGAAAATGGATCGCTCCTACAGACAGTGATTCACGTGGCCTTGGCTTGCTGTATAAAGCAAGCAGACAGGCATTCAGTTACTGTTTGATTGAATGTTAGAATGGGCAAAACTAGTGACCTAAGTGACTTTGAGAGTGCTATGATCGTGGGTGCCAGGCACGTCGGATCTAGTATTTCAGAAACGGCTGCTCTCCTGGGCTTTTTTCATACACGACAGTGTCTAGGGTTCACAGAGAATGGTGCGACAAACAAAAAACATCCAGTCAGCAGCAGTCCTGTGGGCGAAAGCAGCTCATTGATGAGAGAGGTCGAAGGAGAATGGCAAGAATCGTGCAAGCTAACAGGCGGGCCATAAACAGACATATAACGTCGCAGTACAACAGTGGTGTACAGAACGGCATCTTGGAACGCACAATCTGTCGATCTTTGTCACGGATGGGCTATTGAATCAGACGACCACACAGGGTTCCACTCCTATCAGCTAAAAACAGGAAAAAGCGGCTCCAGTGGGCACACGATCACCAACACTGGACAGTTGAGAAGTGGAAAAACATTGCCTGATCTGACAAATCCCGGTTCCTTTTACGTAATGCTGATAGCAGAGTTAGGATTTGGATAAGTAGCATGAGTCCATTGATCCATTTTGCCTGGTGTCAACAGTACAGGCTGGTGACGGTCGTTACTGGTGTGGGGAATGTTTTCCTGGCACATGTTAGGTCCCTTGATACCAACTGAGCAACGATTGAACCACTGTGTATCTGAACATTGTTGCTGGCCAAACCCAATAGAGCATTTTTGGGATGAGATGGAATGGGCTGCTTGCAGTATGAATGTACAATCTGCAGCAACTGCGTGATGCCATCGCGTCAGCATGGACCAACATCCCTGTGGAATGTTTCCGACAAGAATTCAGGTTGTTCTGGAGACAAAGGTGGGTCCGACCCGGTACTAAAATGGTGTAGCTAATAAACTGGCCACTGAATGCATTTTACCTTTGGCTACGGCCAAGGATTTTCTGGGTGTTACCTGAGGGATGAGAGGCCCGAAGGAGGTTGTGTTGAGACGGAAAGGAGAGGTCTTGGGGATCTGAGATAAATAGAGGAAGTAAGGGGAAGGGTTAAATAGGAAGATTTCTTAACAGTTTGCATACTTAGATTAAAAGGAGCAAAATGACTAGTTGACAGAAAAACAGACAGACATACAGACAGAGAGGCATGAACATTTGCACACACACACACACACACACACACGTTTGTTTTACTGTTCTTGTGGGGACCAAACAATTGATTCCCATTAAATATCATATTTTCCCTCACCCCTAACCCTTAACCATAATTCAAAACTTAACCCTAATTGTAACCCTAAACCTAACTTCTAAACCTAAAATAGCCATTTTCCTTGTAAGGACTTCTGGTCCCCACAAGGATAGTAAAACCAAAAACACACACCGCACATGCCTAAACACATACATGCACACACACCATGCTGTCATTTATTTGGGCCTGCAGGAGTCCAGCGGAGAAGTAAGCATAGGAGGCAGAGTTGACAGTGAATTCAGACAGGCCCAGGGAGAGCATGTGGCCTTTGTCCTCTGGCAGATTAAAAGGCTCGGCCTTAAAAGGAGGATCGGTGGGACTCTGAACACTGTAGAACTCACCCTGGAACACATAAATCAGTAAATCTGAGCAAGGATCCTGAGTTTAAAAAAGACAAAATTTGTTACTGATGCAAAGTATGATACCCCTAGTCCCCACCCTATCTTCTTCATGTAACACAATCATATTGGGTTATGTTGTATCCATTCACATTAGGTAAAGCTACCTTCAAATCCAGACCAAGGCTAATAGAATCAACGAGGGGTGAGTTAGTGAGGGGGACGTCCAAAACGAGAGCAGAATTGACCTTGAAGGACACTGTAGTGAAAAAACAACACCATGAGCACCACAATACCGGTAGAAAGAATATTTGTGAAGCCTATTTTCTTTCTTTGTTCTCCCTACTGCAATACCTTGCATTTCTGCTAGATGTTGCTCCAAATCTGTAACACGCTCTTCAACCACTGGGCAGATCTGGGTGCAGTGATATACATTATATGGTCATGCAGTCAGTTGAAACCCCCCCCACCACATAATTTGAACATTTACTGGTATAAGGAATACAAATCGTGAGTGAATCAATTTACTCACTCTTTCCTCCATTATAGCTTTAATGCGATTGTGGAAAAGGCTCACAAATGGCTGGAAGATCAAACTGTTAACAAAATGGTTACCAAATTATAATGATGATTATAAATCTCTTTCTCCCTCTCTAAATACATTTTGAAACATACCTGGCTCCTCCATGGAAATTGATTGATGCCTCGCCGACCCTGGCATCACAGTTTTCACTAGAGATAGAAATGTGTCCACTCAAATCTCTTCCTATCTGCACCACAGAGGTCACGTCCACATTGAACACTGCCAGATCAAATGAGCCACCATCGGTTCTGCAAACACACAGAGAGTGGGACAAGACATCATGTTATTAGAAATTTGATTCGTTTTGAAGTCCTTACAAAAAAGGAACAGGTGTAACGGCAGCCTTCCTTCTCTTCAAGAGAAGAGGTGTAGCAGGGATCGGACCAAGACGCAGCGTAGCTCATGTTCAACGTGACTTTAATAAACAAGACGAAACTGTGAACACTTACAACTAACAAAATAACAAACGTGGCAAACCGAAACAGCCCTATCTGGTGCAGAGAAAACACAGCGACAGGAAACAACCACCCACAAACCCCAACACAAAACAAGCCACCTATATATGATTCCCAATCAGAGACAACACAAAACATCTGCCTCTGATTGAGAACCATATTAGGCCAAACATAGAAACAGACAAACTAGACACACAACATAGAATTCCCACCCAGCTCACGTCCTGACCAACACTAAAACAAGCAAAACACACAAGAACTATGGTCAGAACGTGACAGTACCCCCCTCCTGAGGTGAGGACTCCGAACGCATCCCCTAAAACTCTAGGGGAGGGTCTGGGTGGGCATCTGTCCGCGGTGGCGGCTCCGCGCTGGACGAGGACACCACCATTGTCTTTGTCCCCCTCCTTGCGTCCTTTGAGTGGCGACCCTCGCCGCCGACCTTGGCCTAGGAACCCTCACAAAGGGCCCCATCAGACTGAGGAGACAGCTCCGAACCGAGAGGTAGCTCAGGACAGAGTGGCAGCTCATGACTGGAGGGCAGCTCATGACTGGAGGGCAGCTCATGACTGGAGGGCAGCTCATGACTGGTGGGCAGCTCCTGTCTGGCGGCGGCTTTGGCAGCTCCTGTCTGGCGGGCGGCTTTGGCAGCTCCTGTCTGGCGGGCGGCTTTGGCAGCTCCTGTCTGGCGGGCGGCTTTGGCAGCTCCTGTCTGGCGGGCGGCTTTGGCAGCTCCTGTCTGGCGGGCGGTTCTGGCCAGACGGGCAACTCAGGGCCAGACGGGCTCGGGACAGATGGGCGGCTCTGACGGCTCGGAACAGACGGGCGGCTCAGATGGCGCTGGGCAGACGGATGGCTCAGATGGCGCTGGGCAGACGGATGGCTCAGATGGCGCTGGGCAGACGGATGGTTCAGATGGCGCTGGGCAGATGGATAGCGCTGGGCAGGCAGGCAGCTCAGACGTGCTGAGGTGCACAGTAGCCGTGCGTGCGTGTTGCCGGAACTGGGGTACCGGTTTGTAGACACGCACCTCAAGGCTAGTGCGGGGAGCAGGAACAGGGCACACTGGACTCTCGAGGCGCACTATACACCTGGTGCGTGGTACCGCTGAGGGCACGCACCTCAGGGCGAGTGCGGGGAGAAGGAACAGTGCGTACAGGGCTCTGGAGACGCACAGGAGGCTTGATGCGTGGTGCCGGAACTGGTGGCACCGGGCTGGAGACACCACCACAGGGAGAGTGCGTGGAGGAGAAACCGGGTTCTGGAGACGCACAGGAAGCCTGGTGCGTGGTGTAGGCACTGGTGTTACTGAGCTGGAGCGAGGAGGTGGCGCCGGATATACCGGACCGTGAAAGCGTACTGGCTCCCTTGAGCACCGAGCCTGCCCAACCTTACCTGGTTGAATGATCCCCGTAGCCCGACCAGTGCGGGGAGGAGGAATAGCCCGCACTGGGCTGTGCTGGCGAACCGGGGACACCATGCGTAAGGCTGGTGCCATGTACACTGGCCCAAGGAGACATACTGGAGACCAGATATGTTGAGCCGGCTTCATGACACCTGGCTCAATGCTCAATCTAGCCCGGCCGATA
Source organism: Salvelinus sp. IW2-2015 (assembly GCF_002910315.2). NCBI lineage: Eukaryota > Metazoa > Chordata > Actinopteri > Salmoniformes > Salmonidae > Salvelinus > Salvelinus sp. IW2-2015. The sequence continues at coordinate 12,659,403 of NC_036857.1, read as the reverse complement.
CGTGGAGCTGGGATGTACCGCACCGGGCTATGCATACGTACAGGAGACACCGTGCGTTCTTCCGCACAACACGGTGTCTGCCCGTACTCTCGCTTTCCACGGTAAGCCCGGGAAGTTGGCGCAGGTCTCCTACCTGACTTCGCCACACTCCCCTTTAGCCCCCCCCCAAGAAATGTTTGGGGTTTCTTCTCAGGCTTCCAGCCACGCTTCCGTGCTGCCTCCTCATACCACCGCTCCTCGGCTTTAGCTGCCTCCAGCTCTTCACGAGAGCGGCGATATTCTCCAACCTTAGCCCAGGGTCCTTTACCCTTCAGAATTTCCTCCCATGTCCAGGAGTCCTGTGTAATGGGCCGCTGCTGCTGCCCGTAGCCACGCTGCTTGGTCCGAGATTGGTGGGTGGTTCTGTAACGGCAGCCTTCCTTCTCTTCAAGAGAAGAGGTGTAGCAGGGATCGGACCAAGACGCAGCGTAACTCGTGTTCAACGTGACTTTAATAAACAAGACGAAACTGTGAACACTTACAACTAACAAAATAACAAACGTGGCAAACCGAAACAGCCCTATCTGGTGCAGAGAAAACAACCACCCACAAACCCCAACACAAAACAAGCCACCTATATATGATTCCCAATCAGAGACAACACAAAACATCTGCCTCTGATTGAGAACCATATTAGGCCAAACATAGAAACAGACAAACTAGACACACAACATAGAATGCCCACCCAGCTCACGTCCTGACCAACACTAAAACAAGCAAAACACACAAGAACTATGGTCAGAACGTGAGAACAGGCTTCAAAGCTCAAAGCTTCTGATGTGAAAACAGGATGAGCCATTGAGAGAACTACTGTACTCATTCTTATCTGACTAGTCACAGATATAATATGTTTGTTCTCTGTACAGATTTAGTGTATCAGTGTATCAGTTCCTCTTATACTGTCATCAGCAGTTGTGTCACCAGTAGTTGTGTTACCAGTACATTTAACAAAGATTCTCCCTTTTCAGGAGACAGACATCAACAGACATCAATGTACCTGACCCTCATAATCCAATAGCATGGAAAGATTAAAAGATGGAAAAATAGAAAAACAGGCACCTATCAGACAACAGAAACTGATCGCTGTCACTCACATGATGCCAAAACGTGTGTGCCAATTTCCACTCATTGAAATGCTGAGGCCACTGATCACAGCCCTGAGTCCCACGCCCTCATAGAACTCCACTGAAGGCTCTGGAAAATCACACCCAGACACTGAGATTCTAGAGAGAAGGATGATGGAGACAGTCAATGTTGTGGACATTGTGTCAATAGCACTGTTTTAAATAATAGAACATCTTCGGAGACTATGTTATAATATTAGACCCAAACTCATTCTTGGTACTTTGCCACCAAAGGACAAAGCACAAAATGTCTGTAGCAGGTTCTTTGACTAATGATGATTAAGTTAAACGTTATTCTGAGATTATAAACAGTAATGGTTTACTTTAATTTCATAAATAAAAGCCACAACATGTACCCGTCAAGGACGTAGTGCACCGTTCCTATACCAATGTCAACACCACCTCTGACATCTGGTATGATCACACTCCCTATCTTCTCCTGCATCCAATCAGCCCCAATGTGTGACCCTGGAGGATACAAGAATAAAGTAGCTGTTGAAATGCAATTTCTCTGGTTTGGTATTTTAACTCAAGACAATTGAGGAAATAGCATTTTCTTACCATATTGAAGTCCTTTATTTGTCAATATGGCCTTTATTGCAGGATTTTGTCCAAAAGCATGATTGGTAAGATTCAGCAGCAGTATTAGGAGTGATAACATGCTTAACACCCTATATGGAGAGATATACAGTATTGTTCCTCTGAAATAGTACTGCTTTCATAAAATACCATAAACAACTTTTTTTTCAACTATATCCAGCAAATCAGCAAATAAAGATAATTTTGTTAACATGATTTGCATAAGAGATACACACATACAGAGACTATAGATGGATGCATGTACAATAAAATGAAGAATTTTACCTAGGTTGATTTCTAGCTCTAGCGTAGATAGATGGCTGTAGGTCTGATTTGGGACTGTGCTCAAATCATGTGATATTTATATATAGTCTATTAGCTTCCTGTTTCATTGTAATGTGAAACTGCTGAACACCTATCCCCTTTGGTGACTGGTGCTGAGATATACTGTTGCTAAGTAGAGTGTGAAAAACAGGAACCATACTCTCCATGTCTGGTGACTGTTAAACTTTTCTTTTTGACTGCTTTATAATCTCCACGTTTTAATAGCAGTGCTTAGTAGAATCAGGATAAGGCTCATAGTAAATAAATGTACCATGAAATAAGGCCTCCCTCTTTACTCATTGTCTTCCTCCATCTTGGTCTAAGCTAGCACACTCCAGTCTAGATACAGTAGCAGATATTTATCCAAATAACAACTGAACAGAATAATAGTGCATCAACCCAGTGTCTAAATTGTGACATTTATTAGGCTTACAAAGAATAAAATGTATTATTTTTATTTTTGTACTATTTTTTCTCAACAGTCCCTGATGTCCAGTTGGCTTTAACCAACATTTGGTCAAGAGGCCCATGGACCGGCTCCCAACCAACAAGACATGAAATATGAGTGATGTCTTTATTAACGAAATGTTGTTTTATAGTTTTTTTAATGTATGCTGATGACTCCTTGGGTATCCACTGCTGGCCCCTTATGAGAGCATCAGAAGTCCACTTTAACAAGCAACATGTGTGATCCATATCAGAACATCCTCATTCTGAGAAGAATTGTTATTTACTATAACTTGGAAATCAGGAACTGAAAGAGGTGGTGCAGAATAATGCTATGGCATATTTCAAAGAATATTCATTATGTTTGTGTTGTGATATGTTTGTATTGTTATATACACTGAGTGTACAAAACATTAGGAACACCTGCTCTATCCATGACATAGACTGACTAGGTGAATCCAGGTGAAAGATATGATCCCTTATTGATGTCACCTGCTAAATCCACTTCAATCAGTGTAGATGAAGGGGAGGATTAAGCCTTGAGACAATTGAGACATGGATTGTGTATGTGTGCCATGCAGAGGGTGAATGGGCAAGACAAAATATTTAAGTGCGTTTGAACGGGATATGGTAATAGGTGCGCCTGGGGTATGGCACACATTTGTGAGTGTGTCAAAAACTGCAATACTGCTGGGCTTTTCATGCTCAACAGTTTCCGTGTGTATCAAAAATGGTCCACCACCTAAAGGACATCCAGCCAACTTGTCACAACTGTGGGAAGCATTGGAGTCAACATGGGATAGCATCCCTGCGGAACAATTTGCACGCCTTGTAGAGTCCATTCTCAACGAATTGAGGCTGTTCTGTGGGCAAAAGGCAATAGTAGGAAGGTGTTCCGAATGTTTTGTACACTCAGCGTGTATATATATATATACACACACACACATACATACAACCAGTCAAAAGTTTGGACACACCTACTCATTCCAGGATTTTTCTAAATTTTTACTATTTTCTACATTGTAGAATAATAGTGAACACATCAAAACTATGAAATAACACATATGGAATCATGTAGTAACCAAAAAAGTGTTAAACAAATAAAAATATATTTGAGATTCTTGAAAGTAGCCATCCTTTGCCTTGATGACAGCTTTGCACACTCTTGGCATTCTCTCAACCAGCTTCATGAAGAATGCTTTTCCAACAGACTTGCAGAAGTTCCCACATATACTGAGCACATGTTGGCTGCTTTTCCTTCACTCTGCGGTCCAACTCATCCCAAACCATCTCATTTGGGTTGAGGTCAGGTGATTGTGGAGGTCAGGTCATCTGATGCAGCACTCTGTCCCTCTCCTTGGTCAAATAGCCCTTACAAATCAAATGTTATTTGTAACATGCGCCAAATACAGTGAAATGCTTACTTCCAAGCCCTTAACCAACAATGCAGTTAAGAAAAATACCCCAAAAATATAAGAACAAAAGCAACAAATAATTAAAGAGCAGCAGTAAAATACCAATAGAGAGGCTATATACAGGGCAATGCAAATAGTCTGGGTAGCCATTTGATTAGACATTCAGGAGTCTTATGGCTTGGGGGTAGAACTTGTTAAGAAGTCTCTTGAACCTAGACTTGGTGCTCCGATACCGCTTGCCGTGTGGTAGCAGAGAGAACAGTCTATGACTAGGGTTTTTGGAGTCTTTGACAGTTTTTAGGGCCTTCCTCTGACACTGCCTGGTATAGAGGTCCTGGATGGCAGGAAGCTTGGCCCATGTGATGTACTGGGCCGTACGCACTACCCTCTGTCGTGCCTTGCGGTCGGAGGCCGAGCAGTTGCCATACCAGGCAGTGATGCAACCCGTCAGGATGCTTTTGATGGTGCAGCTGAAGAACCTTTTGGGGATCTGAGGACCCATGCCAAATCTTTTCTGTCTCCTGGGGGGGAATATGTTTTGTCATGCCCTCTTCACGGCTGTCTTGGTGTGCTTGGACCATGTTAGTTTGTTGGTGATGTGGAAGGCAAGGAACTTGAAGCTCTCAACCTGCTCCACTACAGCCCCGTCGAAGAGAATGGGGGCGTGCTTGGTCCTCCTTTTCCTGTAGTCCACAATCATCTCCTTTGTCTTGATCACATTGAGGGAGAGGTTGCTGTCCTTGGACAACACGGTCAGGTATCTGACCTCCTCCCTATAGGCTGTCTCAGCGTTGTCAGTGATCAGGCCTACCACGGTTGTGTCATCTGCAAACTTGATGGTGTTGGAGTCGTGCCTGGCCGTGCAGTCATGAGTGAACAGGGAGTACAAGAGGGGACTGAGTATGCACCCCTGAGGGGCCCCCGTGATGAGGATCAGCGTGGCAGTTGTGTTGTTACCTACCCTTACCACCTGGGGGAGGCCCGTCAGGAAGTCCAGGATCCAGTTGCAGAGGGAGGTGTTTAGTCCCAGGGTCCTTAGCTTAGTGATGAGCTTTGAGGGCACAATGGTGTTGAACGCTGAGCTGTAGTCAATGAATAGCATTCTCACATAGGTGTTCCTTTTGTCCAGGTGTGAAAGGGCAGTGTGGAGTGCAATAGAGATTGCATCATCTGTGGATCTGTTGGGGCGGTACGCAAATTGGAGTGGGTCTAGGGTTTCTGGGATGATGGTGTTGATGTGAGCCAAGACCAGCCTTTTCAAAGCACTTCATGGCTACATACGTGAGTGCTATGGGTCAATAGTCAGTTAGGCAGGTTACCTTAGGGTTCTTGGGCACAGGGACTATGGTGGTCTGCTTGAAACATGTTGGTATTACAGACTCAGACAGGGAGAGGTTGAAAATGTCAGTGAAGACACTTGCCATTTGGTCAGCGCATGTTCGGAGTACACGTCCTGGTAATCTGTCTGGTCCTGCGGCCTTGTGAATGTTGACCTGTTTAAAGGTCTTACTCACGTCGGCTGCGAAAGGTGTGACCAGACAGTCGTCCGGAACAGCTGATGCTCTCATGCATGTTTCAGTGTTACTTGCCTCGAAGCAAACATAGAAGTAATTTAGCTCGTCTGGTAGGCTTGTGTCACTGGGCAGCTCTCGGCAGTGTTTCCCTTTGTAGTCTGTAATAGTTTGCAAGCCCTGCCACATCCGACGAGCGTCTGAGCCGGTGTAGTACAATTTGATCTTAGTCCTGTATTGATGCTTTGCCTGTTTGATGGATCATTGGCGGGCATAGCGGGATTTCTTATAAACTTCCGGGTTCGAGTCCCGCTCCTTGAAAGCGGCAGCTCTACCCTTTAGCTCAGTGCGGATGTTGCTGCCTGGAGGTGTGTTTTAGGTCCTTGTCCTGTTGAAAAACAAATGATAGTCCCACTAAGCGCAAACCAGATGGGATGGCGTATCGCTACATATTGTTGTGGTAGCCATGTTGGTTAAGTGTGCTTTGAATTCGAAATAAATCACAGACAGTGTCACCAGCAAAGCACCCCCACACCATCACACCTCCTCCTCCATGTTTCCCGGTGGTAACCAAACACGCGGAGCTCATCCGTTCATCTACTCTGCATCTCACAAAGACACGGCAGTTGGGACCAAAAATCTCATATTTGGACTCATCAGACCAAAGGACAGATTTCCACCAGTCTAATGTCCATTGCTCTTGTTTCTTGACCCAAACAAGTCTCTTCTTATTATTGGTGTCCTTTAGTAGTGGTTTCTTTGCAGCAATTTGACCATGAAGGCCTGATTCACCCAGTCTCCTCTGAACAGTTGATGTTGAGATGTGTCTGTTACTTGAACTCTGTGAAGCATTTATTTGGGCTGTAATTTCTGAGGCTGGTAACTCTAATGAACTTATCCTCTGCAGCAGAGGTAACTGAGTCTTCCTTTCCTGTGACAGTTCTCATGAGAGCCAGTTTTTTCAACTGTACTTTTATATATATTTTTTAATTTAACCAGGCAAGTCAGTTAAGAACAAATTCTTATTTATAATGACGGCCTACCCCGGCCAAACCCTAACCCGGACGACGTTGGGCCAATTGTGCACTGCCCTAAGCTGGACGATGCTGGGCCAATTGTGCGCTTGAAGAAACTTGAAACTTGAAGAAACTTTCAAAGGTCTTGAAATTTTTCGGATTGACTGACCTTCATGTCTTAAAAGTAATGATGGACTGTCGTTTCTCTTTGCTTATTTGAGCTGTTCTTGCCATAATATGGACTTAGTCTTTTACAAATAGGGCTATCTTCTGTATACCACCCCTATGTTGTCATAATACAACTGATTGGCTCAAACACATTAAGGAAAGAAATTCCACAAATTAACTTTTAACAAGCCACACCTGTTAATTGAAATCCATTCCAGGTGACTACCTCATGAAGCTGGTTGAGAGAATGCCAAGAGTGTGCAAAGCTGTCATCAAGGCAAAGGGTGGCTACTTTCAAGAATCTCAAATATATATAAAATATATTTTGTTTAACACATTTTTGGTTACTACATGATTCCATATGTTTTATTTCATAGTTTAGATGTATTCACTATTATTCTACAACATAGAAAACAGTAAAATAAAGAAAAACCCTGGAATGAGTATGTGTGTCCAAACTTTTGACTGGTACTGTATATATGTATATATTATTTGTACCTTTATTTTGACAGTGCTCATATGTCTCTTGGGCTGGCTATATAATTAAGTTAGCTGGGAATTAGAATGTATGAGGAGTCTAAATTTATAGGCAGATAATTCGCATGTGCAGGTGAGGTGAGTAAATCTATGATAATTTGCATAATACTGCACACCACATCCGCATTCCTCATCCAGATTTCTGCTTCCATTTTAGTGAAAGACCCCCAAACAACCACTGACTATATATTCATCCATAAAAACCTACATTTTATTCACCCATAGATTATTTTTTTCGCACATACATGAGCGTTCACAAATTCCAGATAGACATTTAATCCTTGGACAAAGATATGAATATAATGCATAAAATATTCGATTTTTTATCTATTAATTCAACACATACTCGTTTCTTACACAACATGATTAATTCCATGAAAGCACAATTAATACGTTCAACAGGTAGGGAGACTATACAGAAGACAGATGGTTTCATATAAACACATAGGAGCCACTTGCTTGCACTGCAATAATTAACTTAATCCATAATGACACGTGAAACACCAAAAACCAAATGTGTCGACAAGGAGTACGGTTGAAAACGAATCGAAATTTTCTGATTAAACCACTATATATGAGTTCCTTGTATGTTTACCCTATAGCACCATCCAACGTGGGTGCCCGGAGCGTGATTTCTCTGGTATGTCGACAGAACCTGCATGAGATTATCTAATTCTAAAGCAGCTCGATAATAAAACACTCATTTACGTATTTAAAAAAAAAAGGAAACCAATTATCAATGCAGATATCAAGACATCCACACACTAAGTTAGGCCTTATATACAGCTCATTTTCACATGCCTGACTTTGCCTGATCAGACCATGCATCATATTCAACGCTTCAGAGATGATCCATTTTCAAAGGACACTGCATTGCCCACTTCCTAATTAACATAACATTTCATTACTAAATACTGTACACTATGATTGTAAAGTCTATTATTGCACATTATCACGAAGGCAAAAAACAAAGTACACAATTACACAGTCTCCCTTTTGCTCGGTCAATCAGTCTGTCATTCAGCGCCAATGATCGATGAGATTATGACCTATGGGCTACAGAGGTAGAATGTATACATTCTTATTCCTCGACTCCATATTTGAATGCCTCAATGAGCCCCTCTACCGAGTGAATAAACCCAGAAATGCTGCATATGCCTCCTATAACGAATATGGCGACGTCGAAGAACACGTGGTGCCAGAAGAGTTTCCTCCACATCAGTTTTAGATGAAAGAGAGCCGGGAGAAGGAAGCACAACCCGGCGCCGGTAAGACTCCCGGTTAGGCCCATGAGGAGTGCGAAGTGCGGGACAAAGATGGCCATGATCAACGTGAACACCACCAGGAGGCACCGGAGGCCCAGTCCCCAGGACTTAATCCGTCCTCCCGGCCCGTAACAGTCAGGGAAAATAGCGCGCCCTCCATCCTGGAAAAATGACTTCTCCAGGACCTCTACAGCAGCGAAGAACGGCAGCGGATACGAAAGCAAGGCCTTGGCCACCAGGAACAGGTTGACCACCGCTCTGATGGTGGACGGCAGGTTGTCCGTGATAACCTCTTTGGTGGCATCTGCCCAAGTCAAGTAGGCCACCAGAGCGAACAGGCCCTTCAGAACGCAGGCTCCGATGTGGGTCCAGTCCATCATGCAGTGGAACTCCTTTGGCCTCTGCATGTTCCCCTCCAGCGAGGGCAGGAAGATCTGGGACGTGTAGCTGAAGACGATGATGCCGATGGAGATGGGAAACTTCTTGACATCGATATAGAACTTGACTTTGTCCCAGGCCCAGTCTCGGGCTCTGGAGAGGCAGTAGGCTATCACCATGATGTTGATGACAAAGTGCGCGATGGTGCAGAGTAAGCTGAACTTGGACACCGCCTTGAGGCTCTTGAGGAACGCGCAAGGCAGGAGGGCAGCCGTGGCGACTACAGACCAGGCCTTCTGCGAGACCGGCAGATTGGGGAAGCTGTTAACCATCAGGTTGCCGCTGACCACCACGTACAGGATACAGGTCATGACCAACTCAATGATCTGAGCAACGTTAACTATATGTCCGCCCAGAGACGGGAACCGTGGCTGGCAGCACGCGTTGGCGATGTCCACGTAGGAGTCCCTCACGCGCACCAGAATTCCATCCTCATTCTCTTCATACAGACACGCAATAAGAATCTTTCCGGTGTAACAACATACAACGGCGGCAAATATGATAAGAAAGAGTCCGAGGTATCCTCCGTGAAGAATGGCGTATGGTAACCCAAGGACGAACATCCCCTGTGGATACACAAGCACAGTTGAGTCGTAATGGAAATGGTCTTATCGAAGTGGCATGCCTCCCCACACCACACATGCAATAAATGATTCATATTTAAAGTTGCATAATAATAGCAAACGACATTCACATTTTCATAATCATACATGTGTGAAACCCCACATTTAACAACTGGTGTTGAGAGAAAAAAAAGCATGGGCAGGCCTCTGTTCATCTGTCAGATGACTAGCGTCCAGGCACAGAATCTAATATTTCTAAGACATTTCCTCATCAATACTGGATTTATTGTGTACAATCCACTGTAATAATAACATATACAATTTAGGAGACGCTGATATCCAAATCGACTTAGACATTCATGTATGACATTTTAATGTATGATCGGGTGGTCCCGGGAATCGAACATAATACCCTGGGTTACAAGCTCCATGCTCTACCAACTACAAAGGACCACTGTGAAATGTTATCAAGAATAACGATGTAGGCCTAATGGTGCCCGAGGCTAATCCAAACCATTTTAGCTTTGATTCATTCCAGACGGAGAGGCAACCGGGGGTCTGTTTTTTGCTGATAAGAAATAGACTTGCATAATCTTGCATAAATCCCTATTTTCCTCTAAAATCTCAAATTATTATTATACACATGCTTAAAATTAAATAGACATTCTCTTCTGATTAAATGAAGGCACAGATATGCAGTTTTTATAAATAAAATATTTAGTACACACTTGTTCTAAACTAAGGATTGTGAAATATGAAACCATACAATAAGCCTATTCAAAGTCTATTTTTACATGTCAATTAAAACATTTCTAAAGTCATTTTAAGGTCTTTTTCAGTATTTTTGTAGGATGCAAATCGGTGTCCCTGAATGGGCGTATATTGCAAGCCTATCTTGACAATAGGCTTACATTGACATAGTGCCAATATGTTTGTGTTTCTTTAAATTATTTCTACCTGAATGGCATTGGTGACGTTCCACCCCGCATCCCAAGTGGTAATTTTGGGTTTGTCCTCTAATGCCAACTCGTTACACGCCCCAGTGTTCTTGAGGGAGGAAGAGGATGGTGGACCGGTTCCGTCTCTCTGGTAGTGGCTGTCCCCCACCATCAACTCGTCTCCTCCGTCCATATCTCCGCCTTCTTCGTCACCCTGCATGATGTCCATCTGCATCCCCTGCCTGTAGTCAAAATCCAAGTCATCGCAGTCCACGAACCCCAGACCCTCTTCATCCGTAGCGGCCTGGAAGCCCAGCCTGGCAAACACTCCGCTTACCTTGGCCTGAGACTTATTGGACACTGTGTTGGCCGCATTGGTCAGCTTGTTGCCGATCTTGTGTCGAATTAAGTGAGCCATTGTTGTGAAATAAATGTGAATCTTCAGATATCAATTGGATCAAATATGGTTATTAGTTATTTTGGCTGTTGCTGCTGTGAGAGAAAGATAACCATGCCTGTTGCCAATACGTTTTGACGTTTCTCTTAACGGTTGTCCAACCGTTACATCCACATAGGCTCTCCTTAAAATCCCGTCTTTTGGTCTTGATTATCCATGTCACTCTCAAACCCCTCCTGACACTTTCTTGGCTTCAGAAGAAATTATGCAAAACAACTCCTCCTCAAGTTGGTTCTTCTAAACTGCTGAATGTGATCGAATGTCCCTGTTTGTGACCTCTCCATTAAGTTGTCCGTTTTGGTTCGGATGTTGCAGTCAACTGTGGCGCAGCTGTGACAAGTGCAAACCACGAGCGATGGAATCTGTGTGTCACAGTCGGACTAAGCACGTGTACTCGTATACTGCCAATGCAATGACTTGCTCAGCAGGCAAAAACCTCTCATGGTTCTGAAGCGGGTGTGTGTGTGCGTGTGTGAGAGCGAGAGAGACGCAGCCTACGACATAAGTATGACCCCCTTACTGGCGCAAATTCTCTGCAGTAGCCTAAGACCAAGGACAAAATTGTCAATTTATTACGTTTAGCAAATTGCTTTGAGATTTTAGAGGGAGAAAGAGGTGTATTATTTCGTTACCAGAGGCATGGATGCTAGCTCTTACGCTTTATTTATACAAACATATTTGTGCTTTATTCGATTAAGATCATTTTGCATATTGAATTAGACCTAATTCTATTTTTTTTTTTGATCGATCATTTGTTCCAATATTTTTCGTTAGGATATGATGACACTAAACATATTCAGATCGTGTTGATCTGGCAGATGTATTATCAGTTTCACGAAGGTGTAGTTTATAATTGCAGACGCATATGTTCGCTGAAAAATGTGATTTAGACTGCCTACCATTCATAGGCCTATACCAATGTTTTTGTCTTTGTCTTTTTATTCCTAATGCAAAACTACATCGAGGTGTAAAATGGATAAATAAATATGACATATTTGAAGATCAAAATCGTAGCTCAAACCTAGCTGTGACATCAATAGCATATTATTTTGATTATTTCCGTTTGTTTTTTAGTTTATTCGCTATAAGAATTAGGAGACAACGTTTTGTTTTATAGGCCCTTTGAGTATAGCCAGCAATTACTTTTTTTAAAATTTGGTATAATATATATCAAAACAATCTTTAAAAAAATATATTCTTGTCTAATTTTTTTCCCGATTATTTTAATTGATTCGCGTATCTCTGTAGCCTAAGTCAATTTTTGTTCATGGGAGCAAATTCTTTAAATTCAGGTGATAAATTAGAGACCACAACCCGCATGCATCTTCATGAGAAATTCTACTAATTTCAGCATTGCAGAACCTGGGACAGCGACTTGAATTTGCGCATATTGGCTATAACCAAGTCATTTTTTTAAATGTCCTCTGTTGTTTGACAAGCTATTTCCAACGCAGATCTATCTACACAGCATTAGCAAATTCCTCATGATTAGATCAACTATACATCTGGCATGGAAACCAAACGTAGGCCTAAATAGTATAACATCTCATGTTGGTTGTCCTTGAAACGGCATGGCATTCTAGTCCTCATTAAACACATGCCCGTGTCATGTGCGTCTGCTTTAGAACTCCCAAATTACGATATGACATTAAAGAGCAGGAATGTGTTCGAAAATGCAGAAGAAAAAAATCACGGTAACATTTGATGCCTCCAACTGTAATCCCTAAAATGATAAGAGTCACCGTATCCTTTCTCTTCTAATCGGTTCCGACATGTCACGACGCATTTTAGTATTACTGTCATCAGGTTTTGGTGCCTGCGCATGCAAGGCATTTCTAATATTTCCTTCTGTCGGAATACATTATGAACATTAAAGGAAAGGCAGAAATACAGTTGACTCTTTTCACAGAGTGAGAATAGCACATGGACAGACTGATGATAAATTAATTACAGAATAATGTATGTTGAATTGTGCATTGGTCGAAGACTAAATGAGACAAAAACGTGAAAGACGACGAGAACTCAACATTTTGCATCAACCCAGAGATAGAAAGTTCCTATATTTTCATGCTAGGCTTAGGTTGCTTTGCCAGCTGCCATTTGTGTTGAGGCATGCACAGTGTGTATGTATGTATGTGTGCTTGCATGCGTGTGTGTGTGAGGACAGTGAGGAAAGAATGTTCCCGGGAGAGTCCTTGGGGCATCTCAGTGACTAAACCTCCCTCCCCCATCGTGTGCAAAACCCTGGTCTTGGACAGAGGATAGGCTGCAAATGTTACACAAACACACAAACATGCCCCCCTCCAAACTGGATTAAAATGAACAGCACTGCACCTTCATCATGAAACAGGGTTTTGAATTCCAGTGAAATGTACTTACTAATCTTCTGGACACAAAAATATGTTGTTCTCTATCTGTATTTGCACATTTGTAGCTTCATAAGAAATAGATTTTCAGACATATTATTATTGAGATGGCATCAAATTGCTTGCTGTGGTGACCAATTTAACTTTGGGTTACAGAGGCAAAGATTTATTCAGCAAAGATGAAAGAGGAATGTCTGAAGGGGGAGAGATACTGAAGGCCTATAACCTGCTAACATGCACCAACTGGGGGCAATAGACTCAGATAGTTGCCATGGCCACAATAATTGGTTGGCAAGACTCAAAGGAACACAGGTTGTCTGTCTGAAAGCCCCACTGGTTGAAAAGGGAAGCCGCTCCAGCCAATCTAGAGCCCTAACAATGGGGAAGGGATCTAAGAAAATATAGCATCCTGGATTGAGAAAAAAACTGAGCATTTTGGTTTAGAATAGAGAAATGTAATCTGCTGCTTATACTAAATGGTCCACAAGGACATGCAATTTACATAGGAATAGATAAATAAACAGACAATTTTGAAATCTTTCCTTGGATCCCCTATGAAACATGAACACAACTTACACATACAGACACTACACACCCAGGGATTCATGCAAAGTGACAGGTGCACAAACACATTAATAACTCTATGGCCCAAAAATATCTGTTATGCTTACAGGGCTTAAGACTGAAGAGAGTGGTAGTGACAGTCTCTGTGTGTGAGGGGGCGGGGTAGTGTTTAGGGGTTGCAGGGCGTTTGGTTTGCTGCTGTGGCTCTGGTATCAGGCAGTCTAGTGGTTAAAAGCCTTGGGCCAATAACTAAAAGGTCGCTGGTTTGAATCCCGAGCCAACTAGGTGAAAAATCTGTCGATATGCCCTTGAGCAAGGCACTTAACCCTAGTTGCTCTGGTAAGAGCATCTGCTAAATTACTCAAATGTAAATATCAGAGGCAGCAGTAGGAATCTCAATGCAAACCTCCGCCTATTATGTAAACGGTGTTACCTTCCCCTCATTCATTTATGTCACTGATAGTTGGAAGTTCTCTTTTTATTTCACCAGTCCTGCATGCAAAGATTCAAACTGACATTTCACCATTTAATCTCATGATCAGCACAGAGAGAGCTGCAGCAGGAAAGATGAGTCTTTTAGGTACTGGCAATCATAACATTGCTATTCTACTACCACAACTAAATTATAAGAGTGATAATATTAACAGAGTAGTAACATGACAATAACCCAATAAATGTCTTAAGAGTCTTGCAGGAACACTTGAATATGACAGCTGATGACAAGCTAATTAGGATCTCTCTACCCTGCTTCTACAAAATGGAGGAGCTACATCATGGCAGTCCCAACGCGCTTGTAGCCTAATTGTTTCTCTGTGGCTCATCACGGTATGACATGCACAACAAGCAAAGGTTCCCAGTGTTAGGGACAGAGGTACAATGTCACGTCTTGCCTTCTGGGAGCCTATGTGGGAGATGACCTAGATCTGCTTATTAACATTAGAGGAGGTCCCCTGACTAGAGCTTTGTGCCTGAGCAGTGAACTGTGCCTCTGATTCAATGACACAGCATCAAGCTACAACATTCCCTGCTCCCAAATCTGTGCTAACCCGCCAATCAAGTCCCTGGACTGAAATAAATATGGAATGTATCCACCATTTGTTTGATTACACAGGGCATATGCCTGTTATCTCTAAATTAAAGTATTTTATGGTGCATGAATGATCTGATGTGTAAGACACTTGAGCTTAATTCTGTGGTTTTGTAACAATGGTGGCATAGAAAATGCATAGGTGAATGCCAAGTACTCCTCTTATTGACTAGCTCATGATACACTATTGCTGAAAGGATGCAGCATGGAGGGCCCTGTGTTTTGGACAATCATGTCACATGACCTGGATTTGAACCTTTATTTAAACCTTTTCCATCAAACTGTCATTATTTATTTTCATGTCAGATGTTCCAGCACCATCCTCAGACAATTATTGCTTTAATTTTTGGTGTAATTCAAATGTCTGGAAAAGGCTTAAAATAAAAGGTTAAAGGTGAAATATGCAGATATTGCTCTGCAATTTCCTGGTTGCTAACTTTCTAAAAGTTCACCTAATGTCAGTTTGTGACAAAAAAAAACAATACATTGTGTAGACAATCATTGTACCATCTAAACCACTGTGAAATATATTTTCAATAACCAAAAATATTGTATTTTTCAGCTGTTTGAAGTTGGTGTACAAAACTGAAAGTAAAAGACACAAAAACAAAACAGGAAGCATAGATATAGTGCACGTCAGAGGAGGCTGGTGGGATGAGCTATAGGAACATGGGCTCAATGTAATAGCTGGAATGGAATAAATGGAATGGTATCAAACATATGGAAACCACGTTTGGCTCCGTTCCATTTATTCCACTCCAGCCATTACAATGAACCCACCCTCCTATAGATCCTCCCACCAGCCTCCACTGGCACACATAGAACAGATCTACCGCTTCTTAGATTTACTTTCAATGAGAATGACAGATCTATAACTCACATTTCTATGTGAATTTGGTCGTGGCGCCCAGAAAGTTTTAAAATCTAGGTCATGTGACATGGTAGCCCAAAACACAGGACCCTAAATGGTGTTTCTGGTTATGGGCTGATACTCATATCAGAAGCGAATAATGATAGATAATCTTCATTTGACCCCTTACTGACGGAGTGATAGGGGACAGACCGTTTGGTGGTGGAGTGTCTATTGACAGTGCCAAAGGCACCCTATATATCACCAGCTGAGACTCCACTTTTCCCAGTCAATTGACAGTAATACTGTAAGTGTCAGACCAGAATAAATCTAGGCCTTTTCAGATATAGGGGTTGATAGGGATAGGATATCATATAACCATAATAATAGATTGATAGGAGTAGCTCACCATTTCTGCCTGGACTTAATTCAGAATGCCCAAAAGATTAATTCATGCTTTGTTTGATGCATATTCATCTCAAATGCATGAGACTAGCTTTCATTGCCCCCTCTGTTGGCAAACACTCATTCATGGATGTGGTCTTTAATGCATTAGTCCTACTTTAAAACGGTTCTGGGTCATACAGTAGGTTATCACACCCAGTCTGTACTCACATTAACATGTTCATTGAGGAAACTAAAAATATTGTAGATAAAGCCATGCATCCGTATAAAAACAAAAATGGTAGTAAATGACACCGACAGATGCCGCCAGTAAATAGACTACAGAATGTATAAATACATAGTCCTAAAACAATAGTTGTTAGGGGATCTACTATAATAGAGGATGTAATATATACATATTTTAACATTGAACTACCTTCTCCTTAATAAAATGATTGTTACCTTGTAAAAATTTTCTGAGCATCCCGGAACTTTTGGATGCTCACACAAGCCTTCGAGTCGCCTGTATTTTGTAGTAACACCCTTTCAAAATGACTTCCAAAACAGACACAACTTGCAAAATATTTTAATTTCAAGACTACAAATCATCTCCCGACATTATTGTTTAAATTGCTGCCGAATGCTTACAATCAACACTGGTCCCGATGGTAATAGATAACGGCTATTTTCAAAGGAGGGCCGGTTGGGTTGAGCATGCAAAGGGGACTAACTACAGTAGGCGCTCCGCGGCTTCTGTTCAAATCCTTGGCGGCGGGGAGCAGAGAGACAGCGCGCAGTGAATACCAAATCCGTAATGACATCTCCAACCTCGAGCCCTTGCGATGGCTCCTGAAAAGCCGGTTCGACCGAAATGTGGCTGTAAACTTCGAGATACAGGAGCTGATGTTCCATTCAGCCACCTCGGAGTTGGCGCTGATGTGAGGTGTTGAAGTTGTGTTCCACATTTTCTTTGTTGCTTGTTCTGTTGACTGTTGTGCCTTCTCACTCTTGAAAACAACTTACGCGGACAAAGGTAGCTAACTAGATAGTTGTCCGTTCAGGCACATCTGATGTGGTTTCTCTCCCCCTGTTTTAGGGCAGTGTTGAACATCCGATAGTTCTCACAGAGGCGCCCTGCAACCCGCTGCACAGTCGCCAGATGGTGTCAGTGCTGCTCTTTGAGTGCTACAGAGGCGCCAATGCAGTGGTGGGGGACTCAAGTGAAAGTCACCCAGTAAAATACTACTTCAGTAAAAGTCTAAAAGTATTTGGCTTTAAATATACTTAAGTATCAAAAGTAAAAGTATAAATAATTTAAAATGCCTTATAAAGCAAACCAGACGGCATCATTTTCTTTTTTTAAATTTGTTTTTATGGATAGCCAGGGGCATGCTCTAACTCACAGACATAATTTACAAACAAAGCATGTGTTGAGTGAGTCCACCAGATCAGAGGCCGTAGGGATGACCAGGGATGTTCTCTTGATAAGTGTGTGAATTACACAATTTTCCTGTCCTGCTAAGCTTTCAAAATGGAGCGAGTACATTTGGGTGTCAAGGAAAATGTATGGAGTAAAAAGTAGAAGTTGTCAAAAATATAAATAGTAAACTAAAGTACAGATACCCCAAAAAACGACTTAAGTATTTTTACTTAAGTACTTTACACCACTGCCCTCATGTATCCTATGGGGTGGATAGCCTGTACAGCTTATATTACAACACCGCTTTCTGCAACTCTCCCCCCCCCACACACACACGGGCATTGTCATGTCCTCCAGCTACCACTGCGCTCACATACTACCTGTTATCAATGGAAGGTAGACACAGTAATATGAGGTTTTAGGTTACTCCACTCATACTCAACCAGGTAGCCAGATCTGTCTATTATTTTGCCAAATCCTCTATTGTTTGTTTTCATGCTAGAGGAGTTGAGAAAAGAACCAACAGATGTCACTGCTATCTCACCAGATGTAACATGCTGTCCTCTGGTGTTTCCCCAGGCTGGATGCGTGTGAACGTGGGCGGGAGCCAGGCGGTGTCCTACCTCCAGCGTCTGTTCCAGCTGAAGTACACTGGTCACCTGGCGGCCGTCACCCTCTGCCTCAGAGAGCTGCTCCACAAACACAGCTACACAACCACCAAGGTCTGCCTGCCATGGGGCCAGAGAGATGTATTGAGATTGTATGAAACAGTATGTGGTGCTTTGCTTTATATGTGATTCATTGCCTGACTCTCTCTCCTTCAGAGCTGGAGAAGTGGCGCAGTGCAGAGTTCTATGAGCAGGAGGTGCACCGCATGTAGCTGCACTTCTCTGCCAAGGTTCTGGGCGGCGTGGTGATTGTGGAGGAGATGCAGGAGAGACGCGCCCAGCAGCTACGCATGCTGCAGGAGATAAACGCCTGGCACAGGGAGGAGATGCTGCAGCAGGACCAAGAGCGTCTGGAGAAACTATTGGCCCCGCAGGCAAGAACCATTATCTTTTAACCACTTCGTCAACCATGACCCTTAACTGCTGTGCAATTCCACGGTCTCGGAATTACGCAGAGTCCCCAATTTCTCACTTAAAATGTACTCCAAACAAAAACATTGATTTCAAAGTTTAATAAACCGTACAACCCTATGCACAGGGACTATGTTTAACAATTTACACTGAACATTTTACAAAAACACATTTACTGGAAAAACTATGCAGATGCAAAGTTTGGTAACAGAATTTCGTTAAAATCTCCCTCAGTTTTTTTACGTGTCCACGTTTTCCAAAAGCTTTTACATATCTGCTCCAAATTAGGATTCAATAATTCCTGCAGAAAGAATGGGGTGTCAGCTATGGCATGACACAATGACTTTGAAAAAATATCTGTTGGTTATTGAACTAAAGTAAGTGAGGTGGACTTACACCTGGTAATGGAATTGCGGTATCACGGGTCCCTGATCTGTACTCCACAGATATGCATAATTATGGATATGAATGTCATTCTCTTCATAGTGATGTATCCTGAATAGGTACACAAAGGAAAAAATATGCAATATCCTATTTTGCATATTTGGGTATTATTGTACACAATGACTTATTTTAATGAGCTCTATCCGCAAATAAAACCAAATTTGGTTGGTCAAGACCTAATAGCAGTTTGTTTCACAATTTTGAACATTAAAGTACAGCACAATAGAGCTCAGTAGAGTAGAGTACAGAACATTATTCAACGGGTGGGTCTAATCCTGAATGCTGATTAGTTAAAAGCACATTTCAGCCGGTGTCTATTCCACAAATTACCACCGGCTAAATCTATGACGTTAAAATGCCTATTCATTCTGTTCCATTTGACTGTGCAATCCACTGTCTCGGTAACCCAGGCAGGGAAGTTATAAACTTGATCTCCACTATAAAAAATAATCGAGACATTATCTCATATTTCTTTTCGACTAACATTTAGTTTTCAACAACAGAGATTTGTATAAACCCGTCTGTCTCTCCGACATTTGTAACATTGTTTCAATTTTCTAATTCGATCTCCAACTGTCCCATAGTAATGAACGTGTAATGGTCGAGAGTCAGGACGAGAGAGAGGCAGGCAGCATTTCTCAGCCATTAGAAATCATGAATCGGCTGGCATCATTTTTATGGATATATACAAAGAATTGTCAATTGGAAAAAGGTGAAACGAAGTTTGCAGTCTTTCCAGCTTCAGTTTGAAATCATTGTGTTAGCTGTGTTGTTTGCTAGCCCCTCTGAACAAGTGTCCTAATGAGAGAGCACATTTTCTATGCCAAGCGAAATCGTGCCTCATTAGCTCATTGTTATGGATGTATCCAAATAAATGTCACTAGAAAACAGCTTAACAAATGCAGCTACTGTTGTTATTCTGTCTGCACTGTTTGGCGTGACTGTAAATTAGCAGTAGTTGGCTAGCAAGCAAGGGATAAGAACGTTGCCAGTATGGCAATGGAACATTTAGAATGAATGACTGGGTCGCGTCCATAGATACGGAACAAAAAGACTGAACGACTGGGTCGTCAAAAAGACTGAACGCTGGAATGCGCTTTTAACTAATCACCTTTTAGGATTAGACCCCAGCATTCAGGATTAGACCCCACGTTGTATAATGTGTATTATAAATTGGGTGTTTCCAGCCCTGAATGCTGATAGCCGTGATATATTTAAAAAAATAAGGCCTGTGGTATATTGGCCAAGGGCTGTTCTTCGCACGACCCAATGCGGAGTGTCTGGATACAGCCCTTAGCCGTGGTATATTGGCCATATACCACAAACCCCCAGGTGCCTTATTGCTATTATAAACTGGTTACTAACTGAATGCGTTTTGTGTTTTGTCATACCCGTGGTATACGGTTTGATATTTTTTATTTGACCTTTATTTAACTAGGCAAGTCAGTTAAGAACAAATTCTTATTTTCAATGACGGCCTAGGAACAGTGGGTTAACTGACTTGTTCAGAGGCAGAACGACAGATTTTTACCTTGTCAGCTCGGGGATTCGATCTTGCAACCTTTCGGTTACTATTCCAAGGCTCTAACCACTAGGCTACCCTGCAGCCCCAATATACCACGGCTGTCACCCAATCAGCATTCAGGCCTTGAACCACCCAGTTTATAACAGACCGTATGACAAAACATTTATTTGTACTGCTCTAATTATGTTGGTAACCAGTTTATAATAGCAATAAGGCACCTCTGGGGTTTGTGGTATTGGCCAATATGCCACGGCTAAGGGCTGTGTCCCCTTAGCCGTGGTATAATTGGCCATATACCATACCCCCTTGTGCCTTATTGCTATTATAAACGTATAATTCTATCCAAGATAGCGTAGCAGTCAAACGTCTTTGTCCTTCGTCTTGTCGTGTCCCATGTATATATCTTTTATATATTTTCTTTGCATATATTTTTTTCAAACCTCAACTTCAAAATAGTCTCCTGCAACCCGCCTCACCCAATGTGGTGTGGATCTGTTTTTTCTAAAGTATTTTTATTTACCTCGGAACCGCAATCCCCCAACAGACTACTAGCTACTAGCTAGTAGTCAGCTAACCACTGCTAGCGGTCATCAGTTAACCTTAGCTCGGAAAGCTCTCGCCAGTTTGTTCAACGTGACTCAAACCACAGCATACCGGACCTATTTTCTCTCCATATCCCCGGATTCCTACCGCAAGCTCTGAACCTTTTCACCTGGATCATCGCAGCTAGCTAGCTGCTATCCGAGTGACTACTCCTGGCTAACGTCTGTCCCGAAGCAAGCACCAATTAGCCTGGAGCTAGCACACGCTAGGCCCATTCTCCCAGCTAGCTGAAGAGGCCCATCAGCCACTCCTGGGCTACAATACCCGGACCCTTTCTACTGCCGGTACACGGCACGGAACCCCGCCGATCCTTCACGACTGGACTACCGACGTAATCTGCTCGAGGGGGTACTCAACTGGCCCCTACGTCGCGACGTCCCCTGAATGCCCATCTGCTAGCCCGCTAGCTGCGCCCCGCTAGCTGTCTAGAGCATATTGGACTGTTATCTGAATAGATCCATCGGCCAATTTCTTGGGCCGCTATACCTATTTTGCCAATTGGACTTGGACCCCTCTGCTACTCGGAACCCTACTTATCTATCAACGTCACCGCACGCGGAGCCTAAAACAGACTTTCCTCCATCGCGACGTCCCTCTAAGGCCCTTCTGCTAGCTTGCTAGCCCCGGCCTGCTAACTGTCTGAATCGCAGTGTCTCCAGCCAGCCCAACCACTCACTGGACCCCTATGATCACTCGGCTATGCATGCCTCTCCCTAATATCAATATGCCTTGTCCATTACTGTCCTGGTTAGTGATTGTCTTATTTCACTGTAGAGCCTCTAGCTCTGCTCAATATGCCTTAACCAACCATTTAGTTCCATCTCCCACATATGCGGTGACATCACCTGGTTTAAACGTCTCTAGAGGCAATCTCTCTCTCATCATCACTCAATGCCTAGGTTTACCTCCAATGTACTCACATCCTACCATACCTTTGTCTGTACATTATGTATTGAATCTATTCTATCGCGCCAAGAAACCTGCTCCTTTTACTCTGTTCCGAATGTACTAGACGACCAGTTCTGATAGCCTATAGCCGTACCCTTATCCT
This sequence comes from Salvelinus sp. IW2-2015, assembly GCF_002910315.2. NCBI lineage: Eukaryota > Metazoa > Chordata > Actinopteri > Salmoniformes > Salmonidae > Salvelinus > Salvelinus sp. IW2-2015. The sequence goes on along the minus strand of NC_036857.1, from coordinate 12,637,209 downwards.
ACTCTGTTCCTCTGGTGATGTAGAGGTTAAACCAGGCCCTGCAGTGCCTAGCTCCACTCCTACTCCCCAGGTGCTCTCATTTGTTGACTTCTGTAACCGTAAAAGCATTGGTTTCATGCATGTTAACATTAGAAGCCTCCTCCCTAAGTTTGTTTTATTTACTGCTTTAGCACACTCTGCCAACTTGGATGTCCTAGCCTTGTGTGAATCCTGGCTTAGGAAGACCACCAAAAACGCTGAAAATTCCATCCCTAACTATAACATTTTCCGACAAGATAGAACTGCCAACTGATAGAACTGCAATCTACTGCAGAGTTCTGTTTTACTATCCAGGTCTGTACCCAAAATTCGAGCTTCTACTTTTAAAAATCCACCTTTGCAGAAACAAGTTTCTCACCATTGCCGCTTGCTATAGACCACCCTCTGCCTCCAGTTGTGCCCTGGACACCATATGTGAATTGATTGCCCCCCATCTATCTTCAGAGCTCTTGCTGCTAGGTGACCTAAACTGGGACATGCTTAATAACACCCCGGCCATCCTACAATCTAAGCTTGATGCCCTCAATCTCACACAAACTATCAATGAACCCACCAGGTACAACCCCAAATCCGTAAACACGGGCACCCTCATAGATATCATCCTAACCAACTTCCCTCCAAATACACCTCTGCTGTTTTCAACCAAGATCTCAGCGATCACTGCCATATTGCCTGCATCCGTAATGGGACTGCGGTCAAACGACCACCCCTCATCACTGTCAAATGCTCCCTAAAACACTTCAGCGAGCAGGCCTTTCTAATCTACCTGGCCTGGGTATCCTGGAAGGATATTGACCTCATCCTGTCAGTAGAGGATGCCTGGTTATTCTTTAAAAATGCCTTCCTCACCATCTTAAATAAGCATGCCCTGTTAAAAAAATTCTGAATCAGGAACAGATATAGCCCTTGGTTCTCTCCAGACCTGACTGCCCTTGACCAGCACAAAAACATCCTGTGGCGTACTGCATTAGCATCGAATAGCCCCCGTGATATGCAACTTTTCAAGGAAGTTAGGAACCAATATACACAGGCAGTTAGGAAAACTAAGGCTAGCTTTTTCAAGCAGAAATTTGCATCCTGTAGCACAAACTCAAAAAAGTTCTGGGACACTGTAAAGTCCATGGAGAATAAGAGCACCTCCTCCCAGCTGCACACTGCACTGAGGCTAGGAAACACTGTCACCACCGATAAATCCACTATAATTGACAATTTCAATAAGCATTTTTCTACGGCTGGCCATGCTTTCCACCTGGCTACCTCGATCAACAGCCCTCCACAGCAACTCGCCCAAGCCTCCCCCATATCTCCTTCACCCAAATCCAGATCAAATCAAAATCAAATTTTATTTGTCACATACACATGGTTAGCAGATGTTAATGCGAGTGTAGCGAAATGCTTGTGCTTCTAGCTCCGACAATGCAGTAATAACCAACGAGTAATCTAACCTAACAATTTCACAACAGCTACCTTATACACACACGTGTAAAGGGATGAAGAATATGTACAAAAAGATATATGAATGAGTGATGGTACAGAACGGCATAGGCAAGAATGCAGTAGAAGGTATCGAGTACAGTATATACATGTGAGATGAGTAATGTAGGGTATGTAAACATTATATTAAGTGGCATTGTTTAAAGTGGCTAGAGATGCATTTTTTTACATTTATGGCAGCAGCCACTCAATGTTAGTGGTGGCTGTTTAACAGTCTGATGGCCTTGAGATAGAAGCTGTTTTTCAGTCTCTCGGTCCCTGCTTTGATGCACCTGTACTGACCTCGCCTTCTGGATGATAGCGGGGTGAACAGGCAGTGGCTCGAATGGTTGTTGACCTTGATGATCTTTATGGCCTTCCTGTGACATCGGGTGGTGTAGGTGTCCTGGAGGGCAGGTAGTTTGCCCCCGGTGATGCGTTGTGCAGACCTCACTACCCTCTGGAGAGTCTTACGGTTGTGGGCGGAGCAGTTTCCGTACCAGGCGGTGATACAGCCCGACAGGATGCTCTCGATTTGTGCATCTGTAAAAGTTTGTGAGTGCTTTTGGTGACAAGCCTAATTTCTTCAGCCTCCTGAGGTTGAAGAGGCGCTGCTGCGCCTTCTTCACCACGCTGTCTGTGTGAGTGGACCAATTCAGTTTGTCCGTGATGTGTACGCCGAGGAATTTAAAACTTTCTACCCTCTCCACCACTGTCCCGTCGATGTGGATAGGGGGTGCTCCCTCTGCTGTTTCCTGAAGTCCACGATCATCTCCTTTGTTTTGTTGAGTGTGAGGTTATTTCCCTGACACCACACTCCGAGGGCCCTCACCTCCTCCCTGTAGTCCGTCTCGTCGTTGTTGGTAATCAAGCCTACCACTGTAGTGTCGTCTGCAAACTTGATGATTGAGTTGGAGGCGTGCATGGCCACGCAGTCGTGGGTGAACAGGGAGTACAGGAGAGGGCTCAGAACGCACCCTTGTCGGGCCCCAGTGTTGAGGATCAGCGGGGTGGAGATGTTGTTACCTACCCTCACCACCTGGTGGCGGCCCGTCAGGAAGTCCAGTACCCAGTTGCACAGGGCGGGGTCGAGACCCAGGGTCTCGAGCTTGATGACGAGTTTGGAGGGTACCATGGTGTTAAACGCTGAGCTGTAGTCAATGAACAGCATTCTCACATAGGTATTCCTCCTGTCCAGATGGGTTAGGGCAGTGTGCAGTGTGGTTGTGATTGCGTCGTCTGTGGACCTATTGGAGCGGTAAGCAAATTGTAGTGGGTCTAGGGTGTCAGATAGGGTGGAGGTGGTATGGTCCTTGACTAGTCTCTCAAAGCACTTCATGATGACGGAAGTGAGTGCTACGGGGCGGTAATCGTTTAGCTCAGTTACCTTAGCTTTCTTGGGAACAGGAACAATGGTGGCCCTCTTGAAGCATGTGGGAACAGCAGACTGCAATAAGGATTGATTGAATATTGATTGAATTGATTGAATAGATAGCTGATGTTCTGAAAGAGCTGCAAAATCTGGACCCTTACAAATCAGCTGGGTTAGACAATCTGGACTCTCTTTCTAAAATTATCTGCCGAAATTGTTGCAACCCCTATTTACTAGCCGGTTCAACCTCTCTTTTGTATTGCCTGAGATCCCCAAAGATTGGAAAGCTGCCGCGGTCATCCCCCTCTTCAAAGGGGGAGACACTCTAGACCCAAACTGCTACAGACCTATATCTATCCTACCCTGCCTTTCTAAGGTCTTTCGAAAGCCAAGTTAACAAACAGATTACCGACCATTTAGAATCCCACCATACCTTCTCCTCTATGCAATCTGGTTTCAGAGCTGGTCATGGGTGCACCTCAGCCACGCTCAACGTCCTAAACGATATCATAACCGCCATCGATAAGAGACATTACTGTGCAGCCGTATTCGTCGACCTGGCCAAGGCTTTCGACTGTCAATCACCACATTCCTATCGGCAGACTCAACAGCCTTGGTTTCTCAAATGATTGCCTCGCCTGGTTCACCAACTACTTCTCTGATAGAGTTCAGTGTGTCAAATCAGAGGGCCTGTTGTCCGGACCTCTGGCAGTCTATGGGGGTGCCACAGGGTTCAATTCTTGGGCCGACTCTCTTCTCTGTATACATTAATGATGTCGCTCTTGCTGCTGGTGATTCTCTGATCCGCCTCTACGCAGACGACACCATTCTGTATACCTCTGGCCCTTCTTTGGACACTGTGTTAACTAACCTTCAGACGAACTTCAATGCCATTCAACTCTCCTTCCGTGGCCTCCAACTGCTCTTAAATGCAAGTAAAACTAAATGCATGCTCTTCAACCGATTGCTGCCCGCACCTGCACGCCCATCCAGCATCACTACTCTGGACGGTTCTGACTTAGAATATGTGGACAACTACAAATACCTAGGTGTCTGGTTAGACTGTAAACTCTCCTTCCAGACCCACATTAAACACCTTCAATCCAAAATTAAATCTAGAATCGGGTTCCTATTTCGCAACAAAGCATCCTTCGCTCATGCTGCCAAACATACCCTCGTAAAACTGACCATCCTACCGATCCTCGACTTCGGCGATGTCATTTACACTCTACTCAACAAATTGGATGCAGTCTATCACAGTGTCATCCGTTTTGTCATCAAAGCCCCATATACTACCCACCACTGCAACCTGTACGCTCTCGTTGGCTGGCCCTCGCTTCATACTCATCACCAAACCCACTGGCTCCAGGTCATCTACAAGTCTCTGCTAGGTAAAGCCCCGCCTTATCTCAGATCACTGGTCACCGTAGCAGCACCCACCTGTAGCACGCGCTCCAGCAGGTATATCTCACTGGTCACCCCCAAAGCCAATTCCTACTTTGGCCACATTTCCTTCCAGTTCTCTGCTGCCAATGACTGGAACGAACTGCAAAAAAAAAAAAAATATCACTGAAGCTAGAGACTCATATCTCCCTAAGTAGCTTTAAGCACCAGCTATCAGAGCAGCTCACAGATCACTGCACCTGTACATAGCCCATCTGTAAATAGCCCATCCAACTACCTCATCCACATACTGTATTTATTTATCTTGCTCCTTTGCACCCCAGTAGCTCTACTTGCACATCTACCATTCCAGTGTTTAATTGCTATATTGTAATTACTTTGCCACCATGGCCTATTTATTGCCTTACCTCTCTTATCCTACCTCATTTGCACATACTGTATATAAACTTTCTACTGTATGTTTGTTTATTCCATGTGTAACTCTGTGTTGTTGTATGTGTCGAACTGCTTTGCTTTATCTTGGCCTTTTCGCAGTTGCAAATGAGAACTTGTTCTCAACTAGCCTACCTGGTTAAATAAAGGTGAAAGAAATTAATAATAAAATAGATTATCTACCCGACATTATACAGTGCATTCGGAAAAGATTCAGACCCCTTGACTTTAAAATTATTTTGTAGATAGATTGTTTCCCTTATCAATCTACACACAATACCTCATAGTGACAAAGCAAAAACAGGTTTTTATAAATTTTATTGAAGATGAAAAATAGATACCTTATTTACATACAGTACCAGTCAAAGGTTTGGACACACCTACTCATTCAAGGGTCTATCTTTATTTTTACTGTTGTCTACATTGTATAATAATAGTGAAGACATCAAAACTATGAAATAACACATGGAATCATGTAGTAACCATAAAGTGTTAAACAAATCAAAATATATTTTATATTTGAGATTCTTCAAATAGCCACCCTTTGCAAACTCTTGGCATTCTCTCAACCAGCTTCATGAGGTAGTCACCTGGAATGCATTTTAATTAACAGGTGTGCCTTCTTAAAAGTTCATTTGTGGAATTTCTTTCCTTTATACGTTTGAGCCGATCAGTTGTGTTGTGACGAGGTATACAGAAGATAGCCCTATTTGGTAAAAGACCAAGTTCATATGTCAAGAACAGCTCAAATAAGCAAAGAGAAACAACAGTCCATCATTACTTTAAGACAAATTTCAAGAACTTCGAAAGTTTCTTCAAGTGTAGTCAAAAAAAACATAAAGCGCTATGATGAAACTGGCTCCCATGAGGACCGCCACAGGAATGGAAGACCCAGAGTTACCTCTGCTGCAGAGGATAAGTTTATTACTGTTACCAGCCTCAGAAATTGCAGCCCAAGTAAATGCTTCACAGAGTTCAAATAACAAACACATCTCAACATCAACTGTTCAGAGGATACTGTGTGAAATCAGGCCTTCATGGTCGAATTGCTGCGAAGAAACCACTACTAAAGGACACCAATAAGAAAAATAGACTTGCCAAGACTTGGGCCAAGAAACATGCACGATGGACATTAGACCGGTGGAAATCTGTCCTTTGGTCTGATGAGTCCAAATTAGATTTTTGGTTCCAACCACCGTGTCTTTGTGAGACACAAAGTAGGTGTGGTTCCGCATGTGTGGTTCCTACCGTGAAGCATTGAGGAGGAGGTGGGATGGTGTAGGGGTGCTTTGTTGGTGACACTGTCAGTGATTTATTTAGAATTCAAGGCACACTTAACCAGCATAGCTACCACAGCATTCTGCAGCGATACGCCATCCCATCTGGTTTGCGCTTAGTGGGACGATCATTTGTTTTTGAACAGGACAATGACCCAACACACCTCCAAGCTCTGTAAGGGCTATTTGACATAGGAGAGTGATGAGTGATGCATCAGATGACCTGGCCTCCACAATCACCCGACTTCAACCCAATTGAGATGGTTTGGGATGAGTTGGACCGCAGAGTGAAGGAAAAGCAACCAAGCTTCGTGGCTGTAATCGCTGCCAAAGGTGTTTCAACAAAGTACTCAGTAAAGGGTCTGAATACTTATATAAATTGAATATTTCTGTTTTATTTATCTTTGTATATAAATTTGCCTCAATTTCTAAAAACGTTTTGCTTTGTCATTAAGAGGTATTGTGTGTAGATTGAAAGGGGGGGGGGTATTTATTCAATTTTAGAATAAGGCTGTAACGTAACAAAATTGGGAAAAAGTCAAGGGGTCTGAATACTTTGACTGCTCTGTACATCAGTTAGGGCCTGTTTTTATTTTAATCAGAAACGAAGGCCCTGTTTTTTTAATCAATAACTTCATAATGTCAAAGTTGCAGATGCTCAAATATCATAACCCCCCAGAAACGCTAACCTCCCCTGTTATTGTAATGGTGAGAGGTTAACATGCCTTGGGAGTGTCATCACTCATCATTATTCACAATTCATTCAGGACTATCCATAATCATGGTAGCATCCACATTACTGTAGAAGTGTTTCAAAACATAGTCTATTTTTATTTAGATTAGGTAAAACCCAGTTTTATTTCAGCTCACTGGTCACCATAGCAGCACCCACCCATAGCACGCGCTCAAGAAGGTATATTTCAATGGTCACCCCCAAAGCCAATTCCTCGTTTTGGCCGCCTTTCTTTCCAGTTCTCTGCTGCCAATGACTGGAACGAATTGCAAAAATCACTGTAGCTGGAGACTCATATCTCCCTCACTAACTTTAAGCATCAGCTGTCAGAGCAGCTTACAGATCATTGCACCTGTACATAGCCCATCCAACTACCTCATCCCCATATTGTTATTTATTTAATTTGCTCCTTTGCACCCCAGTATCTCTACTTTCACATTCATCTTCTGCACATATATCACTCCAGTGTTTAATTGCTAAATTGTAATTACTTTGCCACTACGGCCTATTTATTGCCTTACCTCATTGCCACACACTGTATATAAACTTTTCTATTGTGTTATTGACTGTACGTTTGTTTATTCCATGTGTAACTCTGTGTTGTTGTGTGTGTCGCACCGCTTTGCATTATCTTGGCCAGGTCGCAGTTGTAAATGAGGACTTGTTCTCAACTGGCCTACCTAGTTAAATAAAGGTGAAATAAAATAAAAATTTAAATTGACTCCAAAATGACACTATTATTTACCATTCATTTCTATTGCACAAAAAATGATCTGAAACACAACCAAAACAAACAGAAAATGCATCCAACAAGTTTGTAGAGTCATAAGCTTGCGTGTTAGGAATATGGGACCAATTACAAAACTTTTGACTAATTTCATATACATAAGTGAATTTGTCCCAATACTTTGTCTCCTAATATGGGGGGGACTATGTACAAAAAGTGCTGTAATTTCAAACATGTCATTGTATGTTGTATGTGTGTGGCCGTGTGCGTGTGAATAGGAGATGTTGGAGGACGGCTACCTGGAGCAGTTCCATAAGAACCTGGTACAGCTGAACATGGACTCTGCTGAGGAGCTGCAGTCCTACATCAACAAGCTGAGCCTGGTGGTGGAGCAGGGCAGGCAGCGGCTCTTACAGGTCATCATAGGGTCTAGCTACAATGAACGGAGCAAAGAGATCCTTGACAAAAACCTGCTCCAGAGCGCTCGGGACCTCAGACTGGGACGAAGGTTCACCTTCCAACAGGACAGCGACCCTAAGCACACAGCCAAGACAACGCAGAAGTTGATTCGGGACAAGTGTCTTAATGTCCTTGAGTGGCCCAGCCAGAGCTCGGACTTGAACCCGATCGAACATCTATGGAGAGACCTGAAAATAGCTGTGCAGCAGCGCTCCCCATCCAACCTGTCAGAACTTGAGAGGATCTGCAGAGAAGAATGGGAGAAACTCCCCAAATACAGGTGTGCCAAGCTTGTAGCGTCATACCCAAGAAGACTCGAGGCTGTAATCGCTGCCAAAGGTGCTTCAACAAAGTACTGAGTAAAGGGTCTGAAAACTTATGTAAATGTAATATTACATATATATATATTTTTTTATAAATACATTTGCAAACATTTCTAAAACCTATTTTTGTTTTGTAATTATGTGGTATTGTGTGTAGATTAATGATAGGAAAATAACTATTTAATAAATTTTCAAATAAGGCTGTAACGTAACACAATGTGGAAAAAGTCAAGGGGTCTGAATACAACGTCAGCACAAGAACTGTTCGTCAGGAGTTTTATGAAATGGGTTTCCATGACCGAGCAGCCGCGCACACTAGCCTAAGATCACCATGCGCAATGCCAAGCGTCGGCTGGAGTGGTGTTAAGCTTGCCGCCATTGGACTTTGGGGCAGTGGAAACGCGTATGAATCATGCTTCACCATCTGGCAGTCCGATGGACAAATCTGGGTTTGGCGAATGCCAGGAGAACGCTACCTGCCTGAATGCATAGTGCCAAACGTAAAGTATGGTGGAGGAGGAATAATGGTCTGGGGCTGTTTTTCATGGTTTGGGCTAGGCACCTTTGTTCCAGTAAATGGAAATCTTAATGCTACAGCATACAATGACATTCAAGACAATTCTGTGCTTCCAACTTTGTGGCAACAGTTTGGGGAAGGCCCTTTCCTGTTTCAGCATGACAATGCCCCCATGCACAAAGCGAGGTCCATACAGAAATGGTTTGTCGAGATCGGTGTGGGAGAACTTGACTGGCCTGCACAAAGCCCTGGCATCAACCCCACCGAACACTTTTGGGATAAATTAGAACGCCAACTGCGAGCCAGGCCTAATCGCCCAACATCAGTGCCCGACCTCACTAATGCTCGTGGCTGAATGGAAACAAGTCTCCGCAGCAATGTTCCAACATCTAGGGGAAAGTCTTCCCAGAAGAGCGGAGGCTGTTACAGCAGAAAAGGGTGAACAAACTCCGTATTAATGTCCATGATTTTGGAATGAGATGTTCGACAAGCAGGTGTTCACATACTTTTGGTCATGTAGTGGTTAAGGTTGGGACGAAGGTAGGGCAATAATATTATATACCAGCAGTATAAATACTCAGTGACTTGTACAAGTTTTAATTTAAACAATATGGTGATAAGGAGAGGGCCATATTACACTTACTTGAGCAGCATAGTAAACCCCTGTTCTGACTCTCTCCTCTCCTTCTGACTCTCTCCTCTCCTTCTGACTCTCTCCTCGAAATGTTGGTACCCTTCCCCAGATCTGTAGCTCAACACAATCCTATCTTGGCACTCTACAGACGATTCCTTTAACCTCGTGGCTTTGGTTTTTGCTCTGACGTGCACTGTTAACTGTGGGACTTTATATAGACTGGTGTGTGCCTTTCCAAATAATGTCCAATCAATTGAATTTAACACAGGTGGACTGTAATCAAGTTGTAGAAACATCTCAAGGATGATCAATGGAAACAGGATGCACCTGAGCTCAATTTCGAGTCTCATAGCAAAAGGTCTAAATAATTATGTAGATAAGGTATTTGTTTTTTAAACAAACATTTCAACAACAAACAAAAAAAAAATATATTTAAAAAGTTTTTCTCTTTGGCATGATGGGGTATTGTGTGTAGATTGATGAGGAAAATGTTTTATTTAATCAAATGTAGAATAAGGCTGTAACATAAAAGGTGGAAAAAGTCAAGGGGTATGAATACTTTCCGAATGCACTGTATATCATGGTGCTGTGCATTTTGGGATTTCAAAGCAGCACAGAGGATGATGGACCATTGGACCGCTCTTATTGAATGGTTACTACAATAGACCTGTCTGAAGGCATTGGGCTGTTTGATTGTGTTAGTCCTTTTTATACTTCATCACATACATTTGTGGTTTTACTTGTGGCGTTTTTATAATGCGATCAAGCTTTGTTCAAGATTCATTCAAGGATATGTTGTAAAATAAAAAAATTGCATTTGCTGTCAAATATCACAAAACCATGCTGTATATATAGCGACAATGTTCTGTGTAAGACTTTCAAGGTCCTCTTTATTGTTTGTGCTATCTAGATTAAAGAGGTGCAGTACACCATTATGCCACAAGGTGGTATTACTCCACAGCTTTTTTTGTTAAAGAGATAAACACAGCGGTGCTAGTCTGCCCCAGCAGGTTTGGAACCTGTCGAAGGAGGAGAATAACTGAAATATGATTGATTGAATGGTTGTGTAAACTTTTGTGGTTATTGTAAAGCTGGCAGCATCATAGGGCAACTCCATCTGTAAATACACTCACCACACAGGGCAAAGGCAGGAGGGCACAGCCAGCCATACATCTGTCTCAGCACAGGATTTACTGGCATTTGCAGACACTGAGTCTGACTTGGATGAACCCAACCCAATAAAGAGTCTAAATTCTGATCAGATGCATTAACAAGCCCTCATAATTATCCTAGAGGACTGATCTACGGTGGAGAGGAACAAGTGCAATCACATGTATATCTTCTCAGAACACACGATGAACAGCCTCAGAACCAAAGACGATGGTTAACTAGTTGTTCAACAGGAAGTATTATGACCTTTGCAGCCGTAGAACCACAAGTAAAATAAATGGTTATACAGCATGATAAACATCCAGTGATCATTTACTGTACAAAGCTTTCAGCCAGCTCCAAAGGGGACGACAGGGAGCATTTTTTACCCCATAGATAGACAATGGAGCAGTTCCAAAGGCAAACAAGACAATAATCACATCAACAGAGGAGTATGATGCAGCGCATCAAAACAAAACACTTGTTTCACTAAACTACTTGATATGACACAATAAAAAAATCTAATGTATAAATGGTCCCGTGTGGCTCAGTTGGTAGAGCATGGCGCTTGCAACGCCAGGGTTGTGGGTTCATTCCCCACGGGGGGACCAGGATGAATATGTATGAACTTTCCAATTTGTAAGTCGCTCTGGATAAGAGCGTCWGCTAAATGACTTAAATGTAAATGTAAATGTAAAAGAGAGGGCATTCATTCTATTTTCCAGAACACCACAGGCCTTTAACCAAATACAATTATCATATTTGACCACCTGACAAATGCACCATCATCACAATTGAGAGAAAACATGCTTTTTTTCCAACAACACCACCCCAGCATGTCCTGCTGTGATCCGGAGGACAAAAATCCATATTAAACAGTACAGATGCAATGAACGAAGGCTTCACCTTCAGGTCTGTGTGGGATGATGGTGAAGTGATGTTCTCATAATGATTTATGAACAATAAAAAGGAAGGAATGACTTATTCAGTATGCTGTTATTCTTCCATGTTTTATTTCTGTGATTTGCAGTACTAGTATAATGAGGGTACCTTCACCTTTTTAAAGGGGAAATTCACCCCAAAACACTTCTGGTCCCTTTATAACACTTGCCTGGCTGTTTGTCAGTACCCCAGACAGTTTAGGTCCATTGTTTTGAGTATTTAGATTTCTGTATTTTTATATCAAAATGCTGACTTTCCGAAATTACCTCAAATGCATTAAAAACTGTGTATTTATTGTTACGTAAACAGTGATTGGTGTCTCTGCATTGAATTGCCAAATACATGTGTTTTTTTAATTAAAAAACAAAGACCTACTTTGGGATAGCGCAAAGATATTCCATAAAGTCTAATCTGGTAGATACTGTTTGTGGTTCTAAAGTGGATAATTACAGGAGGGACGAAGGAGTGTATTATACTATTGGTCTTCAAGAAAGGAAATCAGAACGAAAGGAAGTAAACAAAGAGATGGTAGCTAGCGGTTAGTAATCTCTGAAGTAAAGTAAGGCAAATAACGTTAATAGTCGAGTAGCTGAGTGACATTGGCCAAAATGAAGTGCAATAATGTTTGGGTCAGATACAAATACACTACATATTTCAATTATTTTCATGACTGCGATGGAGCTTTGTGTCCGGCATGGCTGCAAGCTATCCGACATCCTGCTTATGGTTTCGATAGACGCCTGAAGTAATTTACCAGCTGCGGTTGATCGTGTCCAGTGATCACTTTATGACCACTGACTACAATGGGGACACCTGCTTGTCAAATATCTCATTCCAAAATCATGGGCATTAATACGGAGTTGGTCCTTCCTTTGCAGCTATAACAGCCTCCACTCTTCTGGGAAGACTTTCCACCAGATGTTGAAACATCGCTGCGAGGACTTGCTTCCATTCAGCCACAAGAGCGTTAGTGAGGTCGGGTACTGATGTTGGGCGATTAGGCCTGGCTCGCAGTCGGCATTCCGATTAATCTCAAAGGTCAGTGCTCTGTGCAGGCCAGTCAAGTTCTTCCACACTGATCTCAACAAACTATTTCTGTATGGACCTCGCTTTGTGCATGGGGGCATTGTCATGCTGAAACAGGAAAGGGCCTTCCCCAAACTGTTGCCACAAAGTTGGAAGCACAGAATTGTCCAGAATGTCATTGTATGCTGTAGCATTAAGATTTCCCTTCACTGGAACTAAGGGGCCTAGCCCAGACCATGAAAAACAGCCCAAGACCATTATTCCTCCCCCACCATACTTTACAGTTGGCACTATGCATTGGGGCATGTAGTGTTCTCCTGGCATCCGCCAAACCCAGATTCGTCCATTGGACTGCCAGATGGTGATGCGTGATTCACCACTCCAGAGGACACATTTCCACTGCTCCAGAGTCCAATGGCGGCGAGCTTTACACCACTCCAGCAGACGCTTGGCATTGCGCATGGTGATCTTAAGCTTGTGTGCAGCTGCTCGGACATGGAAACCCATTTCATGAAGCTACCGACGAACAGTGCTGACGTTGCTTCCAGATGATTTTTACGCGCTTCAGCACTCGGAGGTACCATGAGCTTGTGTGGCCTACCACTTCCCGGCTGAGCCGTTGTTGCTTCTAGACGTTTCCACTTCACAATAACAGCACTTACAGTTGACCGGAGCAGTTCTTGCAGGGCAGACATTTGACAAACTAACTTGTTGGAAAGGTGACATCCTATGACTGCCACCTTGAAAGTCACTGAGCTCTTCGGTAAGGCCATTCTACTGCTAATGTTTGTCTATGGAGATTGCATTGCTGTTTGCTTGATTTTAAACACCTGTCAGCAACGAGTGTGGCTGAAATAGCCGAATCCACTAATTTGAAGGGGTGTTCACATACTTTTGTATATATAGTGTATGTTGCTAGCTAGCTAAGTTGCTAACACGTGTTGCTAGTCACCACAAAGTAATATATTATTTGTTTGCCATTCCTGGAACTAGTTGGTGGTGTTTTTAGCTTAGCTACTACTAATGGTTATGTTATCCTGTCCTACTGTTTTGTTTGTTTTTGCTTGTTTTACATATACATATGTATCTGGCCCTAGCTGGTGCATGAGTTGAAATGACAACAAACTAGCCCAAACTTTACATTATTTACATGAAAATATTTAGAATATCAGATCTTGCCCTGAATTGACATGTAATGACTGACCCTTTTATACCAGCCAACATCACCAATCGCTCTTTCTGTTTATCCAGTACCTGCCTGGGAGGGAATGGAAGAAAGAAAGGGTTGGTGGAACAGACATGAGGATAGGACAATCAACCATACTGTCTCGGATTTTATCGTCGTTCAATTTCTCACATCTTTTATCTTTGTATCCTTTTCACATTCTTTTCAATGTTCCTCCACTCATGCCTCCTCCAAGGATGCAAGGAGAGACTAATTGGGACTAATTGAAATGTTTTGTTTTGTTAGTTATTCTGTTACACATCTTTCAGGAGATCCAAGAAGCCATGTGGAGTATTCCAAACAGGCCAAGGACTGGGTAGAGAAGAGTGTCGAAACAGAAGACATTCAACTTCAGAACCCAACTGGTCCAGCAGACTGTCAAGCGGCGGGAAGATAAACAGATAATATACAAAGACCCAGACTTCGAGGAGGTAGTGCCAAAACTTTTCAGCCTAACTTTGCAACAAACTTTAGCTAGCCCTAATGATGGCAGTGTTATGTTGTGGAACGCCATCGATAACATGTCATGCAATCATCACTATTCTATTAATATTGCACGTGTCCACTCGTTCTAGACACGGTTTACCTAGCCAGCAAGTCATCATTGTCAGACAAACTTGAAGGGGACTACAATAGCCAGTTGCATTATGTGGTGTAGGCAGGCTACTCAGATACAGTTGGTAGGCTATAGAGTACCACAGTATGAGTCATAATACCCATAAAACCTAGCAGTCAAACAGGGAAATGGGTCCAATAATTTTTCCATAATTCATTTTTCCCATAGGTGATTTTAGAAACACTTAAAATCGGGCTGTGTTTTGTGTAGGCTTACCCTGGCGTGACGTTTTGATAACTGTAAATCTCTCTAGGACAAGCCCGGACTTGAACCCGATCGAACATCTATGGAGAGACCTGAAAATAACTGTGCGGTGGCACTCCCCATCCAACCTGACAGAGCTTGAGAAGGTCTGCAGAGAAGAATGGGAGAAACTCCCCAAATACAGGTCTACCAAGCTTGTAGCGTCATACCCAAGAAGACCCGAGGCTGTAAACCAAGGGTGTCCAGTTCTCGAGGGCCTGATTGGTGTCACACTTTTTCTCCATCCCTATGAAACACAGCTGATTAATCAAATTGCATTCTAAACTGAAGATCATGATTAGGTGATTATTGGAATCAGGTGTGTTAGCTGGAGCTGTGGCAAAACTATGACACCAATCAGGCCCTCGAGGACTGGAATTGCCCACCCTCGCTGCCAAAGGTTCTTCAACAAAGTACTGAGTAAAGGGTCTGAATACTTATGTAAATGTGATATTTCAGTTAAAAAACATTTAATACATTTGCAAAAATTTCTAAAAACCTGTTTTTGCTTTGTCATTATGGGGTATGTGTGTAGATTGATGAGGAAAAAATACAATTTGATCTATTTTAGAATAAGTCTGTAACTGTGGAAAAAGTCAAGGGGTCTGAATACTTTCCGAATGTCTAAAAAGTCCAAGAAGCTAGATATCATATCTGCAGCTGAGAAATGTTTTGGGCTCCCAAGACTTCACCGCAGAAGCACTACAAGGACTAATGTAGCTAGGAAATGTTCCGCCCTCACAGGAGGCTTCTGAGCCTGTTTTGAGACCTGATTACAATTAGGTTTTTACAGCAGATTGAATATGTTTAGTTAATTTCCTTTTTGGTAGTTTGTATGATATGTTATTTATTTTTACCCAAACGGGATCCTTATTATCCACCCGCACAGTAGGTGGTGGAATGCACATCTAATTGTTGCGAACGCCATTATACTATAGAGGAAGAAGAGCTTCCCATTTGGACCATCAGGTGTGGCACATCGTTTCCAGTTGATCCTGGGGATTCTGAAGAAAGTCTCCAACACACCAGGATGTGATGACAGATAAGAAATCGGAGTGTTTAGTTACATACACGACATCTTCTGCTGCATCATATCGGAGTAAGCTGGTCCCATTCTCGACAGCTGAGACATTCACTGTCTATTGGTAGAGGTTGCCATCTCCTGCAACTGCACCACCAGTCACAGTGCGTTCTGGGAAGAGCCTGTGTTTCCTCAACATCTGGTCGCTCTCGTCTCTCTCTAGCTCTTTTCTCTCTGTCAGCCCGCAAATGGAACAACTCAGTCTTAGTAAACTCTGGCTCAAACCAAACAGTCCCATTCTGAAAAAAGGCAGGTCTCCAATTCCCTCTTCGTTCTTCATCTGACAGTCTTTACTCTATTACATTTTGACGAGGGCAGCAAATACTGAGAGGGAGTGAAAACAGAAACATATTGTTTACAACCTTCAACCACGACCGCCTCGGAAGTCCCAAATCGCGACGCACATTCTTTTACTTCCTGGATTTCAATATGAAAATAACAAAATGCATTGGTAAAAATGTGCCTACTGAAACAAGTTAGCTGAAAAATTGTACAGAGAAAGTCATTACGAGGACTATTGTGGTCATGGTAGGCCAGAGCAGTGTGTTTGGGAGGTATTTATGATGGACTTTAATGTTGCATGGGGTTTCTATGGGGAAGGCGCGGGTATTACCTACATCTAAATACTCAAGCAATGGACCTAAAAAACTGTCTGGGGTACTGACAAACGGCCAGGCTAGTGTTTTATAAAGGGCCCAGAAGTGTTAAGGAAATTCTTCTTGCAAATCATGTAAATGTTTTGAACAAACTATTATATTAATCTGACTATCCACAATACTCATATTATTGTGTGCGTGTAATCATGTTCATTGATAGCAGTACTATTACCACTGTAGGTTACATCTCTGCTACTAATACTATCACTACTACAGCTACTGAAACATCTACTATCTGTAGTACTAACTGAGATGGAGCCTCCCTGTATGTAAGAATACTACAGCACCTGCCAAGCAGTCTGGATCTTTATGTCACAGACAGTGCCCTTGTCCTGTAACTGCAGGGTTGCTGGTTCAAGTCCCATTTCAGCTGTCCCTTCTCAATTTGTGTAATACTTCTAAGACCCTGTGAACAAAACTTTGTCTAGGTTGTCCACAGTGTCAGGAAATTGTCATGGTCCCCTGTTTGCTGGGTACTACCACACGTTTTTAATTATTTTATTACATTTAGTTAAGAAGCACAATTTAGACGGTATAAGAAAACATTATTTCCCTTCAAACATTTTGTCAGACCCCTACCCCTCACAAACCCGTAAGCCCTGAGGTTACATGTCTATTATACACTGAGTGTACAAAACATTAGGAACACCTTCCTAATATTGAGATGCATCCCTCCACCTTTTGCCCTCAGAACAGCCTCAATTCATTGGGGCATGAACTCTACAAGGTGTCGAAAGAATTCCACAGGGATGCTGGCCCATGTTGACTCCAATGCTTCCCACAGTTTTGTCAAGTTGGCTGGGTGTCCATTGGGTGGTGGACACACGGGAAACTATTGAGTGTGAAAAACCCAGCAGTGTTGCAGTTCTTGACAGTCAAACTGGTGCGTGTGGCATCCATTACCATAACCTGTTCAAAGGCACTTGCATTTTTTGTCTTGCACATTCACCCTCTGAATGGAACACACACACAATCCATATCTAAACTGTCTCAAGTCTTAAAAATCCCTCTTTAACCTCTCCTCCCCTTCATCTACACTGGTTGAAGCGTTACACAGGTGATATCAATAAGAGATCAAAGCTTTCATCTGGATTCACCTGGTCAGTCTGTCATTTGAAGAGCAGATGTTCCTAATGTTTCACAGATGCATTTTTCAAAAGCTTTTAATGCTTAACAATATCACCATATAAATCTATCATGAGTCACATCTTACACTTACACTACACTAGAATTGTTGCTGTATTGTCTTGTACAGCCATATGGTCACAGCAGGCTCTTTCCAATCTATACTTTATACATCAAAATATTGTGTGACCCTCCAAATAAACAAGGCAATGTTTTTAAATTCAGCTCAGTAGGATTACCGCGACCCAGTAGGAGGCCTGGGAAACGTTGGATAAGAGTATCAGAATGTACCTTCTTGTGTTCGGGTTTTGGGTTTGTTGACAGTGCTATAGATTGCAGATGGATCTTTAGCTGCGTGTGCTGCAGGATGGGTGGCAACACCTAGGCGATTGAATTCCAATGCAACATACTGGACTTTATCCTGTTTCTCAGGGTTAGGCAGTTGGACAGTGGAGTAAAGAGGTTCTTCATGGTTTCTGGGGTGAGAGAAGTGGACATTGGCATAGATCCTGACGTCCTTCTCATCTGTGTACGCATTCTGTGCTGCAGTAGGGGCTGTCCTCAAGATGGTTTCGTACAGGTGACTAGAGCCTCCCTGTCCATCCTCTGCTGTGTCCCGTGTGTCAGTTGATTTGGGAGCCCTCTTTCTGAACCACAGACAGCTAAATAGGAGAATGAGAACCAGAGCAACAACTGTGATTCCTACAGCTATGTTAATACTAGATGTTTGTTTTCCTGATACAATGATCAATCTAACTGTGGAGTTCTTAGCTCCCATTTCATTCTGTGCCTCACAGTAATATTCTCCACTGTCCTCAGGGCTGATGTTGATGATGCTATAGATCTGACGGGATTCTTTTGGTATGTTAATGTTCCTCTTGTACCAGGTGTATTTCTGAACTGGTGGGTCGGCATCACTGTGGCAGGTCAGAATCACTGAACTGCCCTCCACTATTTCACCAGAGGGACCGATTGACACTGAGATGTTCTTTGGTTTATATCTGACAGTTAGAGTCACTTCAGGAGAGTGGAGATCCTCATGACCTTTAACAGCACAGGAGTAGCTGCCTGCATCCTCACTGCTGACTGGGCACAGGTGCAGGCTGTTGGAGTAGTTGTGGCTTTTTGGTATAGCCTGTCTGTTCTTATACCAAATGAAGGCTGTGTTGTCACCCAGTCTACAGTTGGCTGTACATGTCAGTTTGGCCATTTCCCCCTCAGAGACAGACATAGGGTTAATCTCCAACAGGACATATGTGACAGTCAGGTATACACCGGGTGAACTGATATATTTCCCTTCTGCAGTTACTAATCTGAATTTGTACTCAGCTGAGTCACTGTCTTTAAGGTTTTTGATTCTCAGGGTGCAATCGCTGTCCTCATTTCCATGGTACTCCAGACGATCCAAATAGTTTGGGTCCTTCTTCAGATCTTTAGGCTCCTTTGTAGACTTTCCTTGAGTAAACCAGAATGTGTCTTTGGGTATATGACCATGGGGATATGTGTAAGTGCAAGATATGTTCACTGATGACCCCTTCAAGGCACAGATACTCCTTTTGGCGTAAATCACTCTCCAACAGTTCTGACCCACGGCACACACTGCAGGAGAGCGGTGGTCCTCGTAACCTTTTACAGCACAGGAGTAACTGTCTTCATCAGAACTCAAGATACTGTAATTTTGTGACATATATTCATGTTGAGGATTTCCATTTTTGTACCAGATGTAGTCAGGATTGGGGTTGTCACTCAGAGTACAGGTGGTGCTGCAATTCAGTATCACCCATGATCCCTCTGTCACATAGGTAGTCACAGAAATGAATAAATCTTTCTGATATATCCAGCCGTGTATGTTGGTTTTAAATCCGAAGCAATACTCCGCTGTGTCATTCTCTCTCAGGTCTGTGATTCTCAGAGTGCAGTCACTGTGATTATTCCCAAGGTACACAACACGACCTGCAAACTCTGGTTGTTCCATGATGTTATAAGTATACCCCACTGTGACGTTCCACCATTTATACCATTCTGTTTCTATGATCTCATGCCCACTGGGATATCTGTAAGTGCAGGAAACATCTACTGATAATCCCTTCAACGCACATATTGTTGTACTGGTGAAAGTCACATCCCAGCCATACTGTCCCAGTACTCCTGAGAAACAAACACAGGAAAACTATCAAAATGAGCATGAAAATGTACCATATACACCAGAACAACGTAAAAACACTTCTTGTCCTGATCATCTTTTATGACATTTTAGATGTTTCTCAAAAGTGAAAACCCAAAATGATACTTTTGAGAAGTACTTTAGAGAAAAGTGAACGAGTATTGATAAAAATCTACCTGCCACAGATAACAGAAAAACCCCAAACACACTTCCTGCTGCTCTCAGGGCCATTGCTGCATTTCCCTCCCTGAGGTATCAAAAACATTGAAATTGTTTTAAAAAACACTCTTTATAGCTAGCTGTTCAATACCTAAATGGTGGTGTAAATAATATCTTATTGAACATATAATAAGCACTGTAATACACAATATTGCTCTAAACCAGTTTTTTTTCTCACAGAAGCCAAATATGTTGGGTAACATCATACACATTTCACTGAATCATATGTATATTTTTTAAATGTTCTTGACATTTTAAGAAATGTTAAGAAATAAACTAAATGTATTAAACTACAGTCCAGATGTATGTCTTACAATCAGATACCAAAACATACTAACAGAAAACTTTAAGTGAAAGAATGTATCACATCAAATAGCATTACTGTGTCCAGAAGAATATGGTTAAAAACGCATGACAAGATCATTGGGAGAAAAATATATTTTAAGATATATTCAATCATACATATTAAATATAGTCTACACATTTTCATTATTTGGAACATAGTTCATAAATGTCCGTTTTGATCATTATAGGTCAAAGAGGTCCATATTGCTTCTCTCTAATCTGCTCCTCCAGGGTGTAAGGACAACCACTTGGTTGACCTTTGACCCCAGTGTATGGACGGTGCCCGGGCGGAGTGGGTACTGGATCTTGTGTTCATAAGCGGCAAAAAGAACACCTGCCTAGATGACAAGAGTGCTCTCACCCCAGGAGGACTCAGGCTAGGTACGGCATTACATGAGAAGAACTTACTGTACTGTTGCATGTGTTAGTTTAGTGGTGTTCATTTACTAAAGGGACTAAACAACTTATAACCTCACTCCTCAATTGTTTTCTGTCAAGATGAAATTTATTGATTGCTGTACAGATGTAGGATCTTAATTTGAGTCAGTTTTCTACAGCAGGAAAATAATCCTGCTGATTTCGTAAGGGGAAATCAAGTCTGAAATTTCAAAGTGGAAATTACAAACTTCAGAAGCCTTTTTAAACATCGAATATACTACAAGTTTTAAATGTCCTGCATTGCAGGAAGTTCTCGTGATCAAATGAATATCCTACATCTGTAGGAGCCCCTGTCTTGACATCAAAGCAGTTCAAGGAATCAGACTTTGAGAATGTGGTGGAGTTTATGGATAAGGGGATCCACATTGCCCAGGATGTGAAGAAGAAGATCAATTAGAAGGGATACATGCACATAGCTGACACAGGCCATATGGACTGGCCAGACATAGCTTATTATCCCATTGCAAACTTGTTCCAAACTATAACACTTCAGTTCACTTTATTATGGGTTCAGCTTAGAGCAAGTCCAGAATGGGAGATAAAGGGAAAAGCTTGTGAAACTAAAACAGTTTGGAGAACCATTAAAACATTTAGAGAGAATGACAGTAATATAGAGTATAAAGACTCGACCACTCTGTAAGCTAACCATGGTATATCCCTATCCTCCACAAGTAGCTTCCAGGACTTTAAGTCCTTCTTGCTGCAGGATCCAGGGACAGTGGCCCATATCACTGACCTGTGCCAGAGGGTGGAGGAGTTCACACGGCTATTCCCCATGCCTGGCTTCACTGAGAGAGACACAGGGAGACTGGACTTTAGGCCCAGGTTATGAACCCATCCTTCAGCCAGATAGTTAGTGCAGTAGTTGTGTAGATGAACAAAAGTACAATCATCTAATCTGTTAGTCTTCAGGAGAAGAACCTTTCTTCTAATTCTGCCAGACATTGATAGCTGCTATATTGTTCATAGGGAGATTTTTGTATTCCAATTTTGCTCAATATTTTATCATATCAAGTTACTGATACTACATTGTAAATAGTGCAATTGTTGTTATACTCCTATTCACCTGATGTGTAGAGAATAGACAGAGATGTTTTCTCCTTCACATTTCTCTCTGTGTGAATTGAGCATGTGTATATGTCTTGTTTAGAAGAGAGGGAGAGAGGGGGCTCTTGAGATTTCCTAAACAGAGCAGCATTTCCTCTGAGCGTTTCCTCTCGCTGTAGTCTAGTACTGTAGTAACGGACAAGGGGTTGCCAGAATTAGAGCAAACAGAGGATCTCTTAGAGCCCCTGTTAGAGATCCCCACACACATGAAATCAAAGTGAATATTAGTTTGTTAACCTAAACGTGTCAACCACTTTGTTTGTGGAATCTTCTGGTGGTTGTGAGAATATGACAAATTGAACGGCTAAATGTGTCTCTCTTGTCTGTTTTTCAATACTATCTCTTTCTCACTTTCCCAGATTCCTCCATTATTCATCAGGGAAACAGAGCCTTTTCATCTCCCTATTACTTCTTACTGCAATGCTTTATCCCAGTGCTGTTAAATGTCCCACAGGGCAGAATATAAGCCTGAGTGGAAGGGTTTGCAAATTCCCAGTCATGCCTGTTATGTGTCAATCATGTTGGATGGTCATTTGACATACGTGATATGTATAAGTGTGTTTGCCTGTTTGTGTTTGCATGTTTTGGTGCACAACTGCACATACAGAACATCCATACAGTGTGTGGTGTGTGTGTGTGTGTGTCCCTTCTCTCTATGTTCGTGCCAGAGGATTGTGCTTCCACAGTAACAGGCCACAGTCCAGCTGTCATAAAGGTCAGAGAAACTTTCAACTCTGCTGACAGAAAAACAAACATCTGCTCATCCTGCACTCAGCTCCATCTCTCCGCCAGTTTCTCACGACCTGACAACTCTGACGCACTCTCCTCTGTTTGGTTGTGTGTGTTTGTTTACTTTGTGGCTTTCCCCCCCTGTTTTGTGGCTTTTAACCGTCCTATGGGAACTAATTTGTTCCCTTGTGTTCTTTGCTACAAGGGTCATCAGCCTGCCTATTTTGTGGTTTTCCATCCATTCCAGTTAAACAGATCAAAGTGTTTTATTTGTGGAAATGAACCCGTTGTATGTATACCTCTGGATCGTCTGAGTGAGGGTGATGGAAAGAGAGCCTGCGTGTGGAACAGTACAAGTGGGTACGTGTTGCCCTGTACGCTGTCATATGTCAAGGTGATGAAGGGTGTCTGTTTTTTGGCTAGCAGTGTCTGTTGTTGTGGAGATGAAAGGCACTGCACTCTCTAATCTCACAGCTGGATATGTGTACAGTACAGTGCTCCGTTGTATGTGAGAAGAAAAAAACTAGAAAGAAACACCATATACCCAAAACAGCAGCTGACACTGTTACTGACTGATGGCCTATGTTCAGCTAGAGTTATGTTTTCAGCTTATCTCCCATTATGAATGTACACATGATTAGAAATTCACTCTCTAAATTCTAGAGACATTTTATTTGGACAACATTTCCATTCAGAAATTGAGCTTAATTTTTCTTTCATTTTGTGAAGAAATCTATGCACACTCTTGCCTGTTATCATAACGCACACCTTCGTTGTTAGATTTAGTGACAGCCAAACTAACAATGAAGTGTTTATGATAAAACAAACAGACAAATTGATAGATTTGATCATCAACATTATGGATCAATCTCCAAATATTCGTATAGAAGCATTGAGACAAGAATACTTCACAAATTTGAATTCTTCAGTGACGTTCTTCGGGCTGGAACTGGTGCCGTTAGGATAGAGGGAAGATACTCAGAATTGAGGTCCCTCCTTCTTCAGGTTCTTGTAGTCAGTATCGATGGCCACAAACTGGGGAAGAAGACAATATGGCAGGATTTACGTAATTCTCTTGGCTACTTATATTGATCAAAAAATATTAACTGATACTATTGATAGGCTACATTACTATTACATTGTTGTCAAGTCAAACAATAATTGAATAAGATGCAGTTAACATACACTTTGTGGAGCTAAAGTGTGTTTATTGCTGACAGTGTTGGCGGTACAGTACCTTGTACTGGTAGGTAGGGTCAAGCTGATTCCACGGCTCAGGGTTGTTCTTCTTGTTCCAGCTGTACAGTGACACAGCAGTCAAAGCAGGCCGAAGTAGGACAAACACAAATGGGATCAGAGGGAACTGTGTTAGTCTGCCTGCGATCAACTATTCATGGGCCAGGCCTAGTTTACAAAAACTCGCAGCAGGATAGCCCTTTAGTAGTGATATGGGAATTGATGCCCCAKAACGGCACAAGAGGTGGGATTACCTCTTGTGCCTTATGATGTTAAAGGGAATTGGCATCCACTACTATATGTTTTAATTGGATAGTATTAAGAAATTGATTAAACCATATTGATTTAAAAAATAAAATGGACAATAAGGGAAATGGTAAAGAGTCTTACGTGACATGGGGCCCCTTTGCAAGACGGACCAAATACAAGGAGGCTCCTCCCATTCCCAACAAGATGAAGAAGAACTGGGGGATGAGCTATGAGAGAGTAAGAAGAAAGAGGGAGATAGCATGACCATTTCATTCACTTTGAGGCATAGAAATCTGAGCATGTCTACATAGCATTTGTCAATATAGTGTTCCAGTAACCAATGACCAGCTGATCAAGCTTCAGAGAGACTCCTCATGTGGAACTTCTGCTTTCATACTATATACCAGTGTTTCCCAACTCCAGTCCTCGAGTACCCAAAACAACACAAGTTTTTGTTGTAGCCCCGGACAAACTCACCTACTCATCCAGGTTGAATCAGGTGAGTTTGCCCGGTTTCAAACTTTGATCACTTAGTTGTACTATTTCTTTAACAAAGAGCGTGTCTGTTGCTCTCTCAAAAAAGTTGGTATAGCTTTAATAAGCCTATGTGAATGTAGTCAAATAAATTCAGACCTAGTTAGTAAGTAGTTTACTCAGACGTGACTCTGGAACGCTGTGGCGCTGTCCAAGTGCTGATCCTACTACACGGGGCTGTTGGGCTAACTGGCATCCCTTGGGTTGTCAAGTTTGTTTCGTAGCTTCCATTTAAACGAAAACCTGATGTAAATCCTTGACTATCTGCTGTTGAGGACATCTGAGATAATGTATGAGATGGTAATAGCTTTCTAACTACTTCGGTCATATCGCCAGTCATCTTTTAAAATAACACTGTCACTAAACAGATAAACGAATAGCCTGTTTTCTGTGCCCCTCCTCTTTTAACAAACCATTCACCAACAACTTCAACACAAGACAAAAACACATTTT
Source organism: Salvelinus sp. IW2-2015 (assembly GCF_002910315.2). Lineage (NCBI taxonomy): Eukaryota > Metazoa > Chordata > Actinopteri > Salmoniformes > Salmonidae > Salvelinus > Salvelinus sp. IW2-2015. The sequence goes on along the minus strand of NC_036857.1, from coordinate 12,612,282 downwards.
CAACCCCCCCCCAAACATGATGTGTCAAAATTCATTAGTGAAGCCTGTTCAGGGTTGGAACTTTTGTTTCATTTCAATTACCCTGATGACACAGCCTATAGGAAACAACGTATGTTTTTCTTGATTCCATTGAGCAACAACTGGTAGCATATTACACACCGACAAAAGAAATTATGAAACTTTCATGAAATATTATAGACTACTAACTCATTTGAGGCAATAATCCATAGGACAAAAATAAGTACTTACCCCTGGATGCTTCTTTACGTGTTCTATCGCTATTTTAAACATATTTGCTTACAGTTTCTCAACTTTTTTATTATTATATGATATTAATTTCAAGATTATTATATTAATTTTTAAAACAGTAATTTGAATTGTATTTCGTTTTTGCGGACGCGTTATGCAGACACCCCAAAACTTGTTTGAGACTATCCGAGATTAGCGGTGAATCCCAAACCAGCCCCTCGCCACTAACAACCACTGAGTTTATAAATGAACGCTATGAACTCGCTCCGAGGTCCGTTGTCACGTGTTGCCGACGTAACTCGGAGGGTGACTTCCAGAGAGTGGCGAGGAAAGCAATAAATCCATTAGCTTCGGGACACACTCGTGACTTGAATGATGCAATTCCTGTTCACATTCAAATAATAAAATGTAAAAATTGTTATTTTACAAGATATATACACTCTAAAAAGAAAAGGTCACTGGAGTATCCTTTAAAAAAAAAAAATATTTACTAGGCAAGTCAGTTAAGAACAAATTCTTATTTATAATTACGGCCTACCCCGGGCCAATTGTGCACCACCCTATGGGACTCCCAATCGCGGCCGGATGTGATACAGCCTGGATTCGAACCTCCCTGTAGTGACTCCTCTTGCACCAAAATGCAGTCCCTTAGACCGCTGCGCCACTCAGGAGCTCAAATTCATAAAGTTGAAACTGTGGGGGAACCCCTATAAGTTCTTCAAAGAACAAAGGGTTCTTCAAAGAACTAATTTTAATGGATCCTCGAAGAACCCTATGAATAACTTTTTGGGGTTCATTTTTGAGCTACCCCCCTCCCCTTTTATTATTATTAATAATACACATAACAATAAGAACAATAACACAATATTTTAGTTGTCAGTGTTTATTATGATTTTAGTGGCAAAGCAGAATAAAAAAATCTAAATATGAGGTCAACTCCCAGCAGAGCCCCAAGTCCAATGGGTATATCCTCTGGCCTGTTGATGTGTTGATGTTCTCCGTATCCATAGCCAGAATGATTTTGCAGTGCATGGTGATCGAACAGGTTTCCTGTTATATTCATCAGAGGTGTAGGGAATCCAAAAAATAGTAATTATACAGATGGTTAACAAAACATGCACACAACAGTAATCATACCTTGGTTTTTGTGGTAAATGTGAATATAAAAACTGTTTTGATAATGGTTTTCATACACATACCTTGTCCATAATGTAGAGGCCTATGGGATATTCATTGAAGAGGTAAGGGAGGAGGATGGTAAATGTGATCTGCACAACATACCAATACCAATTGACATACCTTTGTATGCCTCCTACTCTGTATACCTACAGACACAGACACAAAAATTAGCAGTTCAGTCATCTGCACCCAACATAGCCTACATATTCCCACTTCTTTGTTGATTTGATATGCATTAAATTGCCAATTTTCTGTTTTAGAAAGATTTGCACAAATATGAAAAGATAGATGCTATCATCATCAAACAATATACATTTCGATCATACAAGGGACAAACCTTACCTTAACTCTTACCTTAACCTGCTGTCCTTTCGAATTCAAATGTTTCAGTTGGGCAGTTAGGTTCCTGCAAGAACCCCCACCAACTAAGGAGGTTCCTCGATGAACCACACCTCCTAAGGTTCTTCAAATAACTTTGAGGATCTTAGAAGAACACTTATTGAACCCCTAATTTCTAGAGTGTATCCTCAGTAAAAGTAAAAATGTTTATTTGGGAGGTATTTCATTAATTACATGTGTCAAGCATTGAAAACAGACAAACAAATATACTTGCCATACAATTAGGCATTTGCAGTGTCTCTATTTTTTGATTATCATACTCATTTCAAGATTATTATATTAATTTTGACAAAAGTAATTTGAATTCTATTTTGTTTTTGCGTACATGTTGCGTACGTTGCGTTATGCCGACTTGTTTGTTTGAGCGTGTTTGAGCAGAGGTGATGGTAACCAGGTAAAACTCCGGAACCTATTTGTAGCAAGGACCTTAAGGGTCGCCCTGACTTGGGCAAGTAAACTGAGCCGTCGGGCAAGTTAATCCCACTCTAATGTTGCCCAAGGAGATTGTTTTTCTGAAAACAACAAAACTGTAAGGAATTCCAGTATAGCCTAGCTAGTAGCTACACCTGGGCATTGCCAAAGCAGTAAAAAAAAATTAACTGCTACAAAGGAAGCTAACTTGGTCAGGGCGAGCAGAGTGAGAGCCACTTTATCCTATTGCTTCATGCCATTACACAGGCACAGAGAGAACTCCTATTAGACAATATAACTAACATGGCTGAGTTTGCTTTACGATAGGTTGCATCATGTGGACCTACATGTGCATTAGAACAATCTAGCAACCTATGTCATCACTATTTCTTCATTTAATGAATTCCAGTAGTTAATTTTGGATTAAAAAAGGCATAGGTAGCCTAGCCAGCAGAGGTTTGAATATAAACAAAATTTGATCATTCACATTTTCTCTTAACATGAATAAATTGGCTTAGGCTATAAAAACATTACATTACCGTTTATTTTCCCTTGACCAGATGGGACAGGGCGCATAGTAGGCTACAGTTGATCAGACTGATAGCCTACAACACAATATATAAACACATCTTACAAAACAGTACACCAAATAACAATACACAACCTTTATACACAGGGGTATTTATAAATGTAGGCCTCAACAAAAATACCAAAGGCTTCAAAAGCATTTAGGGTTTGCTTTGCTGATACAGTATGTCAGGTCACCAATGTTTATATGTACTGTAGGCTGTCGAAAGTGAGTTATTTTTTCCACTTGCTAAAATAACGCTAGTGGAAAGTGGAGAGCCCAGTCTGTTTTCTATAGACGTGCGCATAGCCGCAGGAAGTAAGGGTGCTGAGGGTGCTGCAGCACCCACTGAAAAATCTGAATTTCAAAAACATTTTTCGCATCTCTGCTTTGGCAAAAAAAAAGGTACTTGTATAATTAAGAACCATATCTTGCAGGATTCAATAGTTGGAATTGTAAGAGTTGTTGCCCTGTCCCTTTCTCTGTGATTGTCATTCGAATGGCATCCAGAAAGAACAAGAACCCTGTCCTGAAATATTTACATCAAAAGGTGCAAAGTTATGGGCAAAGACACCAAACACCCACATCAAACTAAAAAATGTTCTTAATCAAATAACATGGAAAACAACCACTTTTCGTACAGTATTAATTTACCATCCTTACAAACCACTTAATTTAAGTGTACATTACTGTATTGTAGCCTAAAGGCTGGTCAGTTAGGTTTGTACCTGTAGACTTTCCATCACCATGAAGAAAAACTATGCACAATACAATAATTGCGTACATTGAAACATCAAGTGGTTTGTGATGATATGATGTGAATATGTGGCTCAGGTGGTAGAGCATTGTGCTTGCAACTCTAGGGCTGTAAGTTTGATTCCCACAGAGGAGCAGTATGAACATTTATGCACTCACTACTGTAAGTTGCTCTGGATAAAAGCATTTACTGAAATGTAAAAGGCATGAATAGACCATTTCAGTTTAGAAATATGTTTCATTTGCAAAGTATTTCAAGAAACTGGAAAACATACAGTATATCAAGCACTTATTTTATATTCCACATGTATTATCAGATCAGCTGTTTTGTACTGATAAGTATCATACTCAAGTTACAAATGCTGGTGAACAATCAAATACAAATACATATAGTCATTTTTCTCTCTCACAAAAGTAGTGCACTGGGCCTTTACTAGTCCTGTATTAGTGGACCCATACAGACATTTTCACCGCTGGCAATGTTTTTTCGTTCCTGCATTGCCCACCTCCAAACTACTTCCCGCTGCTATGTTTGTGCGTCGGTCAGCTGTTTATTCACCGGCACCCGCTAGCAATTGCTAATAACCCATCCACAACCTCCCGACTATATGTGATGAAGTGAAAATCTGTGGCCCGCACCCGACCCTAAACCGCTAATAGCCTATAGTGCTGTAGACTACAGTCAGAGATGGCAGAACGTTTTTTTTTGGAATAGGTGTAGGATTTTTTTGTTGTTGCCTGATTTAAATAGGTTATGTTTCTCCTTATAATTTCCGACATTTTGGTAGGCTATTTGTTAGTCAATGTGTCTATAATTAGACACATGCAGCTTCTCTTCTGTCGTTATATGTTGCCTAGTCTAAGAGTAAATAAACCCTTGCTCACCAGAATCATGTCATAAATCGATAGAATAAATGCTTCAATCTAGTTGACCCCAGTAAAGTTTTCTCTGTCATCTGCTTGTTTCGTGGAGCAAAGGCTTTTAGGGATCAGGAGAAAATGCAATAACAAACAAAATGGCCAAATGATGTCAGGTTGACTGGTTGTAAGGAAATAGAAAGCTGTGAAAACGACCCAACATGAAGATGTTTCTGATAAGATTTCAGTTTGGCTTGGTTGCATATTTTATGTGGTTGAAATAGGCAACTATCTGCTTTTATGATTCTGATAAAGATAGGACCTCAACAGAAAGTATCTAACTGAACATTTGCGTTCTATCAAGATGCTGAAAGAAATCATATTATCCACTCCTGTCCCCAGGTCAAAATTTAAGCTATATTTGGTGTAATTGTACTGCAAGAAATGCTTAATTCTGCAGGAGTTAATATTGCGGCTATGTGAGGGGTTGTAGACCTACAGACAGTGTCCAGATTTCGGTTTCCATTTAACCCATCTGAACAGAATTTGTATAGAGCCTCACAATCATCACACATAACATAGCCAACACTGCTATCATTCTCTTTTAGCACTTCACCAAATCTTTCCCAAACATTACTTTTCAGGCTCTCCATTCTCTTTATTTTCATCTCTACATTTCGCAGCGTTTCTCTTATTCAATTATACTCCAATATTGTCTTTTTTGCCGCCATGGATGGATTTTTCGTCAGAGGGTGTCACGCCCTGACCTTAGAGATCCTTTAAATTCTCTATTTGGTAGGCCAGGGTGTGACTAGGGTGGGAAATCTATGTTTGTATTTCTTTGTTGGCCGAGTATGGTTCCCAATCAGAGGCAGCTGTCTATTGTTGTCTCTGATTGGGGATCATACTTAGGCAGCCCTTTTTCCCACTTTCTGTTGTGGGATCTTGTCTTTTTTGTTGCATGTGTTTGCACTCCTAGCTTTACGTTCGTAGAGTTGTTTTATTGTTTTTGGTGGAACATTTAAAATGAAAGGAAATGTACGCCTACCACGCTGCACCTTGGTCTCATTCCGACGACAGCCGTAACAGAGGGTGAATGGCGTACATATACAATCCACAAGTGCCTTTGAACGGGTGTGTGAAGAACACACTTAAATCAGTGTATTAAAGTATTCAAAAGTTTAGTATTTGGTACCGTATTCTTAGCACGCAATGACAACATCAAGCTTGTGACGACAAACTTATTGGATGCATTTGCAGTTTGTTTTGGCTGTGTTTCAAATTATGTTGTGCCCAATAGAAATTAATGATAAATCATATATTGTGTCATTTTTATTTTAAATAGAATATAATGTGTTTCTGAACACTTCTACATTCATGTGGATGCAACCATGATTACGGGTAATCATGAATGAATCGTGAACTCCAAATGTCAAATCCAAAAATGCTGGAGTATAGAGCCAAATTAAAAGTTTTAGCTTCACTGTCCAAATAATTTCTGTATCTAGGAGAGTGTAATCATGCATACTTACAGAGATGGACAGGTCTGGTCAATGTAGAGCTAATACTGCTAGTGCATGGAATGAAACAGCAGGGGAACAGTAGGCGTGGGGTCTGTGGTAAACACCAATTAAACATTTATGAAATGACAGAACTGGCATCCTTCACCTTTGATACATTTCTTGTTTTTACCCACCAACCCGAGTGGCACAGTGATCTAAGGCAGGGGTTGTGGTGACGCTAGGGGCGTCAATACAGACCCTGGTTCGATTTCAGGCTGTATCACAACCGGCCGTGATTGGGAGTCCCATATGGCGGTGCACAATTGGCCCAGCGTCTTCTGGTTTAGGGTTTGGTAGGTGTAGGCCTTCATTGTAAATAAGAATTTGTTCTTAACTGACTTGCCTAGTTAAATAGAGGACAACTTTATTTTAAAGCTTTATTTTGATTAATATAAAAATGTGTTTATATTTTTATTATCTAGGCCTACACATTTCCATAATTCAGCACATAGTTCATAAATGGCAGTTATGACAATAATAGGTCACAGAGGTCCTTACTGCTTGTCTCTCTAATCTGTTCCTCTAGGTGGTACAGACAACCACCTCTTCCTGGTTGACCTTCGACCCCAGGGTGTGGACTGTGCCGGGCAACTCATAACTTCACTCCTCAATTGTTTTCTGTGCAGTAGTTGTGTAGATGAACAATTGACAAATACAATTATCTGTTTGAAAAATAGTTACTCATCGTCTTCCTCTGTCCTAAAAAGGATGGAGGAATAAGCTTATGACCTCTAATTCTGCAGACTTTGATAGATGCACTAGGGTTCATAATTAGATTTTTTATTCCGATGTTGGACAATATGATCTTGTCAAGTTATTAGAACAATTGTGATCATATTCCTATTAAAGGGGATATCAGCAGTTGCAACATCCATTTTTGGACTTATAAATTATTCTTTATATGTACCCATTGATTCTTGAAGACTGCACAGTAGCTTATAAATGCCCCATGAGCCTAGTTCAACTGCCGTACCCCATCAGAATCCAAAATATAAGCTTGTTTTACTCCAATGTCTGTAAACAAAGTAAATGTAAACAAACACTATATAGCCTCAAAACATGGTTAAATCTATCAATTTGATACAATGGATGGTCAGTCCTTCCATTCATAGCTTTGTATATGAATTTCACTGAAGTAGAGGCGGGGAGGACACTGTTATTGTTTCTACTGCTGATTGCCCCTTTAACCTATGTCATAATGTAATTGCCCTAAATGGGAAATAATTGTTATAGATTATTGTTATTTCCTCCTTCTCTCTGTGTGATATTGTTATGATATGGGGGGTAGCTAAGTTTAGCATGAGGCACATAGATAGACAACATACTACACTTCCACACCTCATCCCTAGGGGCAGCAGCAACCGGTTTAAGTGATGTGCTCTGCCGGGAGACATTGATAATTACTCAGGTGTGGGCCATAAGGATGATTGGCAGTCCGGGAGAAAGAGGATGCTAGAAGTCTCTCAGCCGGCCTTTATTTGTTTCTTTGTGTTAGTTAACCTCTTTCGTTGGGCATGCCTTTTTGTAGTTTGGTTTTTGTACATATTTATTTTGCCACCATGAACATATAAGTAATCTGCTTGGACTGGCCAACCAAGAGAGCAACATCAATGATTGCTGCTGGTGATTCTCTGATCCACCTCTACGCAGACGACACCATTCTGTATACATCTGGCCCTTCTTTGGACACTGTGTTAACCAACCTCCAAACAAGCTTCAATTCCATACAACACTCCTTCCGTGGTCTCCAACTGCTCTTAAATGCTAGTTAAACTAAATGCATACTCTTCAACCGATCGCTGCCCACCCAACTAGCATCACTACTCTGGACGGTTCTGACTTAGGTATTTGTAGTTGTCCACATATTCTAGGTGTCTGGCTAGGCTGTAAACTCTCCTTCCAGACTCACATTAAGCATCTCCAATCCAAAATTAAATCTAGAATCAGCTTCCTATTTTGCAACAAAGCCTCTTTCACTCATGCTGCCAAACATACCCTCGTAAAACTGACTATCCTACCGATCCTTGACTTGGCGATGTCATTTAGGGGCGGCAGGTAGCCTAGTGGTTGGAGCGTTGGACTAGTAATTGAAAGGTTGCAAGATTGAATCCCCGAGCTGACAAGGTAAAAAAAAAAAACGTTCTACCCCTGAACAAGGCAGTTAACCCACTGTTCCTAGGCCGGGGGCATGTTTACAGAGTCACCTCTCCAGTTCTGGCAGGGAAGGATGGCTGTTTATGTAGCTGTGCCCTGTGGCACTGACCTGGTATCTGCCCCTGCATCCCAAGCGTTCGTGGACAGAATATTGAGCCTGTCATCAGGCTTGAGAAATCAAATGACCACCTCTCTGGAACGCAGTCTTCTTGAAGATAAACCAAAAAATCTTGTTTTGTTGAACAGTAACATAGACACACAAACACACAAGCTCGCTGGCTGTGAACTGATAGATTTGTGAAGAAGTGTTGTATTGCTTATTTTATTTTATTTTATTTCACCTTTATTTAACTAGGTAGGCCAGTTGAGAACAAGTTCTCATTTACAACTGCGACCTGGCCAAGATAAAACAAAGCAGTGCGACACACACAACAACACAGAGTTACACATGAAATAAACAAAAGTACAGTCAATAACACAATAGAAAAATCTATATACAGTGTGTGCAAATGGTGTAAGGAGGTAAGGCAATAAATAGGCCAATAGTAGCGAAGTAATTACAATTTAGCAAATTAACACTGGAGTGATAGATGTGCAGATGATGACGTGCAAGTAGAAATACTGATCTGCAAAAGAGCAAAAAAGTCAATAAAAACAGTATGGGGATGAGGTAGGTAGTTGGATGGGCTATTTACAGATGGGCTGTGTACAGCTGCAGCGATCGGTAAGCTGCTCAGACAGCTGATGCTTAAAGTTAGTGAGGGAGATATAAGTCTCCAACTTCAGCGATTTTTGAAATTCGTTCCAGTCATTGGCAGCAGAGAACTGGAAGGAAAGGCGGTCAAAGAGGTGTTGGCTTTGGGGATGACCAGTGAGATATACCTGCTGGAGCGTGTGCTACGGGTGGGTTTTGCTATGGTGACCAGTGAGCTGAGATAAGACGGAGCTTTACCTAGCAAAGACTTATAGATGACCTGGAGCCAGTGGGTCTGGCGACGAATATGTAGCGAGGTCCAGCCGACGAGAGCATACAGGTTGCAGTGGTGGGTAGTATATGGGGCTTTGGTGACAAAACGGATGGCACTGTGATAGACTGCATCCAGTTTGCTGAGTAGAGTGTTGGAGGCCGATTCTAGATTTAATTTTGGATTGGAGATGTTTAATGTGAGTCTGGAAGGAGAGTTTACTGTCTAGCCAGACACATAGGTATTTGTAGTTGTCCACATATTCTAAGTCAGAACCGTCCAGAGTAGTGATGCTAGTCGGGCGGGTGGGTGCGGGCAGCGATCGGTTGAAGAGCATGCATTTAGTTTTACTAGCGTTTAAGAGCAGTTGGAGGCCATGGAATGAGTGTTGTATGGCATTGAAGCTCGTTTGGAGGTTTGTTAACACAGTGTCCAAAGAAGGGCCAGATGTATACAGAATGGTGTCATCTGCGTAGAGGTGGATCAGAGAATCACCCGCAGCAAGAGCGACATCATTGATATATACAGAGAAAAGATTCAGCCCAAGAAYTGAACCCTGTGGCACCCCCATAGAGACTGCCAGAGGTCCAGTCAACAGGCCCTCCGATTTGACACAATGAACTGTATCTGAGAAGTAGTTGGTGAACCAGGTGAGGCAGTCATTTGAGAAACCAAGGCTGTTGAGACTGCCGATAAGAATACGGTGATTGACAGAGTCGAAAGCCTTGGCCAGGTCGATGAATACAGCTGCACAGTATTGTCTCTTATTGATGGCGGTTATGATATCGTTTAGGACCTTGAGCGTGGCTGAGGTGAACCCATGACCAGTTCGGAAACCAGATTGCACAGCGGAGAAGGTACGGTGGGATTCGAAATGGTCAGTGATCTGTTTGTTAACTTGGCTTTCGAAGACTTTAGAAAGGCAGGGCAGGATGGATATAGGTCTGTAACAGTTTGGGTCTAGAGTGTCACCCCCTTTGAAGAGGGGGTTGACCATGGCAGCATTCCAATCTTTAAGAATCTCAGACAATACGAAAGAGAGTTTGAACAGACTAGTAATAGGGGTTGCAACAATTGAAAGCGGATAATTTTAGAAAGAGAGGGTCCAGATTGTCTAGCCCAGGTTTTGCAGCTCTTTCTGAACATCTGCTATCGGGATTTGGGTGAAGGAGAAGCTGGGGAGGCTTGGGCAGTAGCTGCAGAGGGTGCGGAGCTGTTGGCCGGGGTTGGGGTAGCCAGGAGGAAAGCATGGCCAGCCGTAGAGAAATACTTATTGAAATTCTCGATTATCGTGGATTTATCGGTGGTGACAGTGTTTCCTAGCCTCAGTGCAGTGGGCAGCTGGGAGGGAGGTGTCTATTCTCCATGGACTTTCCTGTGTCCAAGAACTTTTTGGAGTTAGAGCTAAAGGATGCAAATTCTGTTTGAAAAAGCTAGCCTTTGCTTTCCTAACTGACTCTGTGTATTGGTTCCTGACTTCCCTGAAAAGTTTCAAATCGCGGGGACTATTCATGCTAGTGCAGTATGCCACAGGATGTTTTTGTGCTGGTCGTGGGCAGTCAGGTCTGGAGTGTTCTTAGTTCTACATTTTTTGAAGAGGGCATGCTTATTTAAGATGGTGAGGAAATTACTTTAAAGAACAACCAGGCATCCTCTAGACGGGATGAGATCAATATCCTTCCAGGATACCCGGGCCAGGTCGATTAGAAAGCCTGCTCGCAGAAGTGTTTTTGGGAGCGTTTGACAGTGATGAGGGGTGGTCGTTTGACCGCGGACCCATAGCGGATGCAGGCAATGATGTAGTGATCGCTGAGATCCTGATTGAAAACAGCAGGAGTTATTTGGAGGAAAATTGGTCAGATAATATCTATGAGGTGGCCCATGTTTATGGATTTAGGGTTGTACCTGGTGGGTTCCTTGATAATTTGTGTAGAGTTGAGGGCATCTAGCTTAGATTGTAGGACGGCCAGGGTGTTAAGCATATCCCAGTTTAGGTCACCTAACAGAACAAACTCTGAAGATATATGGGGGGCAATCAATTCATATATTGGTGTCAAGGGCACAGCTGGGAGCTGATTGGGTCTATTACAGTGGCAACAAGTGAGAGGACTTATTTCGGAGGTTCTAATTTTTTTAATAGAAGCTCGACTGTCTTGGGCATAGACCTGGAAAGTATGATAGAACTTTGCAGGCTATCTCTGCAGTAGATTGCAACTCCTCCCCCTTTGGCAGTTCTATCTTGACGGAGAATGTTATGTTTTTGAAGGGGTTGGTCAGTGACACATGTTTAATATTACATAAACATAACATGTCAAATGTGCCATGACTTAATGTGTTGTTTTTCCTCTCTTTCTGTCAGATAAAGGTAAAGGTACTGGATTGTTCTTACATCTACTACTAAAGTTAAAAAGCATTAGATTGGTGTAACATGTGCAAAAAAAGTTTCCTTCCACCATATTTTTTGCACCAGTCTAGGAGCTTATCCTTTAAATCAAATTCACATTAGGATTGTTTTATAATTTAAACATAACCAAACCAATTTCCTGTGAAAAATATAAATGTTTTTATCAAACTGAAACTAAATAAAACTAGTAAATCAAGTCTGAAAACAAGCTGAAGCTAAACTGAAATTCAAATAAAAATCTATTACTAATAGAAATAAAAACGAATAATACATTACAAAACTATAATAACCTTGTTATGCACATATCAAATCTGGTTACGTCACCTTATGTATTAGCTAGGTCTAGATCTAAGGAGTGCAGCACAATCAGTTGGTTAGTTATTGGTTTTGTAACTATATGATTTTGTGTAGATGGAGGATGTGGCCTTCAGAGTTCATAAACAGAGAAGCATTTCCTCTGGCATTTCCTCTCACTGTAGACTAGTACTGTAGTAATGGACAAGGGGTTGCCAGAATTAGAGCAAACAGAGGATCTCTTAGAGCCCCTGTTAGAGAACACCACACACATGAACACAAAGTAAACATCAATATTAGTTTGTTGACCAAACGTTCCAACCATCTTATTTATGGAATCTTGTGGTGGTTGTGAGAATGACATAACTTGAAGTTCTCAATGTGTCTTGTCTCGTGACTTGTCTGTTTATTTAGAAAATTGTCTTTCTCCCTCTCCCAGATTCTTCTGTTGTTCATCAGGGAAAATAATGTTTTTCAGCTCTATTACTTTTTACTGCAATACTGTATGTAATACCCTGTTAAAACCATGTATTAGAAACACTACATTGTAGTACAGCCTTTGCTGCTGAGCCTATGTTGATTTGCATTGCATCAAATAAACGTGTTACTTTCATGTGAAAACTTCAAAAAGATGACCTGTCAATAATTTAAGAATCACGTTTGGTTGAGTTCTTTAGTGTGCTGTCCCCCTAATTATTTTCATATATTGTGATTGATTGCACTGATGTGGACTAGAGTATATAGCTCGCCATCATCGCTTCAACAAGTGCTAGCCTAGGTTTTGTCGGATCGGGAGCTCGATGGGATGGCCTTGTTCCGAGACAACCTGAGGACTTTCAATACTCGTTTCAATGTAACACATTGGGATTCGCTCTGGGAATCACTACTCGGAGAAGACCAATCACACAGCGTCTGTTGGAGAAAGACAGGTCGAGTGGTGAAAGAGGTGAGCACATTCCTTTTTATAGCGTCACTCGCGTCACTCGCCCGTCCTTTGCTCATTCTCACTTCTCTTCCTTGCGAAGAACACTACTCCTTTGAAGCTGTCCTCAGCCCTACATGAGCCTTGTCTTTAGCCTGACATGAGTCCTGTATTCAGCCTGACATGAGCCCTGTCTTCAGCCCGACATGAGCCCTGTCTTCAGCCCGACATGAGTCCTGTATTCAGCCTGACATGAGTCCTGTATTCAGCCTGACATGAGCCCTGTCTTCAGCCCGACATGAGCCCTGTCTTCAGCCCGACATGAGTCCTGTCTTCAGCCCAACATGAGCCCTGTCTTCAGCCCGACATGAGCCCTGTCTTCAGCCCGACATGAGCCCTGTCTTCAGCCCAACATGAGCCCTGTCTTCAGCCCGACATGAGCCCTGTCTTCAGCCCAACATGAGCCCTGTCTTCCTGCTTAACTGTTTTCAGGCTAACCACTATCGCTGGCGAACGTATGACCTCCACTCTTTTCCTTTGTGCTGACCAACTGACTGAAAGGAAAGTGTTTGCTTCGTGTATAATTAACTATTTTGCTTAGAGCCATAGGTAGACATTTTATTTTGATAACATTTCCATTCAGAAATTGACCATACTTTTTATTTAGACTTAACAAAAATATAAACACAACATTTAAAATGTTGGTTTCATGTTTCATGAGCTGAAATAAAAAATCCTAGACATTTTCCGTACATAAAAAAAGCTTATTTCTCTCAACTTTTGTGCACAAATTTGTTAACATCCCTGTTAGTGAGCATTTCTCCTTTGCCAAGATAATCCATCCACAAGACAGGTGTGGCATATCAAGAAGCTGATTAACTTCTTATGGCTGCAGGGGCAGTATTGAGTAGCTTGGATGAAAGGTGCACAGAGGTGCCCATAGTAAACTGCCTGCTCCTCAGTCCCAGTTGCTAATATATGCATATTATTATTCGTATTGGATAGAAAACACTCTGAAGTTTCTAAAACTGTTTGAATTATGTCTGTGAGTATAACAGAACTGGATTTTTTCTGAGGTGGCAGAATTTCAACCAAGCTCTCATTGAAATTACAGCGAGATATTGATGAGTTTTCACTTCCTACGGCTTCCACTAGATGTCAACAGTCAATAGAATTTTGTCTGATGACTCTAATGTGAAGGGGGGCCGAAGCAGACAGGAATTAGTCACCACTGCCACGAGCTGACCATGCTTTCACCATGCGCGTTCACATGAGGAGGACCTCCGTTCCATCGCTCATCTGAAGTCAATCTAATTCTCCGGTTGGAACGTTATTCAAGATGTATGTTAACAACATTCTAAAGATTGATTCAGTACATCGTTTGACATGTTTCCACTGACTGTTATGGAACTTTTGGACATTTCGTCATTTTATAGTGGACGCGCTTTGTGACTTTGGAATAGTTTACTAAACGCGCTAACCAAAGTAGCTAATTGGACATAAATAACGGACATTATCGAACAAATCAAGCATTTATTGTGGACCTGGGATTCCTAGGACTGCATTCTGATGAAGTTCATCAAAGGTAAGGAAACATTTATCATGTATTTTCTGGTTTCTGTTGACTCCAAAATGGCGGCTAATTTTATTATATTTCTGAGCGCCGTCTCAGATTATTGCATGGGTTGCTTTTTCCGTAAAGTTTTTTTTAAATCTGACACAGCGGTTGCATTAAGGAAAGGTATATCTATAATTCCATGTGTATAACTTGTATTATCATCTACATTTATGATGAGTATTTCTGTTGAAATGATGTGGCTATGTAAAATCACTTGATGTTTTTGGAACTAGTGAATGTAACGCGCCAATGTAAACTCAGATTTTCTTATATAAATATGAACTTTATCAAACAAAACATGCATGTATTGTGTWACATGAAGTCCTATGAGTGTCATCTGATGAAGATAATCAAAGGTTAGTGATTAATTTTATCTCTATTTCTGCTTTTTGTGACTGCTATATTTCGCTGGAAAAATGGCTGTGGTTTGGTGGTGACCTAACATAATCGTTTGTAGTGCTTTCGCTGAAAAGCATATTTGAAATCGGAGACTTTGGTGGGATTAACAACAAGATTACCTTTAAAATGATATAAGACACATGTATGTTTGAGGAATTTTAATTATGAGATTTCTGCTTTTTTGAATTTGGCGCCCTGCACTTTCACTGGCTGTTGTCATATTGATCCCGGTAGCGGGATGCAGCCATAAGAAGTTAAACAGCATGATCATTACATAAGTGCACCTTGCACTGGGGACAACAAAAGGCCATTCTAAATTGTGCAGTTTTGTCACACAACACAATTCCACAATTCAAGTTTTGAGGGAGCGTGCAGTCGGCATGCTGATTGCAGCAATGTCCACCAGAGCTGCTATCAGTTCATTGAATGTTAATTTCTCTAGCATACGTCGTTTTAGAGAATTTGGTATGTATGTTCAACAGGCCTCACTACCGCAGACCACGTGCTACTTCGCCAGTCCAGGTCCTCCACATCCGGCTTCTTCACCTGCGGGATCGTCTGAGACCAGCCACCCAGACAGCTGATGAAACTGTGGGTTTGAACAAACAAAGAATTTCTGCACAAACTGTCACCCATTGAACATGTTTGGGGTGATCTGGATCGCCGTGTACGACAGCGTGTTCCAGTTCCTGCCAATATCCAGCAACTTCGCCCAGCCATTGAAGAGGAGTGGGACAACATTCCACAGCCCACAATCAACAGCCTGATTAACTCTATGCGAAGGAGATGTGTGGCGCTGCATGAGGATAATGGTGGTCACAACAGATATTGACTGGTTTTCTGATCCACGCCCCTACCTTTTTAAAAAAGATATCTGTGACCAACAGATGCATATCTGTATTTGCAGTCATGTGAAATCCATAGATTAGGGCCTGTTAGGTTCTGAACAAACAGTAAAAACTCCCAGACGACTAGAAAAAGCTCAAACCAAGTTTATTCAACCCACTGGGTGCTTCAGCTGCAAACACAACATACAAGTCACACAAACACATCTTTAAACCTTCCAACTAGGTGGAATCATCTCCTTGCATGTCTAAGATAGACACTCCTCTGTTGTTAGGCAGAAACGCAGGAGGTTCCTCTTACTGGTATGGTCATGGCCCTGCCTAAGTCTAGGACCCTCATGGGCGTGGAAATGTGTGTGTGTGTGTGTGAGAGATAGGACTGTAATCAGATGGTCTTAGGGGTGGGCTCCTGTGGCCCCCCTCCCAGCAGTGTCTTCTCTCTTCAGTTCCACATCCCTCATGGTCCTAGTTCCTCAGCAACTGGTCTGCCTTATCAAGAACTGAAACTAGACTCTTGCTTTTTGCCTCCTACCTTAGGAACATTCATATTCTACAATAATATATTTGAACAAATTATGACATTTCTGCACTTTCCCTTTTCTCACTCAGTCATTTCCACACATCAAGTTCCTCTTTACCCTTCCTTGACCCCCAACATACACATTTCTTATACATGAAAACAGGGTTGGGGAGTAACGGATTACAAAAACCCGGTGACTGTAATCCGTTACGTTACCAGCAAAAATATTGTGATCAGATTACAGATACTTTTGAAAAACTAGATGATTACTTTGAGGATTACTTTTAAATTCAGACAGGATGTTTGCGGGGAAAAAACTTTGACACCTCTCTGTTTTCTCAATGACATTCAATTCAGCATTGAAAAGAGGCACAAGTTTAAGTTTGTTCCACCTGAGCAAGTCTGACCACAAGTCAGAGACCACTATGATGACACACCAAATGTATTTGATGGATCGCGGGAAAAGAGCAGGAATAGGCTTTTGTAGGCTACAGTCCAAGCTATGTCTTCCAATGGTGTGACTGCTGTCGGCATCCAAAGATTATCCAATTTGAATAAACGCTTGGAGGTAAGGATGACAGCAGTGGTGTAGTCTACGGCGATATGGATATCACTTATTATTGATATCTACATAGCACATTGATGTGAATCACACTGCTGCTCTCTCATTTAGCTATTTGCGCCTTACGGATTTTGGTTGTAGTGGATGGCAGTTCAGAAATCTAAATGTGTATTTGAACCCAATAATGGTTGAATTCAAGAAGTTTAAGTTGCCTATCAATCATTGTGAAAATGCACTCTTGCAACAGTTGCAGAGTGCTGATCCCAGCCTATGGAATAAAATTGGGGCTTTTATTGCTCAATCTAATTCATGCTGATTAAAAAAAGAATAATCCATAGGCCTAATGAACAAATGCTCAAACAAATAGACTTAAAGGGGCAATCTGTAGTTGCTACATCCATTGCTACATCCATCCATATATGCCCATTGATTCTTGAAGAAAATAACTTAGTTCAACTGTCACACTCCATGAGAACCCAAAATATAACCTTGTTTTTCTCCAGTGTTTGTAAACATTGTAAATGTAAATAAACACTATATAGCCACATAACATAGTTACAACAATAATTTTGTTATCATGGATGGTCAGTCCTTGCATCCATAGCTCTGTCTATTAATCTGAGCGTGGTTACATTTCTCCAGGCCCATCCCTCAGCTTTTTCCCAAAACAGAGGCGGGGTACCGTTTTGTTATTGTTTCATCTGTGGATTTGCCCTTTAAACAGCTGCATATTGTTAACCTTTTTTGTTGGTGACACTTAATGTATTCTATTCCTGAAGTTCAAGGGGTATAACATTTATTGGAATGACTGGAATTCTTAAAGACTTTGATTCTTAATGTAAAGACATCATGTTATCGTATTATTATACACAGTAGAAAGTGATGGGTTAGAAGAAGCCTACATAACCAACCCATAAAGTAAAATTTAACATCCATATATGGCCAGCTATGTAAACTTCAACATGGATTTATTCTGCAATAGATGTCGTTCAATTGGTAACATACATTTTGTCTTCTAATGCCTCTTAAGTGGAAAGTAATCTAATAGTAGTCCAAAAGTTATGTTACTGAGTACAATTTTGGACAGGTAACTAGTAACTGTAACGGATTACACTTAGAAAGTAACCTACCCACCCCTGCATGTAAAGTAATCACTAAGTTCTGGAATGGTAACATGAATAAGTATATTTCAAGCTAGAATCCAAAAGGCCAGGTACATTTTTTTCAAATGACTGATTTCCTTATATGATCTGTAACTCAGTAACATTTTTGAAATTGTTGCATGTTGCATTTTTATATTTTTGTTCGCTGTAATTTGGTGAACAAATCTATGCACACTCCTGCCTCTTTTCATAATGCGCACATTCATTGTTAAATTTAGCGGCTGTCAAAATAACAATGAAGTGTTTATGATAAAACAAACAGACAAATGTATAGATTTGATCATCAACATTATGGATCAATCTCCCAATATTTGTATACATTAGAAGCGTTGAGAGACAAATTCTTCTCAGATTTGAATTCTTCAGTGACGTTCTTCGGGCTGGACTTGGTGCCGTTAGGATAGAGGGAAGATAGTCAGAATTGAGGTCCCTCCTTCTTCAGGTTCTTGTAGTCAGTATCGATGGCCACAAACTGGGGAAGAAGACAATATGGCAGGATTTACGTAATTCTCTTGGCTACTTATATTGATGCAAAATATATGATTGACTTAACTGATACTATTGATAGGCTACATTACTATTACATTGTTGTCAAGTCAAACAATAATTGAATAAGATGCAGTAAACATACACTTTGTGGAGCTAAAGTGTGTTTATTGCTGACAGTGTTGGCGGTACAGTACCTTGTACTGGTAGGTAGGGTCAAGCTGATTCCACGGCTCAGGGTTGTTCTTCTTGTTCCAGCTGTACGGTGACACAGCAGTCAAAGCAGGCCGAAGTAGGACAAACACAAATGGGATCAGAGGGAACTGTGTTAGTCTGCCTGCGATCAACTATTCATGGGCCAGGCCTAGTTTACAAAAACTCGCAGCAGGATAGCCCTTTAGTAGTGATATGGGAATTGATGCCCCAGAACGGCACAAGAGGTGGGATTACCTCTTGTGCCTTATGATGTTAAAGGGAATTGGCATCCACTACTATATGTTTTAATTGGATAGTATTAAGAAATTGATTAAAGCATATTAATTTAAAAATAAAATGGACAATAAGGGAAATGGTAAAGAGTCTTACGTGACATGGGGCCCCTTTGCAAGACGGACCAAATACAAGGAGGCTCCTCCCATTCCCAACAAGATGAAGAAGAACTGGGGGATGAGCTATGAGAGAGTAAGAAGAAAGAGGGAGATAGCATGACCATTTCATTCACTTTGAGGCATAGAAATCTGAGCATGTCTACATAGCCTTTGTCAATAAAGGGTTAGGGTTGTGAGTGGCATCAGCAGAACGGTTGAGGATAGATGTTCAGCAGATGTTCACCATGTGAAATTAACTATTTACAGTGAAAACAAGGCCTTTCTTCCATAGAGAAACATTACCTACAGCCCTAACATAACCATGACGCACCCATGAACTCGACTAAACTAGCTAACCATCCTTCCACGAAACCCATAATGACTTAAAAGTCAATCAACCCAAAAGCATTTTTTACCTCCATTGGATACAATGGTCTTGCAGTTCAAAAAACTAATAAGAGCCTTGTTAGAATGAATTCTGAACAGGATATTGGTCACATTTTTACATTCTTGAAACTGTCCTGTCTGTGTCTGTCTGTCTGTCTGTTTGTGACTGTATATGTCTCTGTCTGTCTGTGAGTGGAATGTCTGTCTGCCTGATACTTTTTCAGAAAAACAAATGTAATGTGTCAAAATGCAGAAGTGAAGCCTATTTAGAGTTTAAACTTTTATTTCATTTCAATTTGCCTAATGACACTCAGCATATGGGGTTAATTCAGAGGGGTTGGGTTAAATGCGGAAGACACATTTCAGTTGAAGGCATTCAGTTGTACAACTGACAAGGTATCCCCCTTTCCCTTTCCCTAACTGATGTTTGGAACTGCCATCTCAAGTCATTTTGATTACTCACTTGATTCCATTGAGCAACAACTGGTAGCATATTTAACACCGACAACAGAAATTATGAAACTTTCATGAAATATTATAGACTACTAACTCACTTGAGGTAATAATCCATAGGACAAAAATAAGTACTTACCCCTGGATGCTTCTTTACGTGTTCCATTGCTATTCTAATCATCTTTTCTTACAGTTGCTCTACTTTTTGTCAAAATAATAATTTTAAGATTATAAAATTAATTTCAGCAACAGTAATTTGAATTCTATGTCAAAAAAGCTTGTTTGAGACTATCCAAGATTAGACCTGTTGCGTTCTCTGTCCGGGTGGCTGCTCGCAGGTTTGAGGAGAGGAGAGGAGAGGAGGAAGGTGAAGATGCTATCTGCTCCTCAAAATTACATCTGGCCTCTTGGGACTTATTGTGCACGTACTAGCCCATCAACTGGGATTTAGAGCAAAAACATCCAATTGAACAATTTTCTGTGTGCATAGAATGATTTTTGTTGCCAACAAAATATACATTTAAAAAAACGTTAAGTTACTTGCAAAAACATTTTTTACAAAGTTGTTACAACTTCTCTAGCATTCTCAGAAACTCATTTGGCTGATTTCCTTTGGACCCCATCCCCTTGGGACAAGACTGGAGGAAATGGAAAGAAAAGAAATACAAATATTTGTCCTAGTAAAGCTCATTACACTAACTACTGTAGTTCCCCTAACATTTGTTATTCTGCTTATGGAACGTTCACCGGGCAAAGACATCACATAGCATCCACATCTGCCATTACGTTGAGTATAGTATAGAGTTTATAGATGAGGCATAAAACTCTAGGATATTCAGAGAAACAAAGGGATTTAAAACTTTTTTATACATACAGTAAGTTCAGGTTTGTACTGGAGGTTTGGGTGAAAAATGTTTACGAGTCAGAGAAAGGTCTGGGCAGCATAAAGAAAGTCAATCACCCATTCATTATTCGATGTTTCCTAAGCAGAGAGACAATCAAGCTGGAGTAGGGCAGCGGATTATGAGTCAATCCGCGCATCACTGCAGTCCTTCCATACCCTGTGGTCAAAGGTCAACCAAGACGAGGTGGTTGTCTTTAAATCCTGGAGGGACAGGATAGAAATACAAACAATAAGGACCTATTATTATCATAACCAACATTTATGACCCGTTCTAAATTAAGAAAATGTGTTGATTATTACCACCAACCATTATTTTGTTTTATTATAGCCTAAAGGTGGTTTATTAAATTCTTCCCATTTTTTTATTACCTTGTCAAGCAACTTGTTCTTAAAGGCCCAGTGCAGTCAAAAACGTGATTTTCCTATTTAATATATATTTCCACATTATGAGGTTGGCAAAAATACTGTGAAATTGTGAAAATAATGATAATACCCTTTTAGTGTAAGAGCTGTTTGAAAAGACCATCTGCAATTTCATTACATTTTGGCTTGTCTGGTGAAATCACCAGGCAGAAAATGTGTTAATTAAATACAATACAAAAGTATTAATCCAGAAGGGCAATTCACTTCAGGGCTGACAGGGTGCTTCAGACAGGACAAACACACACAGACAGTATAATACAAAAAAACAGTTAAAAATCCTTCCTCCTGGCCTGCTGCTCAAAAAAATAAGCCCAGATTTCTGAGATCAACCCTGGTGTTTTTAGATTAGGTGTTCACAATGGCTTGGAGGCACAGGAGGTTGGTGGCAACTTGGGGAGAATGGGCACTGGTAATGACTGGAGCGGAATAGGTGGAACAGTAACAAATACATCAAACACATGGTTTCCAGGTGTTTGATGTCATTCCATTTGCTCCGTTCCGGTAATTATTATGAGCCTCCCCTCAGTAGCCTTCTGTGCTTGGACAGAGAGGGATGTGAACTAGCATTATGAAGGAGAAACACAGAACGCTCTTGATGAAAGAAAACTGTAAAAGGTTTGCAGTATTGATTTGTGGACACCTGAGGAAGTATTGTCTCCGGTGGGCTTTTTTGATGATGGTATCTGTGTTTTGCTCAAACTTCAGGATGTAACCAAAGACGGTACCAAGATATTTAAACTGGTCCACACTGTCCACCTCCTCACCATGGATAATCACCAGGTCCATCCTGGCGGGCTCCCTCTGATGTTGACAACCATTTCCTTAATCTAGGAGACATTAAACTCCAGCAGCGCACTGTCACACCAGTAAATGAAGTCCTGGAGGGCTGGGCCATGGTCCTGCTCAGACCCTGAGAGGAGTGAGAGGAGGACTGTGTCATCAGCAAACTTAAAAAGATGGCAGTTGGCGTGGGTACTCTAACAGTCAATGGTGTAAAGCAGGGGTATTCAACTCTTACCCTACGAGGTCCGGAGCCTGCTGGTTTTCTGTTCTACCTGATAATTGCACCCACCTGGTGTGCCAGGTCTAAATCAGTCCCTGATTAGAGGGGGAAATGGGAAAAAAAATGCAGTGGACTGGCTTTGAGGTCCAGAGTTGAGTTTGAGGGGTGTAGAGAATAAAAGGAGGGGTGACAGTATGCAACCTTGTGGTGAACTTGTGCAAGTGAGTAGGGTGTCTGGCATGGCACCATTAGCATAGACACTCTGTGGCCTGTCAGTTAAAAAAATCCATAATCCACGGGATAAGGCAGTGGTCAATTGAACTGTGAGTCAAGTTTTCTGGCGAGAATGGCAGGCTGCATGGTGTTAATTACCTTGACTAACCTGTACCCCCGCACATGGACTCGGTACCGGTACCCGATATATAGCCTCATTATTGTTATTTTATTGTGATACTTTTATTTACGTATTTATTTTTAGCAAATATTTTCTTACTTTAAAATAAATTATGCATTGTTGGTTAAGGGCTTGTAAGTAAGCATTTCACTGTAAGGTCTACACCTGTTGTATTCGGCGCATGTGACAAAATTTGATTTGATACTGTTGGAGACCTGCCTCAGGTGGAGTCACTCTGTCTGTGACAGACCTGAAGGTGTGGTTGACAACTATCACGGTGATCAAGGAATCACAGATGAAACTGACCTGCAGAACCATCTCCCCTTTGAGTGACAACCCCAACCCCACCTACATCTGGTACAAGAACAAACAATATCTACAAATAAACTCTTCCACTTGGTACATATATTCAGTCAACTGTGAGGATGCAGGCGGCTACTCCTGGTGCTGTAAACAGTCAAGAGAATCTCCACACTTCTGAAGTGACTCTAATGGTCAGATACAAATCAAAGAACATCTCAGTGGCAGTCAGTCCCTCTGGTGAAATAGTACAGGGCAGTTCAGTTACTCTGATCTGCAGCAGTGATGCCAACCCAGCAATGTAGATACACACCTGCCTTAAAAAGACGGTAACCTCACACAAAGCATCTGGAAGGAGCTACGTCACCAAAGTCAGCCCTGAGGACAGTGAAGAATATTACTGTGAGACTCTGAATGAGAAAGGAGCTAAGAACTCTACAGTTAGATTGATCATTGTATCAGGAAAACAATAATTAAGCTGTAGGAATCACAGCTGTTGCTCTGGTTCTCATTCTCCTCCTCTGCCTTCTGTKGTTCAGAAAGAGGGCTTCCAAATCCACTTCTGTCACAAGGGACATATCAGAGGATAGACAGAGGGAGGCTCTGATGTGGTGAAATTCAATCGCCCTGGTGTTTCTCCCTCAATCTACAGCACAGTCAACAAACCCAGAACCCGAACACAGTAAGGTACATTCTGATACTCTTATCCAATGGTTCCAAGGCCTCCTACTGGGTCACTGTAATCCTACTGAGCTGAATTTAAAAACATTGTCTTGTTTATTTGGAGGGTCACACAATATTTTGAGGTATAAAGCATAGATTTCAAAGAACCTGCAGTGACCCTATTACTGTACAAGACAATACAGCAACAATTCCAGTGTAGTGAAGTGTAAGATGTGACATCATATTTTTGCTGGTTAACATTGTTAAGGTTCAGTCAATTTTTTAAAAGCTTTTACTAAAATGCATCTCAGACTTGTAACCTCAGGGTGTGTGAAGGGTGGGGGGTGTGAAGACATTTTTGAAGGGAAATTGGGTGGCACCTCATTTTAAGGGGTCCTTATTAAAGTGTATTTACATGAGCAATTACACTTTACGAAGTATTGTAAGTAATTGTAGTAATTCATAATTACATTGTAATAACAACATGTAACTTGGTGGTAATTAGTCTGTAATTACAGGGGTGTAACAGCGAATGCTTGTTACCCTGCTTGTTACAAATGTTAAAGTTTTCAATAGCATCCCAATGCACCATATTTCAGCCTGCACATAGCATGTGAAAGTGTTAGCCAATTGAAAACCGACCACCTCATTGATACAATGCTTCAATAAAGGGCTCTGGAGTCTGATGCCCATGCCCAATCGCAAAAACGGTTTACAACAAAAAATACTTTAAATTGTTAAATCATTTAACAGTGCATTTGACAATAGGTCACTTACTTTAACCATTAATTTAAAAAAAATTGACACATTCATAAAATTGTTAAAATTGTGAGAGTCATTCATGCTTGTCAAATTATAAGCCTAAACCTATTAAGCTTGGCTGAATAATGGTTTATAAATGCACTTCAAATGTTCATAAGACAAACTCTTATTCCGTGATGCAACATTGCAAGGGTTTCATTGTTTAGGAACATTCTCACGTTTGGATGGGATTCATTGGTGCAATTATTTATTTAACCCAGAAATGAAGGCATCATGTCAAGATCTGCCCATCTGCACAGCATGATCGAAATAATGCCTACTTCGAACGTACCCACATGTGTTGACACTGACATCATGTAAACAGGGTCGAGAAGGTCAGTGTGCAAAATCCGGACATGAAAGATAGCCATGAAAGAAACAAGGTGTTGTAGGTCAACACAGGAGAGAGAAAGTACATTTTCCATGCAATTTGTTTAGCTTGTTTGGAGATGAATTATGCTGGATAATTTAACATAGGTAGTTAACTAGCGTTTGCTGGCTCATCTTAAATGGCACTGACCGCCACTGTAGTTACCATCTACAGAATAGACTTTCCAATGTGATCTGTTGATTTGTTTTTGATTAGCTTGCACGGTAACGTAAACTCAAGTAAACTCGTACGTCGCCTTGGTCCGTACAATTGCCCTTATTTTAGCGCCCCAAAAACGTAATACTTCCAGATCAACTGTAATGTCAATACCATTGTAAAGCACAATTTCTCCCCTTTCCAACAAAATCAATTACATGATCTAAACACTGCCCGTTTCTGCATAATTCAAGCAGGCAATGAGCCCCGTCGGGTCTTTTAAAAAATGGCGGGTGGGGAAGCGAAACTAATGCGTGATAGTGAGAAGGACAGATGTCTTGTGGGAAAATTGCTTTTTTCACTCGATCTGTCCAACTTATCACCCTATCGCCTCTAAAATGTAAATAAAACAATATAAAGAGTTTATATAATGCGTCATTACATACCTATTTGAAGGTTTGTGTCGAATTTGAATCGGGTTTTTAGCGCGGTGCTAAAGTGATCTTAGAAGTAAACAGCGGCTTTGAGAAGGATGATTGCATGCAATGATGACGAAAAAATTACTAGGTATCCCCCCTTACCCCCGTCACTGTCCATTTCTTGTTTTTAAACGATGAGAGAAGTGCTACACCTTGTGGAGAGAGATTGTAAGACAGAAATAGTTGCTTTATGCGTGCTGTACGTTACGACATGACACGTCAAGATGTAACGGAGGGTCAGTTTTTTCAACATTTCTCCAATACTATAGAGCCATTACCATGTCGATCAACGCTTGAATAGAAACCTAGATCACACCCCCGATTTTGAAGTCAACACAGTCGCTACAGTCCCATTAGTTTTCTTTGTAGCCTCGTTTGAATGTCGCGGTTACGCACATTTGTACGGAATGGGGTGAGTTTACGTTAGCTAGCTATTTCTAACCTTGGCTAGCTAGTAAATAGGCTATGTTCGCTACTCACTAGCGAACTAGCTAGCTAGCTATCGTTAGCTGGGCTCGATGGTCTTATCTTCCCTGAACCTTGTTCTTAGTGTATCTGTTACCCAAGGGTATTACGTGAGACACACCCAGAAACAAGGAAGAAAGAGTTTTGAAAAGGTTTGTTGTTTGCTGTTTTAAAAGTGTATTGGAAAGTTCATAGTA
Source organism: Salvelinus sp. IW2-2015 (assembly GCF_002910315.2). Classification (NCBI taxonomy): domain Eukaryota; kingdom Metazoa; phylum Chordata; class Actinopteri; order Salmoniformes; family Salmonidae; genus Salvelinus; species Salvelinus sp. IW2-2015. The sequence goes on along the minus strand of NC_036857.1, from coordinate 12,586,386 downwards.
GCTAGCTAACTTTTTAGTTTGGATCCCGCGACACAGTTGGCATCAGTTGCTGGGACTGCTAGTCTCTGTCCAGTGATCCTGCCGACCAAGGACAGTTCTGAGGAGCTATTTGGGGTTGCAGCTAGCCTAGCTGCTAGCTAGCTGCATATCAAGCAGTGGGGTTTTCTTGAGGGCTTGAACGCAGCCCGCAACGTGGTTAGCCATTGTGGCAGGCCTCGCGGATTGTCCCAGGTTTGTGGCTGTCTAGATCCCTGCTCTTTGTTGTTTTCAATCTTCCCTGTGACCTGCCCTGTCTGGAACGGCGAGGAGGAACATCTTCACCTACGTTGCTAGCTACCATGACAAAGACCAAAGCTGGCAGGTGTACCGTTGAGGACAGTGGTGTCTCTATCACACGTGAAGGATCTTTTAAACAAACATAAAGASTTTACAGTTGTTACAACAACAAGAAAATAGCTTCAAGTGTTTTGTCCAAATACTTGTGGATTCTACTAATAAAAGAATGGACGACCTAACCATCGGAATGTACAGTTGAAGTCGGAAGTTTACATACACTTAGGTTGGAGTCAATAAAACTCGTTTTTCAACCACTCCATACATTTTTTGTAAACAAACTATCGTTTTGGCAAGTTGGTTAGGACATGTATGACACAAGTAATTTTTCCAACAATTGCTAACAGACAGATTATTTCTCTTATAATTCACTGTATCACAATTCCAGTGGGTCAGGCTAATTGACATCATTTGAGTCAATTGGAGGTGTACCTGTGGATGTATTTCAAGGCCTACCTTCAAACTCAGTGCCTCTTTGCTTGACATCATGGGAAAATTAAAAGAAATTAGCCAAGACCTCAGAAAAAAATGTGTAGACCTTCACAAGTCTGTTTCATCCTTGGGAGCAATTTCCAAACGCCTGAAGGTACCACGTTCACCTGTACAAACAATAGTACGCAAGTATAAACACCATGGGACCACGCAGCTGTCATACTGATCAGGAAAGAGATGCGTTCTGTGTGCTAGAGATGAACGTACTTCGGTGCGAAAAGTGCAAATCAATCCCAGAACAACAGCAAAGTACCGTGTGAAGATGCTGGAGGAAACAGGTACAAAAGTATGTATATCCACAGTAAAACGAGTCCTATATCGACACAACCTGAAAGGCCGCTCAGCAAGGAAGAAGCCACTGCTCCAAAATCGCCATAAAAAAGCCTGACTACAGTTTGCAACTGCACATGGGGACAAAGAGAGTACTTTTTGGAGAAATGCCCATTGGTCTGATGAAACAAAAATAGAACTGTTTGGCCATAATGACCATCATTATGTTTGGAGGAAAAAGGGGGAGGCTTGCAAGCCGAAGAACACCCTCCCAACCGTGGAAATGTATGGAGTGGTTGAAAAACGAGTTTTAATGACTCCAACCTGAGTGTATGTAAACTTCCTGTCAGGATTTGGCCAGGATTGTTCAGGTTTTGGCCACTAGATGCCCCCATTGTGCTTTTTTGACCCTTTTGTTTTCCCTTGTTTCCAGTTATTATTTGCACCTGTGCCTCGTTTCCCTTGAATGTATTTAAACCCTTAGTTATCCTCAGTTCTTTGCTCTGTGTTTGAATGTTAGCACCCAGCCCTAGCGATGCTGTGAATTTTTTTTTGCGCCAGTTGGATTCTCTTGTGGTACTCTGTTTTTGTTCTCGTTTATTTATTTTTAATTATCTTTTGAGGCTTTTTCCTGCTGTACCTACCACCTTGTGGATTTACCTTTTGACTTGGAGGATTACCTTTTTCTCTTGGAATTACTTTTGACGTTGTGGATTTATATTTTTGCCTGAAGAACTTTCCTTTTTACTTTATTAAAACACCGTCTCAAGTACTGCTGTGTCTGCCTCATCTTCTGGGTTCTGCCGACTATTAGTGGCTCAGTTTGCTAAGTGACTGTTTCTCACACCGGACACCTGAGTTCGTAACCGGGTCCTGAAAAAAACACAGAGCCAAATGAACCCAGAGGCAGCCAGTTCCCAGGACCTTTTTGCCACGCTGTCCCACCACGAGGGGACTGTCCAACGCCACGAAGCCGCTCTGATTCAGCAAGAGGCCTTAATGGCTAGACATTCTCAACTTCTGTCGGAGATGCTGACTTCCATAAAGCAGATATCTGATCAACTTCCCCCGGCAACCGCTCCCGCCCCAGTACCTCAGATTCAAGTGCCCGTGGCAGTTAACCCCCTGGCTGAACCTCGTCTGCCGCCTCCCCAACGGTTCTCAGGTGATCCGAGTGCTTGTAAGGGGTTTTTCACCCAATGTTCTCTCTCCTTCGAGCTGCAACCTTCGTCGTTTCCCACCGACCGGTCCAAGATCGCATATATCATCACCCGGCTGTCGGAAAAATCCCTGGCCTGGGCTACTGCTGTGTGGGATGCCCAATGTCCCTGCTGTGCCAGCTACTCTGCGTTTGCTGAGGAATTCAAGCGAGTGTTTCAAGGTCCTACCAGCGGCCCTGACTCAGCCAAACAGCTCCTGACTCTCCGCCAAGGTCGGTGCAGCGTGACGGACTATGCCATCCAGTTCGGCACCGTGGCAGCAGCGAGTGGCTGGAACGACGAGGCGCTCACAGTGTGCTTTCTGAAGGATCTTTCCGACACCATCCAAGATGAACTGGCCACTCGGGAACCACCGGACAACCTCGAGTCCCTGATCAAGTTGGCCTCACGCATAGACCAGCGTCTGAGAGAGAGAGAACTCAACCGTAGACCTCTCACCCTAGCTCCTATCGGTCCCAGCTCCGAGTCCCCACCTTTATCCTCGCTGGCTCCACCGGAACCCATGCAGATTGTACGCATCTCCCAGGCTGAGAGAGACCGGCGGATGAGGGAGCGATGCTGTCTATATTGCGGCAAACCGGGCCATTTCCGCTCCACGTGTCCCGGGCTCCAGGGAAACGCACTGTCCCGTGCAGGCCTGGGGGGACTGTAACGGGAAACATAACCTTCTCCCATCCGTCCAACTCCCGTCTGCTCATTCCAGTCACCCTTTCCTGGGACAACCACGAGCTTCCCCTTCAAGCCTTGGTAGACTCTGGAGCCGCAGGAAACTTCATGGATGGTATCTGGGCGAAGGAGAATGGCGTCCCCTCTGAACCTCTAAGGGACCCCATGAGGGTTACTACGTTGGATGGAAAGCCTCTGGGATCTGGACTTGTCACTCGCGTCACTACCCCCTTGCGACTTTCAGTTTCCCAACACCAGGAAGTGATGAACTTTCATCTGATCCCCTGTTCCGAGTTCCCTCTCGTCCTTGGCTACCCCTGGCTTCACAGCCATAACCCTCACATCGACTGGTTTGTGGGCACTGTCAAGCAGTGGGGTCCTACGTGCCAAGCCACTTGTATCTTCCCAAGTTCCCCGAGTTCTCCTCCCGAGTCTCTAGAATCCATCGACCTGTCCCGAGTTCCCGAGTGTTACCATGACCTCAAACCGGTATTTAGCAAACAGAGGGCCACCATGCTACCACCCCATAGACCTTACGATTGCCCCATCGACCTGTTTCCGGGCACCTGCCCCCCCAGGGGTCGGATCTTTCCCCTATCTCCTCCCGAACGAGCTGCTATGGATACCTACATCAAGGACGCTCTGGCAGCAGGCCTCATTCGTCCGTCCACCTCGCCCGCGGGAGCAGGGTTTTTCTTTGTGGCCAAAAAAGACGGTGGATTACGTCCTTGCATCGACTACCGGGGACTCAATGCCATAACCGTCCGTAACCGCTACCCGCTACCCCTTATGGCCACAGCMTTTGAGCTGCTCCAGGAAGCAGCTGTCTTCACTAAGCTTGACCTGCGGAACGCATACCATCTTGTGCGGGTCAGACACGGTGACGAGTGGAAGACCGCTTTCAACACGCCTACGGGTCACTACGAGTACTTGGTGATGCCCTTCGGCCTGAACAACGCCCCGGCTGTGTTCCAAGCGCTCATAAACGATGTGCTTAGGGATATGCTTAACATCTTCGTGTTTGTTTACTTGGATGACATCCTCATCTTTTCGAGCTCCCTTCAAGAACACACAAAGCATGTCAGACAAGTACTCAAACGCCTCCTAGACAGCCATTTGTACGTTAAGCCGGAAAAATGTGAATTCCATTCCTCCCGAGTACAATTCCTGGGATTTGTAGTGGAACCCGGTCGAGTCAAAATGGACTCCAGGAAGGTAGGGGCGGTAGCGGATTGGCCCACCCCCAAGTCCGTTAAGGAAGTTCAGCGTTTCTGGGCTTCACAAACTTTTACCGCAAGTTCATCAAGAACTTCAGCTTGGTGGCAGCCCCTCTCTCAGCTTTAACCAAGGGTAGCAACGCAAGGTTTCTGTGGGGAAAAGAAGCTGAGACGGCCTTCCAAGGACTCAAGCAGCGCATCCTCTCTGCTCCCATCCTGACACTACCGACTGCGGATGAACCTTTTGTGGTGGAGGTAGACGCATCAGAGGTTGGTGTTGGAGCTGTCCTGTCTCAGAGGGGTGAAGACAAGAAGCTCCACCCTTGCACCTTCTTCTCACACCGGCTTACCCCGGCCGAGAGGAACTACGATGTGGGGGATTGTGAACTCCTAGCGGTTAAGATGGCATTGAAGGAATGGAGACACTGGCTCGAGGGGGCTTCTCAACCGTTTCAAGTGCTTACGGACCACAAAAATCTGGAGTATATCCAGCAGGCGAAGCGGTTGAACTCCAGACAAGCTCGATGGTCTCTTTTCTTCAATCGATTCCAGTTTATCCTCACCTATCGGCCCGGGTCGAAGAATCTCAAACCGGACACCTTGTCCCGAGTCTACGCTGCTGCCATTCCAGAAGATACTGACATGCCTGTCCTTCCTGCCGCTAAGATTGTGGCCCCGATCTCGTGGCAAGTTGAGGATACCGTGAGACGAGCTCAAGCTATCGAACCGGTTCCGAAAGGAGGTCCTGCCAATCGGTTGTTTGTCCCCAAGGCAGCGAGGACCCAGGTCCTTTTGTGGGGGCACTCCTCTCGCCTCACCTGTCACCCGGGCGTAGGTCGCACCTTGGAGTTCATCCAGCGTAAGTTCTGGTGGCCCACCATAAAAGAAGACGTTGCCACTTTCGTCAAGGCCTGTCTCGTGTGCTGCCAGGGCAAATCTTCTCACCTCCGCCTTCAAGGACTCCTTCACCCTTTATCTATTCCCCACTGACCCTGGTCCCATATCTCGTTGGACTTTATTACTGGCCTTCCTCCGTCTCATGGTAATACTACTATCCTAGTCATCATCGACAGGTTTTCTAAGGCGGCCAGGTTCGTCCCCTTGACTAAGTTACCTTCTGCCAAGGAAACGGCTGAGTTGGTAATTAACCATGTGTTCCGAGTCTTCGGCATTCCTCAAGATATGGTTTCCGACAGAGGTCCCCAGTTCGCCTCAACGTTTTGGAAGGCCTTCTGCCAACTCATAGGGGCCACTGCCAGTCTATCTTCATGGTACCACCCGGAGTCCAACGGCCAAACCGAGAGGATGAATCAAGAAACCGCCCTCAGATGTATGGCCTCCAACAACCCGTCCACATGGTCGTCCTTCATTGTTTGGTCCGAGTACGTGCACAACACCTTGCGCTCCTCCTCCACTGGTATGTCCCCGCACGAGAGTCAGTTTGGCTATGCCCCTCCATTGTTCCCGGACCAGGAGGCAGAAGTCGGAGTGCCTTCAGCCTTGAAGTTCATCAGACGCTGTCGGCTTACGTGGAGGAAGACCCGTCTTAATCTTCTGCGTTCCTCACAGCGGTACCAACGACAAGCCAACAGACGTCGCCGTCCCGGGCCTACCCTGCGCCCCGGCCAGAGAGTCTGGCTCTCCACAAAAAAATTACCGCTACGGGTGGAGTCTCGCAAGCTGTCCCAGAAATACATCGGTCCCTTTAAGGTTGCCAGGAGAGTGAACCCCGTTACATATCGCCTGCACTTACCCAGATCCCTTAAGATTAATCCCACGTTTCACATTTCCTTATTAAAACCTGTTGTTTTTTCTCCCCTTGTCCCGGCAGGCAGACCTCCCCCTCCGCCCCGTGTCATCGGAGGCCAGCCGGCTTATACCGTCCAACGGATACTGGATTCCCGCCGGGTGCAGCGGTCCTGGCAGTATCTGGTGGACTGGGAAGGCTACGGTCCCGAGGAGCGCTCCTGGGTTCCTGCCAAAGACATACTGGACCCTGACCTCATTCGACAGTTCAGGGCCCTCCACCCCGAGAAAGCTGGTAGGAACGTCAGGAGCCATTCCTAGGGGAAGGATTCTGTCAGGATTTGGCCAGGATTGTTCCGGTTTTGGCCACTAGATGCCCCCATTGTGCTTTTTTGTACCCTTTGTTTCCCTTGCTCTAATTATTATTTGCACCTGTGTCGTTCCCTTGTAGTATTTAAACCCTGTGTGTTTCTCAGTTCTTTGCTCAGTGTTTGTAATGTTAGCACCCAGCCAGCATTGTGAAATTTATTTTCTCGTTGGTATCTCTTGTGGTCTCTGTTTTGTTCTGTTGATTTTTTTTGATTATCTTTGAGGTTTTTTTCCCTGCTGTTCTCACTTTGTGGATTTCTTTTGTATTGGAGGATTACCTTTTTCTCTTTGGATTCTTTGACGTTGTGGTTATATTTTTGCCTGAGATCTTTCTTTTTACTTATTAAACCACCGTCTCAGAGTACTGCTGTGTCTGCCTCATCTTCTGGGTTCTGCCACGTATTTACATTTACATTTACATTAAGTCATTTAGCAGACGCTCTTATCCAGAGCGACTTACAAATTGGTGCATTCACCTTATGATATCAGTGGAACACCACTTTACAATAGTGCATCTAACTCTTTTAAGGGGGGGGGGGTTTAGAAGGATTACTTTATCCTATCTAGGTATTCCTTAAAGAGGTGGGGTTTCCAGGTGTCTCCGGAAGGTGGTGATTGACTCCGCTGACCTGGCGTCGTGAGGGAGTTTGTTCACCATTGGGGTGCCAGAGCAGCGAACAGTTTTGACTGGGCTGAGCGGGAACTGTACTTCCTCAGAGGTAGGGAGGCGAGCAGGCCAGATGGTGGATGAACGCAGTGCCTTTGTTTGGGTGTAGGGCCTGATCAGAGCCTGAAGGTAGGAGGTGCCGTTCCCCTCACAGCTCCGTAGGCAGGCACCATGGTCTTGTAGCGGATGCGGGCTTCAATGGAAGCCAGTGGAGAGAGCGAGGAGCGGGGTGACGTGAGAGAACTTGGGAAGGTTGAACACCAGCCGGGCTGCGGCGTTCTGGATGAGTTGTAGGGGTTTAATGGACCGGCAGGGAGCCCAGCCAACAGCGAGTTGCAGTAATCCAGAAGGGAGATGACAAGTGCTGGATTAGGACCTGCGCGCGTTCCTGTGTGAGGCAGGGTCGTACTCTGCGAATGTTGTAGAGCATGAACCTACAGGAACGGGTCACCGCCTTGATGTTAGTTGAAGAGACAGGGTGTTGTCCAGAATCAGCCAAGGTTCTTAGCACTCTGGGAGGAGGACACAATGGAGTTGTCAACCGTGATGGCGAGATCATGGAACGGGCAGTCCTTCCCCGGGAGGAAGAGCAGCTCCGTCTTGCCGAGGTTTCAGCTTGAGGTGGTGATCCGTCATCCACATGATATGTTCTGCCAGACATGCAGAGAGATTGCCACCTGGTTATCAGAAGGGGGAAAGGAGAAGATTAATTGTGTGTCGTCTGCATAGCAATGATAGGAGAGACTGTGAGGATATGACAGAGCCAAGTGACTTGGTGTATAGCGAGAATAGGAGAGGGCCTAGAAAGAGCCCTGGGGGACACCAGTGGTGAGAGCACGTGGTGCGGAGACAGATTCTCGCACGCCACCTGGTAGGAGCGACCTGTCAGGTAGGACGCAATCCAAGCGTGGGCCGCGCCGGAGATGCCCAACTCGGAGAGGGTGGAGAGGAGGATTGATGGTTCACAGTATCAAAGGCAGCCGATAGGTCTAGAAGGATGAGAGCAGAGGGAAGAGAGTTAGCTTTAGCAGTGCGGAGCGCCTCCGTGACACAGAGAAGAGCAGTCTCAGTTGAATGACTAGTCTTGAAACCTGACTGATTTGGATCAAGAAGGTCATTCTGAGAGAGATAGCAGGAGAGCTGGCCAAGGACGGCACGTTAAAATTTTGGAGAAAAAGAAAAAAGGGATACTGGTCTGTAGTTGTTGACATCGAGGGATCGAGTGTAGACTATTAGTGGGCTAGTTTGCTAAGTGACTGTTTCTCACACCAGAGACCGAGTTTCGTACCGGGTCCTGACACTTCGACTTCAACTGTACATTCCGATGGTTAGGTCGTCCATTCTTTTATTAGTAGAATCACAAGTATTTGGACAAAAATTGAAGCTATTTTCTTGTTGTTTGTAACAACTGGTAAAGTCTTTATGTTTGTTTAAAAGATCCTTCACGCGTGAATGCTACAATACTAATTGAAGTGTATGTAATTCTGAACCAGCACTGGGAAGTGTGAAGAATAAAAGCTGAAATAAATCATTCTCTCTACTATTATTCTGACTTTTCACATTCTTAAAATAAAGTGGTGATCCTAACTGACCTAAGACAAGGAATTTTTAGTCGGATTAAATGTCAGGAATTGTGAAAAACGGAGTTTAAATGTATTTGGCTAAGGTGTATGTAAACTTCCGACTTGAACTGTATTCTTCCTAACATAGTAGTACTTGTCTCAATCTAACATTAAAGCAGTGACCTTCTGCACAAAAGGGAGGGCACTAATTCAGTGAACGATATAATGGACTTTCCTCTGTGATATAATACCCTCTTGAGGTTGGATTGGTTATTACATGCATTAGATCGATGAAAACAAGGCTTTTACATTTCATCACGCTCTCACAGTTTCACGTCAGAATTAGACATTCATCCATTTTTCCCCAACTTCAAATACAGACTTTCGACTTCAACTGTATATTGTTTATCTGGCATTGTTTGCTATTTTCCATATTGTCTGTCTCTAATAAGCTACCCAGGAAAGGGCTGAAAATTGCCCATATTAATATATGTAGCCTTAGAAATAAGATTCATGAAATCAATAACTTGCTAACATCAGATAACATTCATATATTAGCCATTTCTGAGACTCACTTAGATAATTCATTTGGTGATAAAGCAGTACCAATACAAGGATATAACATCTATAGAAGAGGCATAAATGCTTATGGGGGAGGTTTTGCTGTATATATTCAGAGCCATATCCGTTTAATGCTTAGAGAAGATCTTATGTCAAGTGTTATTGAAGTGTTGTGGTTGCAGGTTCACTTGGCACATCTAAAACCTTTTCTTTTGGCGTGTTGCTATAGGCCACTAATTGCAAACAGTATCTAAATAATATGTGTGAAATCCTTGATAGTGTATATGATGTAAACAGTGAGGTCTACTTTCTTGGGGACCTGAATATTGACTGGTTTTCATCAAGCTGTCCGCTCAAGAGGAAGCTTCTTACTGTAGTGCCTGCAATCTGATTCAGGTTATTAATCAACACTACAGGAACAAGATCATCCACATGTATCGATCACATTTTTAATAATACTGTAGAACTTTGTTCTAAAGCTGTTCCCGTACCCAATGGATGTAGTGATCACAATATTAGTTATAATAGTTCCAACAGCTGAGCCTAAAATAATGTATAAGAGATCATACAAAAGATTTTGCTTTGACTCTTATGTGGATTATGTAAAAAATATTTTTGGTCTGATGTGATTAATGAGGAGCATCCAGACGCTGCACTTGATTAATTTATGAAATTGCTTCTTCCAAATATTGATAAACATGCACCTGTTAAGAAACTTGACTGTTAGAACTGTTAAGGCTCCATGGATTGATGAGGAATTGAAAAACTGTATGGTTGAAAGAGATGGGGCAAAAGGAGTGGCTAATAAATCTGGCTGCACATCTGACTGGCTGACTTACTGCAAATTGAGAAATTATGTGACTAAACTCAACAAAAAGAAGAAACTGTATTATGAATCCAATATCAATGATATAAAGAATGATGGGGAAAAAACGTTGTAGTACTTAAAATTTTATTATGGGCAGTAAGACAAATTCTTTCATCGAATCAGATGGCTTATTCATCACAAAACCATTTGATGTTGCCAGTTATTTTAATGATTACTTCATTGGCAAAGTGGGCAAACTTAGGCAGGAAATGCCATCAATGAACAGTGAGCCATCGTATTCGTGCATAAAAAAACAAATCATGAAAGAAAAGCATTGCAAGTTTGAATTCTGCAAAGTGTGGGAGAGGTGGAAAAATTGTAGTTATCTATCAATAATGACAGACCTCCTGGCATTGAGAACTTAGATGGAAAGCTACTGAGGATGGTAGCTGACTCTATAGCCACTCCTATCTGTCATATCTTTAATATGAGCCTAGAGGAAAGACTTTGTGCTCAGGCCTGGTGGGAACCCAAGACTGGTAAAGTGGCCTTTACTGGTTCTAACAGCAGATCTATAAGCTTGCTGCCAGCTCTTAGCAAACTGTTGGAAAAAATTGTGTTTCACTAAATACAATGCTATTTCTCTGTAAACAAATTAACAACAGACTTTTGGCATGCTTATAGAGAAGGGCACTCAACACGTACTGCACTGACACAAATGACTGATGATTGGTTGAAATAAATTGATAACTAGAACATTGTAGGAGCTGTACTGTTAGATTTCAATGCAGCCTTTGATATTATTGACCATAACCTGTTGTTGAAAAAATGTATGTGTTATGGCTTTTCAACCTCTGCCATATTGTGGATTCAGAGCTATCTATCTAATAGAACACAAAGGGTTTGCGTTAATGGAAAATTCTCTCATGTCAAACATGTAAAGTGTGGTGTACCGCACGGCAACTCTCTAGGCCCTCTACTCTTTTATTTTTTTACCAATTACCTGCCACTGGCATTAAACAAAGCATGTGTGTCCATGTATGCTGATGATTCAACCATATACCCATCAGCAACCACATCTAATGAAGTCACTGAAACCCTTAACAAAGAGTTGCAGTCTGTTTTGGAATGGGTGGCCAGTAATAAACTGGTCCTGAACATCTCTAAAACTAAGAGCATTGTATTTGGTATAAATCACTCCCTAAATTCAGGACCTCAGCTGTATCTGGTAATGAATGGTGTGGCTGTTGAACAAGTTGAGGAGACTAAATTACTTGGCGTTACGATAGATTGTAAACTGTCAAGGTCAAAACATATAGATTCAATGGTTGTAAAGAAGGGAATAGGTCTGTCCGTAATAAAGAGACACCACACTCCAAAAAAGCAAGTTCTGCAGGCTCTAGTTTCGTCTAATCTTGATTATTGTCCAGTCGTGTGGTCCAGTGCTGCAAGGAAAGACCTAGTTAAGATGCAGCCTGCCCAGAACAGAGCGGCACTTCTTGCTCTTCATTGTAATCAGAGGGCTAATATAAATACTATGCATGCCAGTCTCTCTTGGCTAAGAGTTGAGGAGAGACTGACTGCATCTCTTCTTCTTTTTATGATAAACATTAATGTGTTGCAAATCCCAAATTATTTGTATAGTCAACTTACACACAGCTCTGACACACACACTTATCCCACCAGACATGCCACCAGGTGTCACGACTTCTACCGAAGATAACCCCTCTCCCGATTCGGGCGGCGCTCGGTGCTCGGTGTCGCCGGTTTACTAGCCGCCACCGATCCCTTTTTCCTTTTCTGTTTTTTTTGTCTGTGTTCATTTTCACACCTGGTTTCAATTGCGTTTATTTCCCGAAGCGCGCCCGAATCGGGAGAGGGGTTATCTTCGGTAGAAGTCGTGACAGTACCCCCCTCCTGACGCGCGGCTCCCGCAGCGCGACGCGCCGGCCTCGAGACGACCCGGAGGACGAGGCGCAGGGCGATCCGGATGGAGGCGGTGAAACTCCCTTAGCATATGGTGGATCCAGTACGTCCTCCACCGGCACCCAGCATCTCTCCTCCGGACCGTACCCCTCCCAGTCCACGAGGTACTGAAGACCCCCACCCGACGCCTCGAGTCCAGTATGGATCGAACTGCATACGCCCGGCGCCCCCCCGATGTCCAGGGGGGGCGGAGGGATCTCCCGCACCTCATCTTCTTGAAGCGGACCAGCCACCACGGCCTGAGGAGAGACACATGAAACGAGGGTTAATACGGTAATAAGGGGGGAGCTGTAACCTATAACACACCTCGTTTTATTCTCCTCAGGACTTTGAATGGCCCCACAAAACCGCGAGACCCAGCTTCCGGCAGGGCAGTGTGGAGGGGCAGGTTTCGGGTCGAGAGCCAGACCCGGTCCCCCGGTGTGTACACGGGGGCCTCGCTGCCGGTGGCGGTCGGTCACTGGCCTTCCTGCCCGCCCTTCGGCCCGTTTAAGGTACCCGTGGGCGGCCTCCCAGGTTCCCTTGAGCGTCTCACCCAATCGTCCACCACAGGAGCCTCGGTCTGGCTGCTGATCGCATGGTACCAGGACCGGCTGATAACCCAAACACATTGGAAGGGCGACAGGTTCGTAGAGGAGTGCGGAGTGAATTCTGGCCACTCTGCCCACGGGATGTACTTCGCCCACTCCCCTGGCCGGTCCCGCAATACGACCGCAGAAACCTACCCCATCCTGTTCACTCTTTCCACCTGCCCATTACTCTCGGGGTGAAACCCAGAGGTAAGGCTGACCGAGACACCCCAAACGTTCCATGAACGCTTTCCAGACCCTGGACCGTGAACTGGGGACCCCGATCAGAAACAATATCCTCAGGCACCCCGTTTGTGCCGGAAGACTGTGAGTGAACAGGGCCTCCGCCGTCTGTAAGGCTGTAGGGAGACCGGGCAAAGGGAGGAGACGACAGACTTAGAAAACCGATCCACAACGACAGGATCGTGGTGTTGCCCTGTGAGGGTGGCAGATCGGTCAAAGAAGTCAACCCGACAGTGTGTGACCAAGGCCGCTGTGGAACGGGAAGGGGTTGTAACTTCCCTCTGGCAAGGTGCCTAGGAGCCTTGCACTGAGCGCACACTGAGCAGGAGGAACACATAAACCTCACGTCCTTGGCTAAGTGGACCACCAGTACTTCCCACTAAGACAATCGCACCGTCCTACAATTCCCGGTGACCAGAGGAGGGGGACGTGTGAGCCCACCAAATTAGCCTGTCTCTAACTCTCCAGCGGATACGTACACCCGTCCCGCCTGGACACTTGTGGTGGAGTAGGCTCAACACGCATGCTCGCTTCAATGTCTGCGTCCACCTCCCACTCACAGGTGCACTAGACAAGAAAGCCGGGAGGATGGGCGCAAGGATCGAATGGCCCGCTCCCTCCGTATCATATAGTCGGGACAGTGCGTCTGCCTTAGTGTTCTGGGAGCCTGGTCTATAGGAGATGGTAAACCTAAATCGGGTGAAAACATGGCCCACCTTGCCTGACGAGGGTTCAGTCTCCTCGCTGCCCGAATGTACTCTAAGATTACGGTGGTCAGTCCAGATGAGAAAAGGGTGTTGGGCCCCTCAAGCCATGTCTCCACACCTTCAGAGCTCTGACAACAGCCAACAACTCCCCGATCCCCACGTCATAGTTTCGCTCCGCCGGGCTGACTTCTCGAGAAAAAGAAAGCAACAGGGGCGGAGCTTCGGTGGCGTACCCGAGCGCTGGGAGGAGCACGGCTCCAAACCCCAGCCTCGGATGCGTCCACCTCCACTATGAATGCCAAAGAGGGGTCCGGATGCGCCAGCACGGGAGCCGAGGTAAAAAGAGCCTTCAGGCGACCAAAAAGCCCTGTCCGCCTCAGCCGACCACCCCAGAGCGCCGGCCCCCTTCAGCAGGGACGTAATGGGAGCAGCCACCTGCCCAAAACCCCGGATAAACCTCCGGTAGTAGTTGGCAAACCCTAAAGAACCGCTGCACCTCCTTACTCGTGGTTGGACCTGGCCAATTACGCACGGCTGCAAATGCGGTCACACTCCCATCACCAACCTGATGTGGAAATGCGATACCAAGGAAGGAGACGGCCTGTTGGAAGATAAGCATTTCTTCAGCCTTGACGTACAGGTCATGCCCAAAACAGTCGCCCAAGTACCTTGCGCACCAGGGACACATGCGCGGCGCGTGTAGCGAATAGACCAGATATGTTATCGATGTAAACCACCACACCCTGACCGTGCAGGTCCCTGAGAATCCTCGTCTACAAAAGATTGAAGACTGCTGGAGCATCTCTTCAACCCGTACGGCAATGACGAGGTACTCATAATGGCCGATGTGGTACTAAACGCTGTTCTCCACTCATCTCCCTTCCGGATACGCACCAAAGTTATAGCACTCCTGAGATCCAGTTTGTGAATAAACCGTGCTCCGTGAATGACTCAATTCGCCTTGGCTGGCAAAAGAAGGAGCGGGTTACTATACCCCACCGTGATGAGATTTAGACCTCTATAGTCAAGCAGGGACGCAAGACTCCTCCTTCTTCTTCACAAAAAAAAAATTGAGGAGGCCAGGTGAGATGGAGGGCAATGTACCCTGCCCAGAGATTCAGTATATGTAATGTCTCCATAGCCACCGTTTCTCCTGGGACAGGGGATACATCGTGACCCTGGGAAGTGCAGCGCTCTACCAGAGAATTTATCGCACATCCCCTCGTCGATGAGGTGTTAATTGGGTCCCTTCTTTTACAGAAAGGGCGTTAGCCACAATCGGCATATTCTGAGGGAATGCGCACGGTGGAGACTTGGTCTGGAACTCTCCAAACCGTTGTAAGCACCCGATCGGAAACTCCTACAACACTGCCGAGCACGTCCTCCCGACCACCCCTGTAGAGCTCGTTGCCACGAAATCCCTGGGGTTGTGACGGGCACACCGGGGATCGCCCCAGCCACACCGGGAAAACCGCAGGAGAATCAATGAGGAAAGAAGGACTAATTCTCTCCCATGACCCCCTGCTGACCATGCCAGTGGAGCCGTGGCCTACCTGACTAGCCTGACTCGTAATGGTCGGCTATCTAAGGGCGTGCACTGGGAGGGTTTGTCAAGCTGAAAGCAAGGGGGATCCTAACCTGTGCGCTAACCGCGGTCCAATAAAATTTCCCGCGCCGCGCCTGAATCTGACTAGCGCCTTATGCCGGGAAAGAGGGGAAAATTCAAGGACAAAACATCGCATACATACATGTGACCAACAGGGGCTGGGTGGCCTGGTGCCGACTCAAACTGAAGTGTCCGAAGCAGTGCTCGCCTGCGTCTCGACTCCCTGGAAGGACCCCCCGCAGCACCGGTCAGCAGTGTGCCCTCTACGAACCAGCATTAGTTGGGCACAGGAAAGGCCCGCTCTCCGGTCGCCCTCGCTGCAGCACCACCTAGCTCCATGGGTGTTGGAGTGGTAGGAGCTGGGGGATGGCAACTGAGCAGAGCCCGATCTGGACCGTCCGCGGGTCGCAGCAGTTGTCCAACGAATGGACATGCGATCAACGTGGTTCCAAGGAGAGGTTGTGGGTTTCTACAGGCCAGCTTCCCTACGGACTACCCTCCCCCGCCAACCTACACCTATAGTGATCGATCAAAGGCCCTGTCGTTCCATCCCGCGCCAGCGGCCAAGGTCTCGAACTCCAAAGAGCAAAGTCCTGAGCACTCCTCTTTTCCTGCCTCAAGATGGACCAGCCGTTCACCCGCCGCGTCGATCCCTCAAGGTGGTGTGATCGGCACGTGCCCGAAAGCGCGGGTGAACTCTGGGTATGTGGCCCCTCGCCGAGTCAGGATCGTTCCATCCGCGTTGGCCCACTCCAGGGCTTACCTGAGAGGCAAGGAACGAGGGGCGTTCACCGCTCCACTCCCGTAAGGAGCCGGACGGAAACGGTCGCAGGTATAGGTCCATCTGGAGTAGAACGCCTGGCACCTGCCGGCCGTTCCATCGTACTCTCCTGCGGGAAAGGCGAGTCGAATCCTACTGTGCGAAAGGCAATGAAGGAGAGGGTGTGGTTTTTCTTTTTTTTTTATTTTTTTTTGTTGATTGGGTGTTGGCTGATACAGGTGTGGAGGCCACCCTCTTCCACTCTCCATCGTCGGCCATCACCTATCCATGG
>NC_036857.1:12501352-12568211 GCF_002910315.2 Salvelinus sp. IW2-2015 | reverse complement strand
GTCGCCGGTTTACTAGCCGCCACCGATCCCTTTTTCCTTTTCTGTTTTTTTTGTCTGTGTTCATTTTCACACCTGGTTTCAATTGCGTTTATTTCTGTGTGTATATAGGGCACTTGTTTCCTGCCTTATTTCGTGCGGGATTAAGCTTGTGGGGGTTTTGCGCTCKTTTATCGTTGATATTTCTTGTTCTCGTATTTACGCACGTGTAGTTTATTTTCGGAACTGAGTTTGTTCCTCCGTGCGTTTGGCACGAGTTTCGGTTTTGTTTTCACTGATCTGCTCTATGAACTGTGAGACCTTATATAGAGGGATCTGTGCCAATTTTGTATTGGTGGACTATATATATATATATAATTATTATATTAAACACGCTTCTCAGTATCCCTGCTCTCCTGCGCCTGACTCCTACACCTCTCACCGAGACGCACCTTATCACACCAGGTGTCACGCCCTGACCATAGAGAGCCTTTTTATTTATTTATTAATCTAGGTTGTTTAATTCTATGTTGGCCTGGTATGGTTCCCAATCAGATGCAGCTGTTTATCGCTGTCTCTGTTTGGGGATCATATTTAGGCAGCCATTTCCTCACTATGTTTTGTGGGATTTTGTTTATGTGTAGTTGCCTGTGAGCACTCCATAGCTTCACGTGTGGTTGATTCTTTATTGTTTTTGTGTGTTTCTTTAAATAAACATGTGGAACCCATATCACGCTGCGCTTTGGTCAGAATGTGATTACGACGCTCGTGACACCAGGGGTCTTTTCACAGTCCCCAAATCCAGAACAAATTCAAGCATACAGTATTATATAGAGCCATTGTTGCATGGAACTCTGTTCCATCTCATATTGCTCAAATAAACAGCAAACCCTGGTTAAAAAAAACAGATAAAGCAACACCTCACGGCACAACGCCTCTCCCCTATTTGACCTAGATATTTGAATGTATGCATTGATATATAGGCTATGTGTGCCTTTTTAAAACATGTATGTAGTTCTGTCCTTGAGCTGTTCTTGTCTATTAATGTTCTGTATTATGTCATGTTTAATGTTTTGTGTGGACCCCAGGAAGAGTAGCTACTGCTTTTGCAACAGCTGATGGGGATCCTAATAAAATACCAAAAATACCCAGCATATTAGCTAGCCAATTAGCTAGCCACTTGTGTCAACACACAATGACTAACGTTAGTTCCTTTTCAATGTAGCTAAACACTAGCTAACTTATTAGTGTTAGCAAGCACTATTATTGCCAGCTGAATAACACAACTAGCTAGGAAGCTAGCTAGGCCTAGCTAGTTACACTGTATATGTAACTATAAAAATAACTATAAAAATCATGATGATGATAACTAGGGGTAATGTAGTGTCTATGCTAATTGTCATACATCATTTTTCTCTACCAAAGGTCTCAGACTCCAGGATGAGAAAATGTGTCATGCCCTGATCTGTTTAACCTTGTGATTGTCTCCACCCCCTTCAGGTGTCGCTTATTTTCCCGAATGTATTTATCCCTGTGTTTCCTGTCTCTCTGTACAAGTTCGTCTTGTATGTTTCCAAGTCAACCAGCGTTTTTCCTATTCTCCTGCTTTTTGCGTTCTCCTTTTTCTAGTCCTCCTGGTTTTGACCCTTGCCTGTTTCTGGACTTTGTACCCGCCTGCCTGACCATTCTGCCTGCCTTGACCACGTGCCTGTCTGCCACTCTGTACCTCTTGGACTCTGATCTGGTTTTGACCTTTTTACCTGTCCACGACCATTCTCTTGCCTACCCCTTTGGATTAATAAACATTGTAACTCCAACCATCTGCCTCCTGTGTCTGCATTTGGGTCTCGCTGTCACGTTCCTGACCTTATTTCCTTTGTTCAGTCTTGTTTAGTTGGTCAGGACGTGAGCTGGGTGGGCATTCTATATTATTTGTTTCTATGTTTGGTTTAGGGTTGTCAACTAGCCTGATATGGTTCTCAATCAGGGGCAGGTGTTTTACGTTTCCTCTGATTGGGAACCATATTTAGGTAGGCTGTTCTCACTGTTTGTTTGTGGGTGATTGTTCCTGTTCATTGCGTTCTTCATTGTCTGTATGTTCACATGTTCAGGTCTGTAGTGTCGTTAGTTTCATTTTCTGTTTATTGTTTTGTTCGTGTTGTTAAGTGTTTCCAAAAAATATGGAAACGTACCACGCTGCGCTTTGGTCCTCCTCTCTTCCACCTAACGACGAGCGTTACACTCGCCTTGTGCCTTGATAAAAGGCTTACAAGAAAAAAACAGATGAAGACAGAGTCAGAGTCAGAGACAGAGTTGGCGATTTCCATTGTTACTTGTAAATGTTAAAAATGGAAGAAAAACACAATCCCATTTTTCTAAATTAGCTATGTAGGCTACAAAGGGGAGATTCTCACAAACACAATGGTGTTCTCCGTTTTGCTCTATGACCCCCAGAAAGGTAAGAAGACTCATCTGAAGGTAACCAGACCAGTTTTAAAAAATGAATGGAATTATGGAGGTAGTTTTGTGGCTACCCAAACATAGGGGTTCACTTTAAATAGTTAAATCCTGTGTAATAAGTAGCGACAACCTTGTACTTATGCAGATACAGTATGTACTCTGTGGTGTATTAGTGTGTTTATCTTCTCACTTGGATGGCGCTTTCAGAAGATGACGATTAAATTGTCAGAATGGGTAACCGACTTTGGAGGTACACAATAATTACAATTAAGTACACCTCAAGATAGACTTTATTTTAAGTATCTAAATCCTGTGTAACACCTAGTGATTAAATTAAAGTTATGCAGATATTACATGTACTTTGGTGTACTTGTGTGTGTGTCCTCTCACTTGGATGGCAGGGAGGTTCAGGTTGTCATAATGAGTAACGTCACACAATATTTTTTTATTATAATCTGGGATGACAGCCGTATAGTAGACCCCAGTCAGTGAGGTTGACCTACAGTATATCTGATCTGTTTTTGTAAACTCAACCAAGTTAACCCAGATAGTATACTTTTGGGAGGCAAGTGCTCGCAACAACATTGAGTGAAGATTTGGAAGTGTGCATTCACAGGTAGGTAATTAAAGCCTATTGAGCCTACAACCTTTGTAATCTCTGACACCCAGCGCACCTGTCCACAAGAGATTACAACCAAGCGACAGTTGTTACTGAATTGGATGCAGCTGAGAAGAAACTAAACCCTAAATTTGTGAATTTAGTGAAAACTTGCCCATTTGTAACAAGCATGGTAAAGAAGCGTTTGTTGTTACACTTCTGTAAATACAGACTGTAATTACCACCAAGTTACATGTTATTAGCATAACATTGAGTTACTACAATTAACTACAATACCTGTTAGTGTAATTACACATGTAATTACACTGTAATATGGACCCCTTAAAATGTAGTGTTACCAGAAATCAGTAAAACAACCACCCACAAACCCCAACACAAAACAAGCCACCTATATATGATTCCCAATCAGAGACAACACAAAACATCTGCCTCTGATTGAGAACCATATTAGGCCAAACATAGAAACAGACAAACTAACTAGACACACAACATATAAAATATGTCGTTTCTGCGTTTTATAATTTTCCTTCAATTCACAAGAGGCTGAAGATATCTCACCGGAGAAAGCATCCGCGCGAGCGAAACAACGCCCTTTTGTCTCTGTATGTGTAGCCCATCTATCTGATGCTGTCTGGTCAAAAAGAGTAGGACATTGTTGCCACCCGTAGCATTGAATGCAAGGAAAGCCAGCGAGCAATTGGCCTCCCTTAATTAAAAAAGTATACAATAATAGCCAATCAGCGTTGAGCTAAACTGAGCTAGCTCAGCTGTGAATGGTCCTAGTGCACCAAGGGAAGCCAGTTGGGATTTGACTTCACATTTAAATACTAAAAATCATTGACAGAACTTGAATTGTTGCATCTCGTTGTGTTGTTGTCCTCCGGTGGATAGATAGCTAGCTAAAATGGTCCCTTATCTAAATTAGCCATGGATGGAGATAGGGATTGAACTCTGGCGGCTTTACTGGTTTTACTTAATACTTAAGGCTAATGTTAGCTAGTTGGCTCATCGTTGCCCATGAAAGGAAGTTACGCTAGTGAGCAAGCGTTTTAGCCAAGTAGCCTAGGACAATAAAAAGTAATAGCATCAGTGTGGTTCAGTGCTGTGTATTATGAGGGAGGACAACAAATAAAATCATGAGCTATTTCTATTACAGCATATTGGATGACTGGCATTCATATTCCATTCACCCAGTTCAATGTAACATCGATAGGTTTAGGCTACTACATGATACTCAAATTTTCCCTACACCCATCATGAGGTTGCTACAACCTAGCCTAGACTATGAATGAAAGTTTACAACGTAGGTGCATACAGGTCAGGAGACAGTGACACATTCAATACCGCCTTGCAATCATTAGTCCAACAGTTGCAAACAAGAGTTTATTTTGGGCAAATTCAGGCATTTTTATCCCTGTTTCGTTTGCTTCCGATTAAGAAATGTTTTTCAACAGATTCGGCGGAATGAATACGCCACTGATCACTCGGAAACATCACGTTATATTCCTTCTCGCCTCTATGCACTCTCCTCCTTTCACCTTTTCCCATCCTTTGTGGACTTCAATGCACAACACATCAGCTGTATGTGACCAGGCGAAAAAACTTTCCAAGCCAAACCATGGCATAACTGCTACACACAGCCTACATCATTGTCCCCATATCACCACTTCATTAAGTCAGGATTCTTATTTGACTCAGCCATGCCTTAAAGTTAATAAAACAACTCTTCACAAAACAACATTTGTAGTAAATTAGTATTGTAATAAAGCTGGCTAGACCACATGAGAGGTGGGGAAAGTACTGGAACAGAGTAGCTTGAAGCTGCCACCACATTTCTTTGACCTGTACAGTCCAGCGTCAAAGGATGGTACACAAACTCAACACAGATATAGCAAACAATGATCTCATTAACTACACATTTGCATAAGACAGCCTGCATGAAATGCTCAGCGACCTACTAAATTCCTGCAGTCTCTGTAACCCAATCAGGAGTTCTCCAATGACCCGAAGTTGTAAGGCACACAGGCTGTTAGGTGTAATAGATAATACGCTAAAAAGTAACATTACACACTAGTGAGATATACAGTTAAGGAGAACTGAACATCTAAGGTTCTACTATTACTACTTCACCGCAAACTGAGCCTAGGTCAATAAAACGCAATTGTACAAGCATGCAAATTCATTGCACACAGGAGTATAATAACCTACACATGGTCCAGAGAACCACACGTGATACTGCTTCAAAAGCAGGGAATATGGTTCGCATTCCTAGAAACCACACTATTCTATCTGGTTCCACAAATTCCCTCTCACTACCAGTCTTCGTTGCTGGCTGCCCTACCCAGCAGCAAACAAGAACCTCCCCCGTTAAGGTGAATGCAATGCAGAGACTTGCAAGGGCTATAAGACCAAGTTTTTCAAACATGAAGATATTACTCTGGGCTTGCCTTAATCAAGGATAAAGATGAGTTCAAGATTACATTTAAGTCAGTCAAAATCTATCCTTTAAATAAGGTTTTAACAACTTCCCCTCTAAATTACACCTCTGGTGTCTTCAACCAGGATCTCAGCGATCACTGCCTCATTGCCTGCGTTCGTAATGGGTCCGCGGTCAAACGACCAGTTCTCATCACTGTCAAACACTTCCAAAAACACTTCAGCGAGCAGGCCTTTCTAAATATACCTGGCCTGGGTATTCTGGAAGGATATTGACCTCATCCCGTCAGTAGAGGATGCCTGGTTACTCTTTAAAAGTGCTTTCCTCACCATCTTAAATAAGCATGCCCCATTCAAAAAATGTAGAACTAAGAACAGATATAGCCCTTGGTTCACCCCAGACTTGTCTGCCCTTGACCAGCACAAAAACATCCTGGGGCGTTCTGCATTAGCATTAAATAGCCCCCCGATATGCAACATTTCAGGGAAATCTAAAAATAGCAGACCCAACTAACTCATCCCCATATTGTTATTTATTTATTTTTTGCTCTTTTGCACCCCAGTATCTCTACTTGCACATCATCATCTGAGCATCTATCACTCCAGTGTTAATGCTAACTTGTAATTATTTCGCCTCTATGGCCTATTTATTGCCTTACCTCCCTACTCTTCTACATTTGCACACAGTGTACATAGATTTTTCTATTGTGTTATTGACTGTACGTTTGTTTATGTGTAACTCTGTGTTGTTTTTGTCGCATCTTGGCCAGGTCGAGGTTGTAAATGAGAACTTGTTCTCAACTGGCCTACCTGGTTAAATAAAGGTGAAACCAAAAAACACGAGACCCATCTGAATAAAGAAAGTTGTTTTCATTGAACCAATCTAAAATCAGTAAAAGGGGACTGACTGTCCTCCATCGGGCAGGTCCACCAGGCAAGTCCATCTGTAATGCTCGTCGGAAGGAGCAGCGTGGTACGTGTTCATGCTTCTTTATTAAAACCGAACACCAAACAAAACAACAAAAGAACAACGAACGTCACATTTTGAAGGCTACACAGAGCTAACAAAAAACAACATCCCACAACCTAAGGTGGCAAAACATGCTGCCTAAGTATGATTCCCAATCAGAGACAACGATAGACAGCTGTCCCTGATTGAGAACCATACCCGGCCAAAACATAGAAACACAAATCAAAGAAATAAAAAACATAGAATGCCCACCCAAATCACACCCTGACCAAACCAAATAGAGACATAAAAAGGCTCTCTAAGGTCAGGGCGTGACACCATCGGGCAGGTCTATCTATCAGGCAGCAAAGTTAGCGGGCGAGCCTGAGTAGGGCTGGATCCAGGTCGAAGGCAGGCAGCGCCCGCTTCTGACAGAGCACCTCAGTCTTGTCTTCCACCTCTGCACGACCATAGGACCTAAGACAGCACAGGGAAACGTTTCAGCAATGATATGAGGCTGTATAAATCAATCAATCTATCAAAGTGTATCTACTGTAACGATCAAAGGTAGGATGAAACCTGAAGAGGAACCAGACAGGTGCCGTCCATTCTGACAGGTTAAGATCAGGGTACATACACTATGACCATTACATGTACTGACAGTGTAGCAAAATTGTAACTCAGAGGTAGAATAATTATTATGGCCGGTGTGGCATGACTAACCTTGAGATTTGCGTTGAATATAGAGCAAGGTTTTTGTGGAAAGTTAAAAGACAATAGTGAAATTGACTGTAGTGACCTTCATGACAGACCAGTGCATATTTAATGATCATACTCAGTTACTATCCATTCAAGATTAACAATCCCAGTTACCGTTGTTCAGTGTATTTCTCTGAGTTCTTGTTGTTCGGACAAGAGCCTTAAGCCTCCAGAGCAGCTTGACTGCAGAAGTTCTAACAAGTCAAACAGACATGGTCAAATGATTTATTTGACTAATTATGGAAAGATAATTACTACCCAAATTGAGATTGGCCTGACACGGAGATAGCGAAACAGGTTCTGGATTTCAGGCTAGCATTCAACTTCTATTGATTGAAAACCCTCACTTGGCATCAAATGTATGCACGCATGACTGTAAGCCACTTTGGATAAAAGCGTCTGCTAAATGGTGTTTTTATTATAATGTTATAACAGAGGAGACAAATAATATACACGAGTAGTTATCTTATGTAGAATCACATTGATAGAAAAACCCAGGACAACAAATAGATGAAGATTCATGTTGCATTGGCAAAATCATTCTGGGGTTGACTTCCCATGTGATGCATCATATCAGTGTATCTGACGTCGCTTACACAGACATCCGAGAGAGAAACAACTGCTGCTCAGGGAGGGAGAATAGAGAATAGCATCTTTCTCTCCCTCCCGGTCTATCTCTAGTGTTACCTAAAACTGTCAGTGTGTAGGGATCTTTCAGTCACACGTCAGTGGTATTTCAATGACACTTCACTGTGACTGAGGAGTCTTTGCTACTTGAGGGTATATCATTCTCCCATCCAACTCATTCCTCCTCCACTTTCTTAGAGAACCTGAGAGAATGGATATATGATGGGATCAATCATGCAATCCAATGGAAGCTTTTGACAGTTTTGACTATTTTCAAAGTCTCTGTTGGGCTACGGTGTTGAATGAGTAACAGCATCTGCACATTTGAATTTCTCCCATTTCCTCTCCTACTTCAATGTGAATGACTTTCAAGTAAAGATGAGGGAACTCCTTAAATTTAGGATGAGCAATTAATAAATAATCTGATCATGTATAACTTCTCAATAAAACATCAACATTGGTTTTAACAGACCAGCATTGGTCACCCAACCAATCAGTCACATTTTCTCCGACCTTCCTTTCTCTGGGTATGTTTCTGTTTCTCCCTATCTCCATCTCTTTGTGTATCTCTGGATACTAGGCTGTCCTGGCTAGGCTGTCCTGGCCTGTCCATAGCTCCACACTGGCTAAAGCACACTGGGACACCTGCAGGAGAAGCTGCCCCTCTCGCCCCACTGCTAAGTAAAAAATAATAGATTACTGTGCACACGCGGGAGAGATACAAAGTAATCAAGGTTTGTTTGTTTACTGAAGGCCAAACCCTTGCTGCATGATATTATGCAACATCTGTTACTTTGGCCAGAGGGATGTTCAATTAGCATTTTTCTAAATAATGTTTGATTTAAAATGGTAGAATAAACCTGTCTAAATAGCAAAGTCTCTGCAGTCAATATAGTAATGGTGATACACGCCATAAAGACCATTTCTATAGTCCAACAGCCAAATCTCAGATGAATCATTTAGGGTTTAATCCTCAGATTAATCATTCAAGGCAACATACTGACCTATTTTTACCAAATCATTTACAAATCAAGAAAAGTCATAACCATGCATCTGCCAAAAGATATGACAACCTTTTAGGTGCAATATGCCTATTCAAAAACTGTGAAAGACAGCGACATGTATTATCCTAGTAGTATCTATAAACTTGCACATTGTCGGCTGGTTAAAAAACACTTCACACGTTGTAATAGCAGGTAACACAGGACATACTCACTCACCAACACTATTTGTGGCAGAGATAGAGAGAGCATGTCTTGAAGCGCCGATAATGAGATAGTGAAATATTGACGGGACGCATGCGAATTGAGCACTAATTCACAAATTAAATTCCAGATCATTGCTTCAGTCCAGAACAGGTGCTTAATTTCTGTACAGTAGAGTTAGTTTTCCTTACTAATGTTGTTGTCCCAACTCATTATGAAACGTAGTGTGTGATGTATGAACTCAATAACACATCAAGCAAAACAACGACTCATTTTAATATGCATTTCAAATCTACATTTTACTTTCCATCACACATCATTTCATATCTGCTTGTAAAATTAAATCAAATGTAGATTTCGTATGTGAATCATACAGTATGACCAAACTCAATAATCAACATCCAGGTACCTTGCCTTGGTTGCGTTAGGATACCCCCAAACTAATAGTGAAAATGTTCATGTAAGCAGTATGGGCACCGTGTGACAAATAAGCAGAACATTTCCCCATACATAACCACAGGTAACAAAAGCAGGGATTGTGCTGAAATTGGCATGCACATAGGGCATCACTCCCCCCAAGTCAATATTTTACCACAAATAGTTTACAAAATAATCTTACTATTATCCTACTTGATCTTCTGTCTTCTACCCTTCAGTGGCGTTTTTTTAATTTTTAGGTTATTGTCCATATGCTGCTGACTTCCATTCTACTAAACACAAATCTCTCCATCTGAATGTCTGTGTGAGGCCTGAATGTTGGTGTGGGTCCATCCATCCTTGCCGTTCAGCGCAAGCCCCTTTCTCCACTGGGATAGGAGATGTAGAAAAACATGCCGTAACAACCTTTCTAGTTCATCGACTATCCTCGTCGTCCAAATTGCTGGAGATCCGCCTAGAAGTTGTAGTCTGGACAGACCTTCTGCACCAGTTTGTAGTCGGTGCTGAGAAAAGAGATGAATATACAGAAGACCTTGAAGGGTTTGGCACAGATCCAGGCGGCGTGAGACTGAGTGTGTTCTGAGTAGCAGTTCTGGGAGGGGTCATAGAGGCAGGGTTTGGTCTTCTTGGCCCTGTTGGTCCTCTGGTACTCCACCCTGCAGTTGAGGGCCTTCATCTCTTGCAGGTGCGCATTGATGGTAGACTGTGGCTGATTACGGAACTGGAGCTCCGGGCTTCCCACATCCTCCCATTCCACGGCTTTGGAGGGAGGAACGATGCTCATTGAGATATTCCCCAGATGGGACGAATTGTGATGGAAGTACACACTGAAGGTGCCGTTGATGTGGTCCACTATCTTACTTGTCACCAGCAGGCTGAACTTGGTGGTTTTGATGTTGAGGTAGAAGTTTCCCCAGCCAAAGGTCTTCTTAGCTTTGATAGGTGCTTTCATGGGAATCTTGGGTTTGGAGCGTAACTGTGACTGATCCAGGGGTAGGGAGAGGTTCTGTGACCAGCCATGTGGGCCCAGAGAGCTATAGTTTGGGGGCTTAGTCTTGGTGGATACGATCTGGAAGTCTTTGGAAAGGTGTTTGACTTTCATTGCAGCGCCAATGTTTCCATCTTCCCCTAACCTTCTTATGTCATAGGGAGAGGGCTGTGAGAGGGAGTCAAATGGGCTGAGGTTCAGATAGTCCAAGGTCTTCACAGCATCCTCCTTTTGCACCTGTGAACACATGAATGAAGGATACATTTAGTATTTTTTTTATTTCTCTGTCAGTCTGTGTCTCTCTCTCTCTGTCTCTAACGAATTGTTGTCAATCTTCACGTGCCTGGAGGCTTTATATGGATATAACCTTGATCAAGTACATTAGGTAGAAATCTACTGATCAGTGTGCACATAATCCTAAAACTACAATTAAGAGTACATGAGCGTTAATGGGGAATTGACAAAGACATGATAAAAATGATGGGATGATGTCATGAGCTCATGAAAATGTATGAAAAGATGGTTCATCTCATCGGTCCATTATCCACTCGAAAAAACATTGGATGCAGTCTCTTTGTTCATGGCCCGAGCCATTGTAGTCCAGGAGTGTTTAATTGGTTGGTTGTGTATAACATTAGATTATAGACTCTGCTGCAGTAAGCTGCACCCTTGTTAACGGTGACTGTCAGACACAGCTGAGTGTGAAGTCAGCTAGGCTCCATGTCCTCTGCTGTAACCATCTGTCTTGAACCCTTCAACCGAATAACCATATATCTCCATTTTGGAAGATTTTGGTGATATGGTATATTTCTAGTTGTATAGTGGATATGAATCATCCAAAGTCTTGGTATTATATGTAGATTATAAATAGACAACGTGTACATGACATTTCCATGTCAGTTGACAGCTCTGGACATTACAGTGAATTTATAATAAGAAACATAGAAACCCATGGCCATGGCATAATCTGTCAATTTTCTTCAAACTGGAACTGGCAAAGGTCGACCTCATTCATTTTCAGGCTAAAATAGAAAGGGAAGGGCCTCCCGAGTGGCGCGGTGGTCTAAGGCACTGCATCGCAGTGCTAGCTGTGCCACTAGAGATTCTGGGTTCGAGTCCAGGCTCTGTCGCAGCCAGCCGCGACCAAGAGATTCATGGGGCGGTGCACAATTGGCCCAGTGTCGTTCGGGTTAGGGGGGGTTTGGCCGGCAGGGATGTCCTTGTCCCATCGCGCACTAGTGACTCCTGTGGTGGGCCGGGCGCAGTGCACGCTGACACGGTCGCCAGGTGTACGGTGTTTCCTCCGACACATTGGTGCGGCTGGCTTCCGGGTTAAGTGGGCATTGTGTCAAGAAGCACTAGCTGTGCTAGCTTGGTTGGGTTGTGTTTCGGAGGACGCACGGTTCTCGACTTTCGCATCTCCTGAGTTCATACGGGAGTTGCAGCGATGGGACAAGACTGTAACTACCAATTGGATACCATGAAAAGGGGGTACATTTTTTTATAAATATTTAAAAATAGAAAGGGAATAGTGTTCTTCCTCAATTATCTTTGGATGGAACTTTATAAGGACTCTCACTGAGCTAGAAAGCCGACCACCTGTCAACGTGTTCCTTAAAAAGACAGAAATGTTAATAAACCCATCAGTGTTTTTTGATTTTTATCAATCCAATATTTCAAATCAAATCAGAGTTGGCCATGTACACAGATTTGCAGATGTTATTGCAGATGCAGTGAATTGTTTGTATGCACAACAGTGGGTTGTAAAGTTTACTACATTGTACTGTATACCAAGCCCACGGGATTATACCATACAGCATAGCATATTCCCAATCCTATCCATTCATTGCTAATTTGATATATTCTTGCTATATACCCTGATACATCTCACTGTATGTTAGCCTACACATCATCAATGTACAGTATACTTATAACTACATTTCCCCTCCCTGCATGCTGTCACGCCCTGACCTTAGAGATCCTTTTAATTCTCTATTTGGTTAGGTCAGGGTGTGACTAGGGTGGGCAATCTATGTTTTCTATTTCTTTGTTGGCCTGGTATGGTTCCCAATCAGAGGCAGCTGTCTATCGTTGTCTCTGATTGGGGATCATATTTAGGCAGCCTTTTTCCCACCTGTTGTTTGTGGGATCTTGTTTTTGTGTAGTTGCCTGTGAGCAGCCCAGAACGTCACGTTTCGTTTTCTTCTGTATTGTTTTTGGTGAGTTTCATATTTATTAAACATGTGGAACTCTAAGTACGCTGCGCCTTGGTCCATTCATTTCAACGATCGTGACACATGCCTTCTTATAACTACTCTCCTGGCTGTAATCCACTGTCAAACAAAAGTTCCGTTACAGAACCCTCAGCAGGCTAATGAACTCTGAGCCACTGCATTCATCTCCTCCACTAGCAGGGTGATGTGTCAGCCATGCCCGTGGCTCTGTGTCAGGGTGTCTGTATGCCAGGCCATGGCTGGGTTAGAAGACAACCTTACATGGGGAATCTCAGCTCATGGTAATGGGGATGACCGTGAAAGATGACACACCTGGTTCTCACTGCTTTATTGTCTAGCTTGGGAAATAATCATTACTGTACTCACATGATCATCATACATGAGAATGATGCTGGGGAACTCTGAAGTGTGGAAAAAAGTTGTGTTTGAGACGCTGCTTATGGCCATCAGCTTCTGTGAAAGGAATATCTAACCAAAATGGTGCTGCTGTTTAAGCTTAGGTATTGTGATGTGCGCCTGAGTGAAGCACTCAACCTGAGTTGCCGCACTATGATAAATGTGTTCGACAAACTACAGTGAGCAATAAATGAACCGTATGATTCTCCAGATTGTGTATGCTGAGCAAATGATCAGTTTAACCAGACACAGCTGTCAACCCTTAGGATGATGTTTACAGGCAAACCATATAGAGTTCCATCAAATGCTAATTTGCGACTGAAGAGGCCCATTAAATAATATATTTCCAGTGATTATTAGTGCATGAATAGAAAGGTGTTGACTCTAAGCAAAAATGCATTATAGCCTATAGGTTGGTTGCATGAATTCAGTCTGTCTAGAAAATAATCCCAGTTCAATAAGAATGGGTGTTCTTCAACCTTAGTGGGAATTCTTTGAATGAATTACTGATTTATTCAGTGCATTCATAACAGGTAATGAATTTTTCTAAATGTGGAAAAAGTGTCATTACTGAGCAAAAACTGGTTGAATCGTTGTTTCCACTTCATTCCAGCAAAGAAATTCAATGTGATGACGTTGAATCAACGTGGGAAACTGATTGGATTTGAGAAAAGCTATCAACGTAAGGTAATTTCATATTTTTTGCACCCAACTTTTAACCTAAATCACATGACATGGTGACATTTTCTGTTGATTCCACATTGAATTCACATCAGTTGACAACTCAACCAAATGTAAATTAGAACTAGACGTCTGTGCCCAGTGGGTAATTAATGCCATTAAGTAAGAGAACATCTTGAGACCTCTGTAACCTATGGCTTTGTGGTAGTGTGAGGTGCACTGAAGTACTACTCCCTTTATGTTCAGCTGAATAATTATTCAGATAATTTATATGATCCAGTTGTTTTCTTGCCCCAGGGATAGATGTGCGATATAATGGGAATTTAATCTAGGACATTTATGCTTTATTATACTGAACAAAAATATAAATGCAACATGCAACAATTTCAAAGATTTTACTGACTTACATTTCATATGAGGAAATCAGTCAATTGAAATAAATTCAATTAGGCCCTTATTTATGGATTTCACATGACTGGGAATAAAGATATCTGTTGGTCACAGGTACTTTAATAAAAGACACGGGACTCAGGAACTTGTCATGGTATTTCTGTGCATTCAAATTGCCATCAATAAAATGTAATTGTGTTCGTTGTCTGTAGCTTATGCCTGCCCATACCATAACCCCACCGCCACCATGGGGCACTCTGTTCACAACGTTGACATCAGCAATCCACTCGCCCACACAACGTCATACACGTGGTCTGCGGTTGTGAGGCCAGTTGGACGTACTGAAAAATTCTTTAAAACGACGTTGGATGCGGCTTATGGTAGAGAAATTAACATTCTCTGGCAACAGTTCTGGTGGAAATTCCTGCAGTCAGCATGGCAATTGCACGGTCCCTCAAAACTTGAGACATCTGTGGCATTGTGTTGTGTGTCAAAACTGGACATTTTAGAGTGGCCTTTTATTGTCACCAGCACAAAGTGCACCTGTGTAATGACCATGCTGTTTAATCAGCTTCTTGGTATGCCACACCTGTCAGCTGGATGGATTATGTTGGCAAAGGAGAAATGTTCACTAACAGGGGTGTGAACAAATTTGTACACAAAATTGGAAAGAAATCTGCTTTTTATGGAACATTTCTGGGATATTTTATTTCAGCGCATGAATTATGGGACCAACACTTCACATGTTGCGTTTATATTTCTGTTCAGAAAGGTTTGGTGCATCAAAGTGGTCACTGGTCAGGTTCACAGTTTACTCACTCCTCTTCTCAAATCAGCACCAAAAGCAATTGGGCAACACCACAGACATATGGACGGCACCTACTGCTCTTCTCTGCATGTGCAGAGGCAAAATAGACAAAGCATGAATGGGCACAAAGAGCCAAGTACTATTGTTATTTTACAAAAGACACATGGAAAAAATACAGCCACACATTTTTACTTTAACTCTCTGAATTGCACCTGTTTATCTGAAAAGTATTGCCTACACTTGTCACGTGAAATATGTGAAATAGCTTACCGTTGGTAGAAGCCACAGACTGAAGGTGGCAAAGTTGATTAATAGTACCCTCATTTTGTCTCTGAATGTCTTATGTTGACGTACAAATCTGGACACCGGGGCAATCAATCAAAGTCTGACAGCAATCCACTTGGAAGAAAACGTAGAACCCTTTAGACTAATAAGAAAGTCAAATAACATTTTGTTAGTGGCTTCAATAACATTTTGTCGTGAGGTCCATGGCTCTGTGAAAACAGGACAAACTGGGAGGAAAGAGAACATCAGGAAATTGTTTGAGAGATCCACCCTGCTTATATTATTAGACAGCCCCTGTATTTTCATTTGCTCTCTCACGCTCTCCCTCGCACACTCTCTCTCCCTTTCTGTCTGTGCCATACATGCACATGTCGGTTTTCTTCTCATCATTGTATAATGAGAGCAAATTAGAACTCATTTGTATATGAGCATAATTTCACAGACCACCTACACTTTGTAGCTGGCATTCTTTTGAAATTGACCATGGTAAATATAGATCATGGTCCAAAGATTCCAATTGTGAAGCTATTAGGGATTAATTATATACTCCAATATGTACGCTATCAGCTGTGGGCAGCATGTGAGAGCATTGAAATCATAAAGACCCTCTCATGAATCTGGTAATAAATTCCAGAGGAAATCTTACAGGATGGTGGTATGGAGGCTTGTTACCACTCTGCTACTGTCTATCTGTCACCAAACCTCCTGGCTCGTTATGACTCTTACCCAGAGATGTGACTTCTTAAGCAGCACAATTTGACAGCCTACCCCTATGTCCCTGGTTCTGCCACTGGGAGGCTGACACAATGACAGGAACTCTCTCCCTGGGGAGTGGGGAATATGAAGACAGTACCAGCATAGTGTCAGTATATGTGCAGAATGTGGATAGAGTTTCTGTAGACTATTGGTGGTTGCTGCTGACTATCTTACGTACAGTCTTGGTATGTGTGTGATGGTGTGTGGAAACAGCCTGATAAGGCAGGGAAATTATCGTTTCTCAATTGCCCTCTTGTCTTTTTTTTACCACATGTGGTCCAAATTCCTTTGTCAACATGCACTGAACAAAAATATAAGCGCTGAAATAAAAGATCCCAGAAATACTAAATTTGCAAAAAATGCTAATTTCGCTAAAACTTTGTGTACACATTTGTTTACATCCCTGTTAGTGCGCATTTATCCTTTGCCAAGATAATCCATACACCTGACAGGTGTGGCTTATCAAGAAGACTTTTAAATAGCATGATCATAACACAGGTGCATGTTATGCTGGGGACAATAAAATGCCACTCAAAAATGTGTCGTTTTGACACACAACACAATGCCACAGATGTCTCAAGTTTTGAGGGAGCGTGCAATTGGCATGCTGACTGCAGGAATATCCACCACAGCTGTTGCCAGAGAATTTTATGTTAATTTCTCGCAGTGGAGCAGGTAGACAACTTCAAGTTCCATCGTGAAGAAGGCACGACAGTGCCCCTTCCTCCTCAAGAGATTGAAACAGTTTGGCATGTGCCCTCAAATCCTCAAAAGGTTATACAGCTGTACCACTGAGAGCATTTTGCCTGGCTGCATCACTGCCTGGGATGGCAATAGCACCGCCCTTGATTGCATGGCACTACAGAGGGTGGTGCGGACAGCCCAGTACATCACTGCGGCTGAGCTCCCTGCCATTTAGGACATTTATATCAGGCGGTGTGGTAGGAAGGCCCGGAAAATTGTTAAAGACTCCAACCACCTACGCCATAGACTATTCTCTCTGCTTCCGCACAGCAAGTGGTACCGGTGCATCAAGTCTGGCACCAAAAGGCTCTTGAACAGCTTCTATCCCCAAGCAATAAGACTGATAAATAGCTAACAATATAGCTACACTGACTATCTGAGTTAACCTTGTATCCTCATTGACCTTTTTATGTTTGTTTTTCTCTCTATGCACACTCACAGGGCCCTACACACTCACACACTCACTCCATCTGCTCACTCACCGGGCACTACACACTCACACACTCACTCCATCATCTTCTCACTCACACATAATATGCAGATACATTTATATTGACTCTACACACACGCACACCCATTCACATACAAGCTGCTGCTACTCTGTTTATCTTATATCCTGTTGCCTAATCACCTTACCGCTATACATATCTACCTCCATCACTCCAGTATTCCTGCACATTGTAGATATGGTATTGGAACTGACCCTGTATATAGTATGCTTACTTACTTATTGTGTTGTTCATATTTTTTCTTATTTCTCATGTTTTTTTCTCTAGGATTACAATGTTCCTGATTCTTGCATTGTTGGATTTTGACTTTGCAATAAAGGCATTTCACTGTACTTCTGCATGTGACATTAAAACTTGAAACTTGAGTGGGACAATATTCCACAAGCCACAAACAACAGCCTGAAGATCACCTCTAAGCGAAAGAGATATGTCACCTGAGGCAAATGGTGGTCACACCAGATACTGACTGGTTTTCTGATCCACGCCCCTACCTTTTTTTTACGGTATCTGTGACCAACAATACCTGTTTTCCCAGTCATGTAAAATCCATAGATTAGGGCCTAATGAATTTATTGTAATTGACTGATTTCCTTATATGAACTGTAATGTTTAAAATTGTTGCATGTTGCGTTTATATTTTTGTTCAGTATAGTCTAACATAGGATCTAGCACCTACCATCGGGAGTCTATGTAAAAAAAACAGGGTAAGAAAACAGTTGAGTAGCCTACCTGCTAAGAGTACTTTGCGTCTGGTGTAGCAGGCCAGTAAGTAGGCCTATTTATATGCAACATTTTCTACAAGATTTATTTTTACAATTTCTACGTATAGGCCTGCTATGTGCTACTTTTACCAGACTAGATTTTTAAGTCTTAGTATGTGTAAAATGCCACTACCTGTGCCATAGTTGTGTGCATGACCTTCACAGTGATCAGTAGTGCATCAAAGTAACCAAGAGGTATGTTCATTTCGAGGCACCTGACCTCCCATTTCAAGGCCCAACAGGGACAGGGAGGGTGATGTAATGAATTGGATTCGAGAAGCTCATGGCATTTCAACAAATCTGGAATCAACGTTCTTTTTAAACCTCTACGGGATCGGTGTCCCTAAACCGGGACAGTTTTCGCTCAATATGCGATAATGTGACTAGAAAACGTTGTATACAACAGCCAACTTTCCGGGACATAGACATGTCTTATATGGGCAGAAAGCTTATATTCTTGTTAATCTAACTGTATAGTCCAGTTTACAGTAGCTATTACAGAAAGGAAAAATACAGTGCTATTGTTTGAGGATAGGACAACAACAAACTTTTATCACGGCAACTGGTTTAATACATTCACCTCTGAAGGTAAATAATGTACTTACATTCAGTAATCTTGCTGTGATTTGTCATCCTGAAGGTCCCAGAGATAAAATATAGTGTAGGTTTGTTTAAAAATAATAATAATTATGTTCAAATGTAGGAACTTGGTTCTACAGTTTGACCCCACTGCTGTCTCTGGCTCCACACCTACCCCGTGCGGACATCTAGATATGTGAAGGTTAGTGTATTTTCTGTAGGGAAGCTAATGATCTATCATGTATGACATTCCTGGGAGTGTGTAAACTTATTTTTTTTATTACCATAGCATTTTTGTGTGTTTTCTATAGTTATGTACTTAAAACTTCATACATTTACCATACATTTGGGCAAACTCCTGGCAGACTTGATGCAAAATATTGTGTAGTGAGGAAATTCTTCACTGGATCAGTCTGAAACTTTG
This sequence comes from Salvelinus sp. IW2-2015, assembly GCF_002910315.2. Classification (NCBI taxonomy): domain Eukaryota; kingdom Metazoa; phylum Chordata; class Actinopteri; order Salmoniformes; family Salmonidae; genus Salvelinus; species Salvelinus sp. IW2-2015. Next base: position 12,549,187 of record NC_036857.1, on the reverse strand, counting down.
CACACACACTGCTGCCATCTTGTGGACAAAATCGAAATTATACCAAGGATCCTGTCTTAATGTATGGCCTTTCTCTTGCATTTCAAAGATGATGAAAACACATGTTTTTTTGTTTGTATTATCTTTTGCCAGGTCTAATGTGTTATATTCTCCTACATTCATTTCACATTTCCAAAAACTATGCATATCCTTGCTTCATGTCCTGAGTTACATGCAGTTAGATTTGGGTATGTCATTTTAGGCGAAAATTGGAAAAAAAGGGGCCGATCCTTAAGAGGTTTTTCAAAGTAGGCTACACTTTCTGTGAAACTGACAAATCTACACACTATCACAGCTTATTGTGAAATAGACACAAATGACTTAATGGAAATTCATGACAAATCGTATTACACGATTTCTTCACAACGCATTTCTTTTTACACAAGTTTCTTTTTTTATAGCACGTTTGTGTACATTACACGAATTCCAATTAGTTGTGGCTAACGTTAGCTAGGGTAGCTAGGTGGATAACATTAGTTAGGCTAGGGGTTACGGTTAGCGTTTAAGGTTAGGGTTAGCTTCAGGGGTTAGGGTTAGAGGTTAAGGTTAGGTAACAGGCTAGGTAAGTAGTTGAAGAGTTAAAGTTACAGTTAGGAGTTAGGTTAAAGGGTTAGAGGAATGGTTAGGGGAAGGGTTAGCTAACATACGAAGTAGTTGCAAAGTAGCTAAAAATGTGTAAGTAGTTGCAAAGATGCTAATTAGCTAAAATGCTACATTTGGCGATGATGAGATTCGAACACATAATCTTTGGCCCACCCATCCAACCAGCCAACCTCCATCCTATCGTTTATGTCTTAAGTAACCTACTGTCTTTATGTTATTGAAATGCACTGTATACAAAATTGTAGGTCAATTATTTCCTCCCCTAATTCTGTCTGTTCCCCAGCTCTATTCCCGGCTTCAGCATGAATTGTTGTATGTCTTTGTCTCACCCGGTTCTGACGCTGTTCCTGTTCCGTTCCATGTCTGTGCTAAATTAAATGTTCAACTCGCCTTAGCTGCTTCTCATCTCCAGCGTCGGTTCTTACACCCACATCATACAGAGTCCTAATTGTTTAAAAATATATATTTTGGCACTCTGATTAAAGCCAACTTATCATCTTGTGATTTCTTTATTCTGTATTAGCTTAAAAAAGTTTGCAATTATACAGCATGCAGGCTTTTAGCATAGCCCCTTTTACACCCCTGCTGGTGTACCCCTATGTAAATGTAATTCAAATTGCAAAAATAGAAGTGTATAATCAGATTTTTTTATAAACTTTTGCATAACGACCATTTAGATAGAATATAATCAATCTATGTTAGATTTGTTCAACATATATCGTGTAACCTTTTACTTCATATTATGAGGCATGTCTTTAACTTGCTTCAAAGTAGCCTATAGCCAAAATCCCACCATAGAAACGTTGAGGCAATTATTTTATAGACTTCCTCATATGCGTTCTCCTGTTCTATTGGTTTTCTTTCAACGATTTTGTATTGTCTAGGGGTAATTAGGTTGATGGTGGCCTGGATAGGTTCCCAATCAGAGACAGCTGTTTATCGTTGTCTCTGATTGGGGAGCCTATTTAGGTTGCCATTTTCCAAGTTGGTTTTGTGGGTAGTTGTCCTTGTTAGTTGCCTGGATGCACAACGTTGGCGTCACGTGTCGGTTTGATATTTATTGTTTTTGTTGGTGACATCGGTAAATAAATAAGTATGTACGCTCGAAACGCTGCGCCTTGGTCCACTCCTTTAAACGGCCGTGACAGAACTACCCACCAAAAAAGGACCAAGCAGCGTGGAGGAGAGGACTGGACATGGGAGGACATTCTGGACGGCAAGGGATCCTACACATGGGAGGAGATCCTGGCTGGAAGGGATCGCCTCCCATGGGAACAGGTGGAGGCAGCCAGGAGAGCGGAGGCAGCAGGAAAGGGGAACCAGCGGTACGAGGGAACACGGCTGGCAAGGAAGCCCGAGAGGCAGCCCCCCCAAAAAAAAACATTGGGGGGGGAACACGGGGAGTGTGGCAGTCAGGTTGGAGACCTGAGCCAACTCCCCGTGCTTACCGTGGCGAGCATGGGACTGGTCAGGCCCCGTGCTATGGGGTGATGCTCACGGTGTCGAGGCGGGGCATTCACAGGCCGGTGTGCTCGGTGCCAGCGTCCCGCATTTGCCAGGTGGAAGCTGGCATCCAGTCAGAACGGGTGGGGCCAGCTCTGCGCTCGAGACCGCCGGTGCACCTCCACGGCGCAGTGTATCCGGTGCCTCGGCCAAGGAAGAGGCCTTCTGGATGTCTCCCCAGCCCGGTGAGTCCTGTGCCTGCTCCCAGAGCCAGGTCTCCTGTGTGTCTCCCCAGCCCGCCTGAGTCCTGTCGCTGCTCCCAGAGCCAGGTCTCCTGTTGTGTCTCCCCAGCCGGCTGAGTCCTGTGTCTCCCTCCTGTCGGAGCTGCCAGAGTCTCCTCCTGTCCGGAGCTGCCAGAGTCTCCCTCCTGTCCGGAGCTGCCAGAGTCTCCCTCCTGTCCGGAGGCTGCCAGAGTCTCCCTACCGGTCCGAGCTGCCAGAGTCTCCCTCCTGTCCGGAGCTGCCAGAGTCTCCCTCCTGTCTGGGGTCGGCGGCGAGAGTCCCCAGTCCGGGGTCTGCGGCGAGGGTCCCCGCTCTAGAGGCGCCACCAAAGTGGGTTAAGCCAGAGTTGGAGCGGGGTCTGCGTCCCTCACCAGAGCCGCCACCGCGGGGAGATGCCCACCCAGACCCTCCCGTTTAGGTTTGTGGCCGGGAGTCCGCATCTTTGGGGGGGGCTACTGTCACGCCCTGACTTTAGTTATATTTGGTTTCTTTATTATTTGGTTAGGTCAGGGTGTGACAAGGGTGGTTTGTTTAGTTTTTGTATTGTCTATGGGTTTTTGTCTTGTCTAGGGTTTTTGTTATCTATGGGGATTTTGTATTGTCTAGGGGTAATTAGGTTGATGGTGGCCTGGATGGGCTCCCAATCAGAGACAGCTGTTTATCGTTGTCTCTGATTGGGGAGCCTATTTAGGTTGCCATTTCCAAGTTGGTTTTGTGGGTAGTTGTCCTGCCTGGATGCACTACGTTGGCTTCACGTGTCGTTTTGATATTTATTGTTTTTGTTGGCGACATCGGTAAATAAGTATGTACGCTCAAAACGCTGCGCCTTGGTCCACTCCTTTAAACGGCCGTGACAATCCTAGTCATATTACCAACCCATGATAGTTGTTGCATCTTTAGATCTTCCCTGTTTCAAAATTTCTGACATATTTCCATCTCAAATATTTCCCGCTATTTCATTTTGTAACATTCACGCATAGGCCTACCACCATGTGCACATTGCTGTGCTTAAAATGTGAAGAAATAATAGTTTATCAACATTTTAAGCTAAATGTTCTGATCAGTTCCATCAGCCATATTAACAGATACAGCATATACCACCACTACACTACTTTGATATGCATTTTGGGGTGAGTATTAAGAAGTGAGTATATACACAATGGCCACTGAAAAATAAGTGGATATATGGTGTTTACCCACAGACACCTGCTACTACACCATTGAGAGAGAGAGAGCCCCATTGTCCCATGGGTTTTTAGGGTGGCAGGTAGCGGTTAGCGTGGCCAGTAACCGAAAGCTAGCAATGCAACATTTTTATTTTTTATTTATCCATTATCCTTCACACTGTCACGGGCCACGGCCCTCTTTTCAGGACACCCAAGAGTGATTTCTATAATTTGATAGTTCAAATTTACTTATGATGGCCCTGTCATTTTTGTGACACTGACGCTATCTCAAAATGGTTGAAGCCAAACTGCCACGGTGCGTGCTGGAGCGTTTATGTTCTGTCATGGTGTTGTGGAGTACTTAGTATTGACCAAAGCGTGTCGCTAGAATTCTTTTCATGATGAAAACAGTTTGGATCATATCGATTTTGCATGAAGTTGATAAATTACCATATACAGAATGATGCATTATGTATATACACTTATGCATAATAAAGGCTTCCAGATCTAATGAAGTTAGTTAAGGTTACGACAGACGAGTTTAGGAAACGTAGGCTTTGTTTGAGAAATGCACGCACTAAAGTGGGGAGAGATGTTAGCTATACTACATAATGTAGTGAGTGTGCAGTGTAAGCATTTAAGTGTGTTGAACGCAGTGGCTCAGTAAAATGTAGACGTAACGCATTTGAATTGAGTTGTATTTCCTTTTTGAGTTAATGACCTTTATTGACAGCTATAAAATCATTCTCCAGGCATAATTCGATTGAATAAAAGTAGTGGAGCATGGGCACTGTACTCGAAAATTAGGAGGCGGGTGTAATAATTCCCAGTATGCCTTTCGTGCATACATTTAGGCTATTAAATATATAATAATACTGCCAAATGTTGCCATTAAAATTGTGATAAATTTAATTTCAAGTTGCGTAGACTGCGATACGCTGACCTTACAGTTTGGGTGATATTGCTATGTAAACCGTTACCGGGTTTTATAATGAATTGAAGTGTGGCGGAGCCGTTTCCTTCGACCTAAAGTACATTCTGGGTTCTCTTTAAATGGCAAATATTTCGCCGTGGAGTTTTCCGTGGAGAGGAACATTATGAGTATCAGCAAATTTGATGTCCGGTCGTATGGTTGGGCTACCTACTCTTGTGAATGAAAAAGATTAGTAGTTTGAGGGATATATGTGTATATATATATATACACACATATGTGTTCTAACCATATGTAACGGATGTGAAATGGCTAGCTAGTTAGCGGGTACGCGCTAATAGCGTTTCAATCAGTTACGTCACTTGCTCTGAAACCTAGAAGTAGTGTTGCCCCTTGCTCTGCAAGGGCCGCGGCCTTTGTGGAGCGATGGGTAACGACGCTTCGTGGGTGTCAGTTGTTGTGTGCAGAGGGTCCCTGGTTCGCGCCCGTGTCGGGGCGAGGGGACGTACTAAAGTTATACTGTTACACATACAATGTTCTGCTGTATGGCCGCCTATTCAAATTGTCACCATCAGAGCCATGCTTGCGTTAGAATATTTTAATAATATTGTATATTTTATAATATTTTGAATAAATGTAAGACACTATTTACAATCATTCCATGTGACACTGCTAGCATTCACACAGGATAATGAAGGCTGCATTGTCCCCATCACAGGATCAATACATGACACAAGTAGTATCTGTATTGACTATTTTGTAGACACAAGCTGAACTGATTCCCTCTTTAGGTTGGACACAAAAGTCATGAATCATGGTAGACACAAATCAGTGAATGCAAAATACTGATTAAGAGGACTTTATTTCAAATTGTGAATTGATTTCACCACTATGATGGTGTCACAGATGCATATCAAGAAAGACAATAAATGGGAAAAGCCTGCACTCTGCTGTTAGTACTTAATAAAATGACTGTAACGTTACAATATTGCATCAATGATTTCAACTTCATTTGTCTGGCAAGTTTGTGGGTCTCTGTCAGCCAGGCTTACATTGTCTATTGCTCTATATATAAATAGAATGAATGCATAGCACGCTGTTTTGTTAAGATGATTTTTTTTAAATTACAACATACACTTTAACGCCAATCAGTTGTGTTGTGACAAAGTAGGGGTGGTATACAGAAGATTTGGTAAAAGACCAAGCCCATATTATGGCAACAACAGCTCAAATGCCCTTCTGCTCCACGGGAGGTTTCTGTCCTCCCTGAGCTCACCTTAGGACTCCTGCGTTACCGTTTGACAGGTGTACCGCCCCAGTCAAACTCCCCACCCTCTTGAACATTTGCATCAAGGGGAAAATGAAGCACTAGAATTTCAGCTAACTATATATAAAAAAGGAACTACTACAATAAGAGTAAGCAATACATTAGCCTCCAAGACAATTTAGTTTGCATAACAAAAACAAAGTAAAAATCCTAGTTACTTAGTAGATAGTCAGTAGTTACAGCCATTGGGTTTAGAAACTTTTTTTGCTTCAAGTTTATGAAGATGTAGTTTCAGGTTGTCCGGTTTTGATCACATTAAAATGTCACAAACGTTCACTTTTTAGGTGTCCACCACACACTCCTGGTCACACGTCTCTGTCCAGCTCGGATTGCATGGCCAGCTGATCCAGTTCACCAGGGTGGGTAGGCTGCAGTATTAAGTTACACTCAACACAATTTACAGTGCTCAAACATTCACCAGATCAGCTCTATAGGCCCCAAAAAGTGGAAAATACAAGTGTTAGTGTAAATGTCATCATGTGTTTAGGTCTTGGGTTTGGTGATATGTGGTTATGTTCCTGGTGACGGTGTGACTCTAGACCTGTGGTTGTGGTCCGGTCAGGCTCAGATCTCCTGGAGCAGGTCAGTGGGAAAGAAGCCCAGCTTGCGGCCTGTGCTGACCTTCAAGTAGCCATTCACCTCCTCTCCCTTCTTCACCACGATCTGCAACACAAAGAGAATGGAGGAAAGTGTTGTGGCTCCACAGAGGTACAGTAGTTGTTGAAGATGACCGGACCAATGGTGTAAAGTACTTAAGTAAAAATACTTTAAAGTACTACTTAAGTAGATTTTTGGTGTATCTGTATTTGACTTTACTATTTAAAGTACCAGCCAAAAGTTTGGGCACACCTACTCATGCAAGGGTTTTTCTTTATGTTTTGCGTTTGAGCCAATCAGTTGTGTTGTGACAAGGTAGGGGTGGTATACAGAAGATTTGGTAAAAGACCAAGCCCATATTATGGCAACAGCTCAAATAAGCAAAGAGAAATGACTGTCCATCATTACTCTAAGACATGAAGGTCAGTCAACCTGGAAAATTCAAGAACTTTGAAGGTTTCTTCAAGTGCAGTCAGAAAAACCATCAACCGCTATGATGAAACTGGCTCTCATGAGGACCGCCACAGGAAAGGAAGACCCAGAGTTACCTCTGCTGCAGAGGATAAGTTCATTAGAGTTAACTGCACCTCAGATTACAGCCCAAATGTCACGTTCGTCTTAACGAGGAGACCAAGGCGCAGCGTGATTTGAATACATTCTTCTTTTATTTAACGAAGACCACTAAACAAACTAATGTGACGCTAATCAAACGAGTGCTGACATGCAACTACACAGACAATAACCCACAAAACCAAAATGGAAAATGGCAACCTAAATAGGATCTCCAATCAGAGACAACGATAAACAGCTGTCTCTGATTGGGAACCAATTCAGGCCACCATAGACCTATAATAAACCTAGACTAACAAACACCCCTAGATATACAAAAAAACCTAGACAGGAAAAACAAGCATACACACCCTCGTCACACCCTGACCAAAATAATACATAAAACATAGAAAACTAAGGTCAGGGCGTGACACCAAATAAATGCTTCACAGAGTTCAAGTAACAGACACATCTCAACATCAACTGTTCAGAGGAACCTGTGTGAATCAGGCCTTCATGGTCAAATTGCTGCAAAGAAACCACTACTAAAGGACACTAATCAAAATAATAGACGTGCTTTTTTTGGTTACTACATGATTCCATATGTGTTATTTCATAGTTTTGATGTCTTCACTATTATTCTACAATGTAGACAATAGTAAAAACAAATCAAACCCATTGAACGAGTAGGTTTTGACTGGTACAGTATATTGTTGACTACTTCTACTTCACTACATTCCTAAAGAAAATAATGTACTTTTTACTCCTTACATTTTCCCTGACACCCAAAAGTACTTTTGAATGCTTTGCATGACAGGAAAATTGTATAATTCACGCACTTATCAAGGGAACATGCCTGGTCATCCCTACTGCCTCTGATCTGCTGGACTCACTAAACACACATTCTTTGTTTGTAAATTATGTCTGAGTGTTGGAGTGTGCCCCTTGCTATCCGTAAATACAAATAACAAGAAAATGGTGCTGTCTTGTTTGCTTAATATAAGGAATTAGAAATTATTTTACTTGATGTTTACTTTTGATACTTACGTATATTTAAAACCAAATACTTTTACTCAAATAGTATTTTACTGGGTGACTTTCACTTTTACTTGAGTCATTTTCTATTAAGGTATCTTTACTTTTACACAAGTATGACAATTGGATACTTTTTACACCACAGGACCAGACACACACACGCACAGTAGCAACCGTCATTACAGTCACTGTCCACATGCACACATTCATCCATACTGCTCATGATCATAAATCAGTTGACATCAGTTTCCTGTGCAAAGAAAAACTAAGAAACATATTATTTTCATAGACACAGACAGCTGACCTGGGTCAAATACTTGAGCTGGGCTTGATTCAGTGTGACCAGCAGTAGCTAAATAAAGCACACCTCAATTACACTACTTTCAACTGCTGTATGTGATAGTATTTGACTCAGGTCTGATACAGAGACACCTATTTCTTACCTGGTCTTTTTTTAGTGTTATCTGACCCATCTCTCTGTTTCCCACGACGGACCGCGTCACCTTGAACACCCTCTCTCCCGTTTTTATTCTAATGATGTAATTGGTGGGGAGGTAACCTGTCTTCTCCCCAATCTTCCCCTGAGAATAGAAAAATGCCCTTATTTACGATGGTGACAATAAAATAGAAAGTAGACCTCATGAGGCAGTATTTATATATATTTTTTTTTTTATTTCACCTTAATTAACCAGGTAGGCCAGTTGAGAACAAGTTCTCATTTACAACTGTGACCTGGCCAAGATAAAGCAAAGCAGTGCGACAAAAGCAACAACAAAGAGTTACACATAAACAAACGTAGTCAATAACACAATAGAAAAATCTATGTATAGTGTGTGCAAATGTAGAAGAGTAGGGAGGTAAAGGCAATAAATAGGCCATAGAGGCAAAATAATTAAAATGTTCATTAACACAGGAGTGATAGATGTGCAGATGATGATGTGCAAGTAGAGATACTGGGGGTGCAAAAGAGCAAGAGGCTAAATAAAAATATGGGGATGAGGTAGTTGGGTGTGCTATTTACAGATTGGCTGTGTACAGGTACAGTGATCGGTAAGCTGCTCTGGCAGCTGATGCTTAAAGTTAGAGAGGGAGATATAAGACTCCAGCTTCATTGATTTTTGCATTACGTTCCAATTATTTGCAGCAGAGAACTGGAAGGAAAGGCGGCCAATGTAAGTGTTGGCTTTGGGGATGACCAGTGAAATATACCTGCTGGAGCGTGTGTTCGGGTGGGTGTTGCTATGGTGACCAGTGAGCTGAGATAAGGCGGGGCTTTACCTAGCAAAGACTTATAGATGACCTGGAGCCAGTGGGTTTGGCGACGAATATGTAGTGAGGGCCAGCCAACGAGAGCATACAGGTCGCAGTGGTGGGTAGTATATGGGGCTTGGGTGACAAAACGTGTCACGACTTCCGCCGAAGTTGGTGCCTCTCCTTGTTCGGGCGAGGTTCGGCGGTCAATGTCACCGGCTTTCTAGCCGCCACCGATCTACGTTTCTTTTTCCATTTGTTTTGTCTTGATTGTACACGCCTGGTTTCCATTACGTTATAATTTTTTCCCTATTTAACCCTCTGGTTCCCACATGGTTTTGTGCGTGTTTGTTCTTTGTTAAGTGGTCGCTCTTTTGTGTCGAGCTGAAATATTTTTCCCTGTATGGAATTAGTTTGTGATTTATTCGAGTAAAGTACGTTTTCTACGTCCTACCGCTGCACACTGACACTTGACAAAACGGATGACACTGATAGACTACATCCAGTTTGCTGAGTAGAGTGTTGGAGGCTATTTTGTAAATGACATCGCCGAAGTCAAGGATCGGTAGGATGGTCAGTTTTACGAGGATATGTTTGGCAGCATGAGTGAAGGAGGCTTTGTTGCGAAATAGGAAGCCGATTCTAGATTTAATTTTGGATTGGAGATGCTTAATGTGAGTCTGGAAGGAGAGTTTACAGTCTAACCAGTCACCTAGGTATTTGTAGTTGCCCACATATTCTAAGTCAGAACCTATCCAGAGTAGTGATGCTGGACGGGCGGGCAGGTGCGGGCAGCGATCGGTTGAAGAGCATGCACTTAGTTCTACTAGCATTTAAAAGCAGTTGGAGGCCACGGAAGGAGTGTTGTATGGCATTGAAGCTCGTTTGGAGGTTTGTTAGCACAGTGTCCAAAGAAGGGCCAGACGTATACAGAATGGTGTCGTCTGCGTAGAGGTGGATCAGAGAATCACCAGCAGCAAGAGTGACATCATTGATATATACAGAGAAAAGAGTCGGCCCGAGAATTGAACCCTGTGGCACCCCCATAGAGACTACTAGCAGAGTCATTGCTAGTTTTGATCATTGTCAGCTTGCATGACAATTTTTTCAGGAACACTTACCCTCCACCATTCCTCATTTGCATCATCAATTATAGTGATTCGATCACCAGGACTGAAAGACACAAAGGTTTGTATATTTTTATCAAATGTTTCACAATACCACAAATGTTGGACATAAAAACGAATTCATACAATATAAGGAAATGTGTTGGTAAACCCACTGGAAGTCAAGGTCGTCTTTCTCAATAGCCTTGAAGCGATACAGAGCCAGGTAGTAATGTGACTGATTTCCCATGTTTCCCATCTCCTTCTTTTTCTGTAGCAAACATACACCAATGTTTATTTAACTACTAATTGTATTGATGTACCAGACAGGGTGTTATTATTGATATTTACATGGTTAGTGTATACATGATGTCAGGCAGTTACAGTCCCTTACCTTGTCATCTGCTTTGTCAGCCTTGTCTCCTTTCTTATCCCCCTCTGGCTTTCCTACAAGGACATCACACAGGGTCTTTGTAGAGTTTCAATACAACAATGGTCAACTCCACAACTTTATAGTCAGTATTACATTTATTTTACGTCGCTCCTTGACATTCAGTGTAAGATATACATTTTTTGTTCTGTACTGGATGTCATTCTGGTTAGTCTGGGAAAAGGTTGACATACATACAGTACCAGTCAAAAGTTTGGACACACCTACTCATTCAAGGGTTTTTCTTTATTTTTACTATTTTCTACATTGTAGAATAATAGTGAAGATATCAAAACTATGAAATAACACATGGAATCATGTAGTAACCAAAAAAGTGTTAAACTATTTAAAATATATTTTAGATTCTTCAAAGTAGCCACCCTTTGCCTTGATAGCTTTCCACACTCTTGGCATTCTCTCAACCAGCTTCACCTGGAATGCTTTTCCATCAGTCTTGAAGGAGTTCCCACATATGCTGAGCACTTGTTGGCTGCTTTACCTTCAATCTGCGGTCCAACTCATCCCAAACCATCTCAATTGGGTTGAGGTCGGGTGATTGTGGAGGCCAGGTCATCTGATGCAGCACTCCATCACTCTCCTTGGTCAAATAGCCCATACACAGCCTGGCGGTGTGTTGGGTCATTGTCCTGTTGAAAAACAAATGATAGTCCCACTAAGTGCAAACCAGATGGGATGGTGTATCGCTACAGAATGCTATGGTAGCCATGCTGGTTCAGTGTGCCTTAAAATCTAAATAAATCACTGACAGTGTCACCAGCAAAGCACCCCCACACATCACACCTCCTCCTCCATGCTTCACGGTGGGAACCACACATGCAGAGATCATCCGTTCACCAACTCTGCATCTCACAAAGACACGGTGGTTGGAACCAAAAATCTAAAATTTGGACTCATCAGACCAAAGTACAAATTTCCACTGGTCTAATGTCCATTGCTCGTGTTTCTTGGCCCAAGCAAGTCTTTTTTTATTATTGGTGTCCTTTAGTAGTGGTTTCTTTGCAGCAATTCAACCATGAAGGCCTGATTCACGCAATCTCCTCTGAACAGTTGATGTTGAGATGTGTCTGTTACACATCTGTGTCTGTTACACAACTGATTGGCCAAAACGCATTGAGAAGGAATGAAATTCCTTCTCAAACAAGGCACACCTGTTAATTGAAATGCATTCCAGGTGACTACCTCATGAAGCTGGTTGAGAGAATGCCAAGTGTGTGCAAAGCTGTCATCAAGGCAAAGGGTGGCTACTTTGAAGAATCTAAAATCTAAAATATATTTTGATTTGTTAAAAAAAAATTGGGTTACTACATGATTCCATATGTGTTATTTCATAGTTGTGATCTCTTCACTATTATTCTACAATGTAGAAAATAGTAAAAAATAAAGAAAAACCCTGGAATGAGTAGGTGTGTCTAAACTTTTGACCAGTACTGTATATTGTTTAGCAACTGCTTGACAACCAACCACCCCTTATGCTTCGGTTTATTTATCATTCACTTTGATGAGCTTCAATATCATTTCATTTGGCACAATTTGTTTAAATAAAATACGTTGTTTAAAATAAATAATGTGTATTTCTGTATAGTTGATGCAGTGGAACTATAGATGGCATCACCTTGAATTGTCACATGCTTCAATATGGACATGCGCATCCTTTTTCAATACCTTCTGCCTGCTCGTTTTCTTTGGGTTGTTGGGATTCCTCTTCCTCCATCATCATCATCATCATCTTGGAGGAGGAAAAAGATGGTTAACATGCCATTTATGATCCCTATACAAATGGTTGTCAGTAAATTACACCACTTATCGTCATTCATTTCTTTTTTGGCTAATATGTGCCATGGACATAGAGTTCCACACTCACATTCTTCTTGTCCTCAGACCCCTTCTTGCGCTCCTTGTTTGCCATGACGACCCCAACCCGCAGTGTGTCAAACACAGGGTCGTTACGGTTGGAGTGGGCTAGACAGGAGAGAAGCAGCAGAGAGAGCACATATAGTAAAAAATAAGTTGAAGACTTGTTGAGATGGTTAGTGTCTTACCTGAATCTGTCTGGTCACTACTGTATAGAGGGGAGCTGTAGGCCCGTCTGAAACCTGGGGGCTATAGGAGAGACAGCAAAATGAATATGTAGAATAATTGTTGTTTTTGGCAACTGCATACAATGGCAACTTAGTCATTATGATGTCAGAAAATGATCATCTAAATTATGAATTGAAAATGTCTTACAATTTTTCCAAAGCACTTCTGATACTCGACATAGGACTGGCATGAGTGATGGATGTTGGTCTTGCAGTTTTTGCACCGTAGAGCAAACTTGTTGTTGACTGAAAGGTTGAAAAGTGAACTATAAGAAGCTAGTCAGTATTATTAAGCTTCAGCTTTACAGATACTATTAATAAATACAAGAGCCACTGTGGCCAATGTTAAAACTTACGGACTATCATACGAGCACAGACGTCACAGAACTTGGGCGTCTTGCAGTAGTGGTCCTTGAACTTGTGTGGTTTGTCATTCACCAATATAACAACGGGCTCAGGCTCGGGCTCCTTCTCCTCCACTTCCACCTCCTCCTCATAAATAAAGTATACCTGCAGAGAGGGTGCCTATATCTCAATACTTTTACAGATTTCCTTCCTTTCCCCTCCCTAGTGACCGCTGATTGGATTGATATATATTGGATTGGTATATATATTATATATTTCTTATTTGCATTCGTTTACTTTTAAATCTGTGTATTGTCGAAAAAATTTCAATATTACTGCACTGCTGGAGCTAGGAACACAAGCATTTCGCTACACCCGCAATAACATCTGCTTAATATGTGTATGCGACCAATAAAATGTAATTTGATTTGATTCAGCTAGAGGTAGAACATTTTTATTGAAATCCAAAGAATCAGTCTCATCAAAACAATGATTTCCTATCATGATTGTTATTTATATCATACAGTGCATTCGGAAAGTATTCAGACCCCTTTCCTTTTTCCACATTTTGTTATGTTACAACCTTATTCTAAAATGTATTATATTCGTTTTTTCCTCATCAATTTACACACAATACCCAATAATGACAAAAATAACTGGTTTTTAGAAATGTTAACAAATAACCTGAAGAAACAGAACTACCTTATTTACATAAGTATTCAGACCCTTTGCTATGAGACTCTAAATTGAGCTCAGGTGCATCCTGTTCCAATTGATCATCCTTGAGATGTTTCTAAAACTTGAGTCCGCCTGTGATAAATTCAATTGATTGGACATGATTTGGAAGGGTGCACACCTGTCTATATAAAGTCCCACAGTTGACAGTGCATGTCAGAGCAAAAACCAAGCCATGAGGTCAAAGGAGTTGTCCATAGAGCTTCGAGACAGGATTGTGTCGAGGCACAGATCTGGGGAAGGATACCAAAAAATGTCTGCAGCATTAAAGGTCCCAATTTACCAGTGGTGGAAAAAGTACCCAATTGTCATACTTAAGGAAAAGTAAAGATACCTTAATAGAATATTACTCAAGTAAAAGTGAAAGTCACCCAGTAAAATACTACTTGAGTAAAAGTCTAAAAGAATTTGGTTTTAAATGTACTTAAGTATCAAAAGTAAATGTATATATCCTTTCACATTCCTTATATTATGCAAACCAGACGGCACAATTTTCTTGTTTTAAACATGTATGAATAGCCAGGGGCACACTCCAACACTCACACATCATGTACAAACAAAGCATCTGTGTTTAGTGAGTCCGTCAGATCAGAGGCATTAGGGATGACCAGGGATGTTCTCTTGATAAGTGTGTGAATTGGACCATTTTCCTGTCCTGCTAAGCATTCGAAATGTAACGAGTACTTTTGGGTGTCAGGGAAAATGTATGGAGTAAAAAGTATATTATTTTCTTTAGGAATGTAGTAAAGTAAAAGTTAAAGTACAGATACACCAAAAATCTACTTAAGTAGTACTTTAAAGTATTTTTACTTAAGTACTTTACACCACTGTCAATAACACAGTGCCCTACATCATTCTTAAAAATGGGAGAAGTTTGAAACCACTAATACTCTTCCTAGAGTCGGCCGCACGGCCAAACTGAGCAAATAGGGGAGACGGGCCTTGGTCAGGGAGGTGATCAAGAACCCGATCACTCTGACAGAGCCCCAGAGTTCCTCTGTGGAGGTGGGAGAACCTTACAGAAGGGCAACCATCTGCAGCACTCCACCAATACGGCATTTATGGTAGAGTGGCCACTCCTCAGTAAAAGGCTCATGACAGCCCAAATACAGATGTGCCACGCTTGTAGCGTCATACCTAAAAAAAACTTGAGGCTGTAATCGCTGCCAAAGATGCTTTCAGTATTTAATTTTTGATACATTTGCAAACATTTCTAAAGAGTAGTTTTTGCTTTGTCATTATGGGGTATTGTGTGTAGCTTGATGAGGAAAAAAACAATTTCATCAATTTTAGAATAAGGCTGTAATAAAATGTGGGGAAAGTAAAGGGGTCTGAACACTTTCCCGAATGCACTGTACAAAAATTTCCTTTGAAACCATTATTTTACTTCTGGAGAGTAAGTGGTCAATTAAAAAAGCTCTGTGGATTTAGCCCACAGTGTCACCTTACTGCAGAATATAAATAGGGGAGCAGAGAGCCTCACATATTAAACTAATGAGGTTACTGTATTTTGACCATCCTAGTTGGCTGCTATTTTAAACTGTTTGAGGGATGGTGTTACCAACAGTGGCAGATTGTCATGCTACTCACAGTATTGTCTTCTTCTTTCACAATATTGTCAGGGGCTGTGGGGTTATCGTGGATATCCACAGAATGTTTATCTTCCAGTCTAACTCAGAGAAACAAACAGAGACCATTAAGCAACATCAACAAACAAGGATATCTGACATATATTTAAGGGCGGATATTGCAGTAGTATTGTTACGGTGGCTGAGGTTTACATTTGACCAAGTTTTACATGACTATTGCAATGAATAATCTAATACTAATACTTTCCCTCGTTGTTTAGTTTAGAACCAGGTAAAACTATTAAAAAGGAATATCCTATGTATTGAGTTCAGCAACAGGAGAGCAGACTCACTGGTCATATTGGGCCATGGTGTAGTGTGTGAGCTCTCACTCTCGTCCTGCAGTGCTACCCACCTAAGACAGAATACATTTTAGGGGAACAGAAACACTGGCTCTCAATTTGAATGGGACCATTTTAATGAGACACGTGACCCAATCATGTCCTCTCCTCTCGCATGTAGTAATGGGGGGAGGGGGAGATGATTTACTCACACAAGCCTGCACACACACACACACTCCAAAATATACTCGTCCACTCTACTATTTTGGGGCAGGGTAACTCAATCTCATCATGGCTAAATTTGGGTGCCTTGCCAGACTGGGCATGAGCTGAGAGATTCTGAAAAATTACAATGATATAAAACCAGGATCAGTCTTAGTGAGGATTTGACATTTCAGTCCCCTCTTAATGAAACTTAAAGAATTTGCTATATATCTAAATGATAAAATATATGATATCTATTTAGAAAAAGACTAAGCTGAACAGATCACACATATACACAAAAAAGGGGCATGCAATATAGTTACAGTTTAGACATACTTGGTCCTACTGGTTGCTAGTCCAGTCAATGAAGAAATTAAATCTGGTATGTGGATGTATGGAAAAGGCTTTCTTTACCAGTTTCCTTTCATGTGTGATGAGCAACCTGTCACACCGGAGGCCTCCGAACCATTCCAACTCTTGATTGATATATCCCTTTTCAGCTTTATGCAGGTAATTTCCAAAAAGTGATCCAATGGTTAGTGGTTAGAGCAGAGGGGTGAGTGAGTGAGGAACTGTAAAGGCAGGCATCAGTTTGAGTGAGTGAGACAGCTGGGTACCAGTGACGAGGGGAAATCCGATACTCACACCCATTCCTTGGCCCTGTAGATCGGTCATGGCTAGATGGGATCCAGCTTTGTCTAACTAAAATGGGGGGAAAAATTACTTTTGATGTTAACTTGACACAAGCTGGATCCCTTCTAGCCATGACCCTGCAGACCCCTGTCACAGCCTGAGAGGACAGACCAAGACACACACAGCCAACTGTTGGCTTACTGTACAAACTGCAGGCATAATCAGTATTGTTTCAGTTGCTCTCATTGTTGTCAACATCGTTATGACAACAATAATTATATTTCTATGGAAAATACTGACAAAGGAATGGAATGGAAATAGGCTATGTTTATCTTCATTGTACTGCCAGGTTAAAGAACATTTTAAACATAAAGAAAAACTTGTAGTTTATATATAAGGAGAGGATCTACATAACATATTAAGAAAAAGTACATTATTGTATTGTAAAACACTGATGGTAGTAGAGGTAGCTAATCCATGGAAGAAAACATGACATTCTACAAAAGCCTATTTTTCCCCAGCCCAGTTGAAGAACAGAGAACCATGGCCAGTTTATTCTTCATCTGGGGGGTCGCGTCGGCTACCACTACAAAGGTCCGGTTGCATTGTGGGTACAATAGTCCCTCGCCGCCCCAGTGCGCATGCTCCATAGAAAACTCCATTATTTTTTTTTGCACGGAATCTGCAAGAAAAAATAATAACTGTGAAATAGAGATTAAAAGGTGCATCGGATGAGCTCCATTTTTGCTGAACATACACCAGCTTGATCGAACAGTGTCTGGAGATAACGACTGAATAATTTGGCGACACGATCAGACATCCTTGGGTCTTGGGACACTCCAGAATCAAGTAAATTTCTGTCAACGCTAGCTAGCCATCTAACGTTAGCCTAGCCCCGAGATCATAGGCGCAGTAAAATGAAGCATTATTGTCCTTTGTTTTTAACGAGACGGGCAGATGCAGCTAGACAGACGGATAGTTGATTGATGGCGCAAATAATTTGCATTGGCGGGTTGATCACCACATTGTCTGTCTAGATAATGTTAACGTCCAAAACAATTTAGCGTTAGTAAGCCAGCTAGCTAACTCTGTCCGGGGTTCTCCCGCGAGCTTACTGGAGAAGACTCCAAAAACTTCGCGACCTTGTTTGAGAACAGAATGGTAGAATTCATTTCGCACAATTGCTCGTTAGCTAGCTAGCATGCATGACAATATATAAACAATTTCCCCCCAAGTTCTCATTATTGAAATGTTACTATTTTGCAAGGTGTGTCTGTCAAGCTGTTACGACACTTTAGACTGCAACATTAGCTAACTAACGTTAGTTGGATAAAGGTAGCCTAGCTAGCTATGTAGGACAATCATTGCTGTGACTGTGATTTAACTTTATGTGCCGTTTCTGTAATGGCTATATTGTCAAGTATAGTGTTCATGTGGACTAGATAACTATTATCAAGTTACAAATGCTGTTTTCCCTTTTAATTTCAACATCCAGCTGCACACACAACCAGTCTCATTTAGCTCGCTAACGTTAACTATCTAGGTAGCTATTTGATAATACGTCACTCAATTGAAATACCACTACTAGGCCTATCCTAATATATGCATCCCCTTCCTCGAATGCTATGTGGCTGCGTTTGTGTGGGGTTATTGTAACAATCAGAATCGAGAGATTCATTTTGTTCATCATTTTCACGTATTATTTTTAGGGCTTTCTAACGTCAGGTCTATCTCAATCTTCTTTGCAGTCAAACTGTGGCCTTAGTGTCAGCTGCAGAGTTTTGGAGGAGTTGGCCTCTGAAGCAGGGTCAGAAGACTTAACGTTAGTTCTTGGAGAGTTCTGCAAGGTGTTGGAGGGTGGTTGGCAGAATCTGTGTGTGCTTCTCCCCTGACACAATGGCCTTCAAACGGTGGATACCATAGCCAATAATATATTTGGCATTTCAAAGATGACAAGGTAGGCTTGAGAACATTATATCCTTCCTCACTCATCAGGCTAGCCCAATAACAGACTAAAAGAGCCTAACGTTACTCCAAGTCCAAGGACCTTACATGTTCTTTTTAGAGGCGAATTGCCTCTGGCAGCCAAAACAGCAAAATACTCCCATCTAAACGTGAATGGATTCTCAGTTGCGGTACGATTCTAGAAACATAATGCCCTCTACTTTCATATCACATCAAAATAATTTCACAAATGCAAAATATATACTTACTGTACACTGTTTTAACTGGTTTTAACACAGTTGCAGCCAGCAGTATTTTTCAGTGACAAGTTTGTGGCGTCCGTCTTCCGTTTACACAGGTGTTCGGAGACGCAGATAGCTAATTAGCACAGTTGGTCGACTCTGTTTTCCGTAAACAGACGCTGTAACATGGAAATATGGCCGTGTGGGAACCCCAACCCTATAAAGGTGTGTAGTAATTTAACCTTCTTTTTTTCCTAACAGATATGAAAGATAAGATATGTTTTCAAAACCGTACCGCAAGTGATGTGTGTAAACGTTTAGCACAAGCTTAACAAAACTCCCCTGGCCAGAAGATACTATCCACAATAGGTGCTAAAGGTAGTTAGCATCGATGAATGGGCTATCATCAGGTATGCTTTATGTTGGAGACTTTATATTGGTTTCTACGATTTGGAACTCTGGTTGTCCTTTTTGTGGGAAAACATTGACGTCAGAATCTCAGTATAGTGGTCGTAATAGTTGTTCATCAAAGCATGTATTCATTCTACATTTGTTCCTGCTTCTTCTATCCCAAAGGTGCTGCAAAGCAGTTTTTACAAAATGATGGGAGGCAGTGAGAGTGGCAGTGGAGACAAGGATGGAGTTCACACTGTGGCAATACAAGTCCCCATTGGCTGGCAGAGGAGAGCGAAGGACGGGCTTGTGGTGTATGTCAGGTAAGCTAGTTCAGTAACACAGGCGGGTATAATACTGTTTATACTTGTGTTATGAGCGTATATGAGCCATTATAATGTTTTCATTTCCCAAAAGCTGGTCTGGAGCAGGGAATTGTAAAATATATTTGATTTCCCCTTCCCTTTATTTCATCACTCATCTCCTGCATCCCTGTTCTTTCCTACAGTCCAAGTGGCGCAGTCCTGTCTTCACTGGAAGAGGTTAAGTCATATCTGTTGACCGATGGCACATGCAAGTGTGGCCTGGAGTGTCCGCTGGTCATCCACAAGGTGACTCCCTCTACATCTCACTTTTATCATCTCACAAACGGTTTTGACTGGGGTTTGCTGAATGTATGTTCCTTTGTCTCTGCAGGTGTTTAACTTTAGCCTAGGGGTCAAAATTCAACAGCACAGCCAGCCGGTGGGGAAGGCAGAGCAGGACATGACAAAGCTCTGTAACCATCGGAGGAAAGTGGTTGCCATGGCAGCGCTCTGTCGCAGTATGCAGGCTTCACAACTGCCCTATGTTGCCCATCACACAGGTAAATACAGTGCCTTCAGAAAGAATTCACACCCCTCGACTTTTTCCAAATTTTGTTCAAAATGGTATTCAAATGGATTTAATTGCCATTTTTGTCAACGATCTACACAAAATACTCTGTCAAAGTGGAACAAAAATTCAAACATTTGAATAAAATTTAGAAGAAAAAAAAATAAGAAAAAAACGTTCTTGATTAGGTAAGTATTCAACCCCGTGAGTCAATACATGTTAGAATGACATTTGGCAGCGATTACAGCTGTAATCGCTTTCTCTGTAAGTCTCTGAGATTTGCACACCTGGGGCCTGTTGCACAAAACTAGGATAAGGGATTAAGCCAGGATATCTTGGTGATCCTGGCTCAATTGATCCGTAATCCGGTTGCACTAAAGATGGATAGGGGGCAGGAGGATATGTTATGGTATAAATTACCATGGAGATTTATTCTGTGGAGCTAGCCTGCTCCAGACCAGGCTAAATTCCAGGATCTATTTAATCTCATCCCTAATGTCAGTCAGCAGTCACCACAAATGGAAACCAATAGTTATTTCACTGCTCACTATACATTGTTGACACATATAACTAGACCCACTGTTATTATTTAAACGTTTTGTGATCATTAATTTCAATGATTTTGGATAAAAAAATGATGTTGCTATCATTAGATAATTTACAGTTTCCCATAGACTATAAGGCTATATATAAAATGATAGAATATTAGGGCACAGAGGGGAAAAAAACACAAGTCATAATATTGTAACCAGTTGTTTTAAAGGAGGACAGTTGTTAAAATGACAGATGTGGGGCATTTCGTGAAATTGTACTTCAGTATGGTTTCATAAACAAAGACATGCTGATGTGCCAGAATATTAAGTATCACATTGTCATAAGTATCAAAACTGTAAAAACATATGTAGCTTTTCTGCAGAAAGAACCAGCCTCATAAATGTATGATTTATCCTTTTTCTCAGTGTGGCCCTAGTACTCTGTCATATAACAAATACACATTCCATATGAATATAAAAACACAATGTGTAACATTATGTTCCTTTATTGAATAAGGACAAAACAAAGCAGGTAACCATCAGCTCCTTTCGAAACTGAAGTCAGTGACTCTACAAAGATGGAAAGCACAGAATCCAAGCATATTATACAAAATGATACATACACATTCAAAGGTCTGTATATACAACACCCTGCATGTCTGCACACTAAAATAAATGCAGGACAAATCCATACCATCAACTGAACAGACAAATGAATGGATGCAGTAGCCTCCCTGCAGCCTTGTATTACACACAGTATACCCGCACAAACATCATAAGAGGCCAAATTCGTCAAAAAACGAACCCAAAAAAAACCAATTCCTCTGCCACCGCAGGACATAATTTAACCAAAATTGAAAGCACACATACTAACTAAAATAATTCACACATATTGGTCCCTCAGCACCGACCACTGTCGTCATCAGGGAAGATTGCCGGATTGTCCAGTCCATGGCTGGTGGCACTCTGGGGGCCCTCTCCTTCCTCAGGCAGGCCACATTGTGGAGGACAGCACAAGCCACAGTAATATCACATGCCCTAACAGGGCTGACCCTTAATTTGTGAAGGCAGTGAAAGCGTGCCTTCAGGAGGCCAAAAGGTCATTTCAACTCTGGCCCTGGTCCTGGCATGGGCTGGTTGTAGGCCTGCTGTGCTTCCTGGGGGTCTGTGAAAGGTGTCAGGAGAAAAGGCTGGCAGCCATACCCCTGTCTCCCAGCAACACACCAGAGAATTCACCTGTCAACACAAAATCTCATCATTACTACCTCATAAACACAGTGATATTCTTGACACAGCCATGATGGTTATAAATAGGGGTTGTGTGGCTTACCTTGTGATAGGCACTGATAGATTTCAGAGGCCCGAAAGATTCTGGAGTCATGGACTGAGCCAGGCCATTTTGCCACAACATTGCTGATCACACAGTCAGCATTGCAGACCATCTGAAATCATAAGATGAGGAATATTACACCAATCAATGCACATCACTGGCAATGCAGAGTGTTCGTCAATGGACATATTCAAAAAGTTATGTTCACCTGAACATTAATGCTGTGAAAGGATTTCCTATTCACAAATCGGCCTCATGGGCACCTGAGGGGGCTTTTATCCTTATGTGTGTGCAGTCCACTGCACCAATGACATTGGGGAACCTGTCACACAAAGTAATGAGTATCCTACTATGTGTTAACAGTTGTCCTGTAATTTGTAGATCCTCTTACCTGCAATCCTATAGAACTCCTCTTTGATGTCACAGAGTCTTCTGTGGCCAGGAAGGAGATGAAGACATCTGCTAATGCTTTGATAGCCAGACACACCACTCCTTATTGTGCGGCAAATTGTGGCCTTGTTCAGCGGTTTGCACCCCACTGAGTACAGGAAGGCTCCACTAGCAAAAAGGCGCAAGGCCACACAAACCATTTGCTCCACACTCAGTGCATGGCTCCGTGCAGTGCGGTGCTTAATCCTGGGACCAGTAGTCTGCATAGATACCTGATGCCATCTGCAGAAACCTGTATCTTTCATATAGATGGTCATCAGGGAAGGCCAGTGGGTCCAACCGGGTCCCTGAAGACCCTTTCTCGCCTGAAGGCTCTCCTCAGCACAAGTGCTTCTTCATCCACCACATCTCGCACGAATGGGCATGCCATTGTCAGAGCAGAAAGGAACACACAATTTTGGGCGCCTTCATATAGGCTAGTGGCCACACCTGGTGCTGGGGGGGTGGCAAAAGAGGGCGATGCCTTATAACGATGACTTGGTTGTACTGATTGCTGGGAAAATAAAAAAAACCTTAGAAAGATGCCACCGTCCTGTGTGCTCACAATAAGAGCTCATATGTCATGGCTCACTTGACTTTACGAGAATATACCTAATTTTTATTTTGAGCTGTGTCATCTTCTTGGAGCTGGGGAGGAAAGAAAATAATGATTAATACATTTGTGTTACAGTTAGCATACAGTGTACATTGAAGGCATATCTCACCTCCCTCTCAAGTTTTTTTATTTCAAGGTCCAGTTTCCTAATTGTCCTCTTTTTTATTTCGGACTCCAGTGCAAGATTTTCCATCTTTTCTTCTTGTATGAATGTCTATGTCTGCCAGTTCTATTTGGCCGCGGAGGTGGTTGCCATACAACTTTCTGATAGCTTGTGAGCTCTGTGAACACAATACAATTAGCGCAGCTGGAATTTGGCAGGATGTGGTGTCCTTTTATTAATACGCACTATGTTGCCAGGCTGGTTTTCCCACTGTATAGCATCTGGGTCCTGTAAAATAAATTAGATTTTTTGATTTTGATGAGGACTCCTCACCATTGTAGAGTAAATAGTACTTTCACAGTCTTAACATGATACCTCATGCCTTCTGGAATCCAGAGAGATGGTCGCCTCCTCATCATCGTCTCCATCATTGCTGTTGCTGCTGCACTGGGGCCTTCACCCTATCACATTTAATCGGATTCATATTGAAGCTAGTAGACAAGACATGCCAGGCCTACAGTATGCCTTTGATGGAGTACTCACTGGATCAGCATCGTCTGGTGCTTGTGCTGGTGGCTCTAACAGGAACACAGTGCTGCCAGACACTGCAAGGCAATAGGTAAACCAAAGTCAGACAGTCCAAATTGATTCAATATGATGTGGTTGTATCCCATGTAGGATGGAAGGACATACCTTGAATGAAGCGGGTGGCATCTTGGGAGGAACCTATGCTCGTCTCTTTCCCCCAGGGATCCCCTCTAAGACGGGCCTGCCTTTATTTAGCTCCAAGGCCATGTCCTCTGCTGGGGTAAGGTCGCCTTTGGTGACCCACCACCCGTGCCTTGTCTGTGGGTATTCTTTTTCACTGCTAAAACAGTACAGACAATGTGTGAGCAGGCACCTTCTGGGTACAATATATGCTTGTGCTTTGTTAAATATTAGTCAGGGACCATACCATTCTGCAGAATGTTCTTGTATTTGATTTTGACCTGCTGCCATGTCCGTTTTGGCCCGTTCATGTTTAATCTACACACACACAACACACACACACACACACACACACACACACACACCACACACACACACACACACACACACACACACACACACATTTATAAATGGAGTCACACTGCAAAAAATTACTTGGTATTTTTGTCTTGTTTTCAGTAAAAATATCAAAAAAATTATCATAGCTTTATACAGTGTGATGGAGTTACTTTACACAATTTCACTCATATCTGCAGTGCATTTCAATTAAAAATTTAACCGTTTCATAATTACAGTACAACTGCATTTTTGGAGATGTGAATTAAATATTTGAATTGTAATTGTGATGTTTCAGCGAAGCGGTGAGTGTGTAATTGTGCACTACTTACGCATTCAGGCGGTCTGCAATACTTTGCCACGCTTTTTCTCTTTGCTTTATCACTGTGGCGGTGTTGCCTTTCTTCTTAATTATATCTTTTACCTCCTCGTATGCCTCCATGAGGATTTGTGCTTCCGACGGGGAAAAGTACGCGGCTCTAGTTGCCATGGTAAATCAGTTAATCTGTGATCTGTGGCGGGGTCTATTTGAGTGAGCCGTGAGCGCGCACCTATCCAGGATTGGTTTCACCTGGCTTAATGAATCCGTGTCTGCTCATCCTGGCTTGGTCTTTGTGCAACCAATTAAGCCTGGACGCACATGTTTTGGCTTCATTGAGCTCAGCTGAGTCATTTATCCCGGATGTCTTAATTCTACTTTTGTGCAACAGGCCCCTGGATTGCACAACATTTGCAAAAAAAATGTTTTTATTCTTCAACCTCTGTCAAGATGATTGTTGATCATTGCTAGACAGCCATTTTCAAGTCTTGCCGTAGATTTTTAAGCTGATTTTAAGTCAACTGTAGCTGGGACACTCAGGAACATTCAATGTCGTCTTGGTAAGCAACTCCAGTGTATACTTGGCCTTGTGTTTTAGGTTATTGTCCTGCTGAAAGGTGAATTTGTCTCCCAGTGTCTGTTGGAAAGCAGACTGAACCAGGTTTTCCTCTAGGATTTGACCTATGCTTAGCTCTCTTATGTTTCTTTTTATTGCAAACAGGATGCATGTTTTGGAATATTTGTATTCTGTACAGGCTCCCTTCTTTTCACTCTGTCAATTAGGTTAGTATTGTGGAGCAGCTACAATGTTGTTGATCCATCCTCAGTTTTTTCCTATCACTGCCATTAACTGCTTTAAAGTCACTATTGGCCTCGTAGTGAAATCCCTGAGCGGTTTCCTTCCTCTCCGGCAAGTGAGTTAGGAAGGACGCCTGTATCTTTGTAGTGACTGGGTGTATTGATACAGCATCCAAAGTGTAATTAATAACCACCATGCTCAAATAGATATTCATTCTCTGCTTTATTTGTATTTTTACCCATTTACCAATAGGTGCCCTTTGGAAGTTATTAGAAATCGTCCCTGGTCTTTGTGGATGAATCTGTATTTGAAATTCACTACTCGACTGAGGGACCTTACATATAATTGTATGTGTGGGGTACAGAGATGAGGTAGTCATTCAAAAATCATGTTAAACTCTCTATTATTGCACCGAGTTCATGCAATTTATTATGTGACTTGTTAAGCAAATGTTTACTCCTGAACTTATTTAGGCTTGCCATAACAAAGGGGTTGAATACTTTTGGACTTATTTAACAATTTTGAAAAACATAATTTAATACATTTTAAATTTGGGCTGTAACACAACAAAATGTGGGAAATGTCAAGGGGTGTGAGTACTTAATGAAGGCACTGTGTCAGCGCCAAAAAAATGAATAGATCTAATGTAACAGAAATGAAGTGCTTTCAGGATCATCTAACAGCTATTGATGGTTAGTTACCAAAACATTTTACATTGTGCTATTCAAATATTGCTCTCAGAAATGTAATCAATCATGTTGGTTAGGGCTGTGACAATTATGGGATTTTGGGTAACAATTAATTGCCATGGTTATTGTTGTAATTGCCATTTTTTGCAAAAAATGTTTTGAGCTTGTAATGTATTATAATACTGCATCTTTGAAAAGGAGCTACGACATACCTATGAATACAACACAACTTTGGTGACACCCGTCTCAAAACGAATTGTTATGACTGCTTGGAACTTTTGGAAAGGAAGCTTCTACTCCCGACCATGCCGTTTTTCTCGTAAAATGATTAGGCTACCAACTTTACCCACTTCATGTAAAAATAATTAAAAACTGCTATTGGGTAAACTATATCTACTTGAAAATTAAGTTGAATCTCACCCCCTACTAATGTATTAAGAATGATGAAGAAAAATGTGAGTTCATGGTTATTGTCCATAATTGTCGGTTACACTATTATACAATTATTGTACCAGCTCTAATGTAGATGTTTTGTTGTTGTTGTTGCAGAGGTCACCAGTGGCATTATGGAGAACAGAGATCCTAAGAGGATGAGAGTGGACAGGGAAGAAAAAGAACGTGGCACTTACACCTCCAAACACCATCTAGTCCAGTCCAGGCCCAACAATAACCTCCACCCCAACTCTTGTGGCAGTCCTAAAAATTCTCCCCAACTTGTGTATTCTTACAATGGCTCCTCACCCCTCTCACACAATAGCACTAACTCTTATCACACGCCTGATATTTTGAGGAGACTGCCACCTCCTCTCAATCTCCCCCCCAACACCTCTCCATTCTCCAGCTATGGGGCACCTCAGAGGTCCCCACGCACACCAACGCCTCAGAACCTCAGTCAGGGTCAGAGGGCACCACAGACTCCAGAAGCCCTCAGATCTCCTCATATGGGGCCCCTCTCTCCCCCTCCTCCCTCCTCCCCTGGGACACTGGGGAGGGGAGGGCAGAGTCATCAACATGGTATCATCGTTGGGTCTCCCCTGTCCCCCTCATGTTCCCCCTCTCCCTCTGTGAGTATGAACTGCCCCTCTCCCCGCCAGCGCTCACGCCACCCCTCCGCCTCTTCCGCTCACTCTGAGCAGGGGGTGGGAGGGGTGGTGCTTGGTGGCTACCCCCCCAGAAGGATATCCTCTTCACACTCTCCTATACCAGGGGGGTCCCCTATCCTCCATTTCTCAAAATACAAGCTTGAGGACATCTTAGAGCAGTTTAAGAACTCAGGCAACAGTAGCACTAATAATCACATCCTTCACTCAAACTCACTGAGCAACCAAAACAATCCTCATATCCTCTCTCTAGCTCTTGAAAAGGTTGGGAGGCCCACAAAGGCACCTGCTTCTGCCTCAGGCATGGAGATCAGTGCTGGTCCTTCTGGTTTGCCTCTTGGACAGTTCTTGAACCACCAGAAGCAACCCCACCCAGCTTCTTTTCCTGCCAGTAGCCTCCTCTCGGCAGCAGCCAAGGCCCAGCTGGCCAGCCAGATGACTCACAACCAGAGCTCCAATTCACGCAGCATCCTCAACTCAGCCCTCTCTTTGGAGGTCTCGAGGGAGTCTAAGCAATTGAAGGTAACAAACAGCACTTTACACAACAGCCTTCCCTCAATCGCTAGGCCCCTGCCTGCAGCCTCCCCCCTGCTTTCCCTCTCCCAGCCCCTAGCCTCCAGTCCCCTTCACCTCTCCCGTACGGACCGGACATCACACAGGAAGCGGCAGCGGCGTTCGCCCACAGTGCTCAGCATGCTGAAGGAGTCCCAGATGACCAGTCCCAGAACCCCCGGCGACGTGCTCAACCTCTCCTCACACTCTCAACCCTCCTCTACCTCAGCCTCGCCCTACCCCGCCATGTTAGAGAACCACCTCCAGGCCCTAAGGCTCTCAGTCCGGCACTCTGGCACACTCGCAGGGCCCCAGAAGCAGCCTGACGGCGCCCTGGATTTCACAACAATCATGGCAGGTCAACCGGATCCCCCCACCCAGCCTCTCTCTGCTCTGCTTCACCTGCTCAGTGTGCAGAACGCTCAAGCCACTGGAGCCCAGCCCGGCTCTGGACAGTGTACAGGAGGCATGAGGCAGAGCCCCAGGCAGTCTCCCTCGCCCTCCCATTTAAACATCAGACCATTCCCCATGCAGTCCCCCACTCATCACAGTACCACACAAGGCCCATTACAGCCCCTCTCTCCCTCTCAGTCAAAGTCCAGGCGAGGTAATGCACAGTCTCCGTCTCGACCACATACGAGGACCAGTCCCAAACAGAGACGGTCTCCCTCCATGGCCTTGTCCAACGCTCAGTCAGCACAATATCGCAGTAGCCCCTCGCCCACCCCACACACCCCTAATAGGCTGTGGCAGGCCCAAAACCAACCTATGGATGCCACCACCATCCAGTCACCCATGGGCCAGGCCTTTCCTGAAGTCAGTGAATCAATGGAGATGGAGAGCATGTCAACACTAGGCCCTGGTCTCAACAGCACCTCCACCTCCAACCATAGCAGCAGCGTCACCAGCTACAGCAGCACCACCTCCCCCAGACCCCTGGATCTCAGTAACCACATGCTGGCACTGCTGGCAGCCTCTTCCACCACACCTCTTGGGGAGGGGGGCCTGGACAGAACCACCGGCAACAACACTACAGGTGAGGATAAACTTTTAAAATGTCTCTAAATAGGTGAAATCATGGAATATTGTATTGTCACTTACACCGGATAGGTTCAGTGAAATGTGTTGTTTTACAGGGTCAGCCGTAGTAGTACGGCTCCACTGGAGAAAATTAGGGTTAAGTACCTTGCTCAAGGGCACATCAACAGATTTTTGACATTGTCTCAGGTATTCAAACCAGCGACCTTTCAGTTATTGGCCCAACGCTCTAACCGCTAGGCTACCCGAGGCCTAGGAAAATACACACATTTTTCATTAGACGTGTTAATATTTGTTGAGTACTGTCTGTTTTGAAAAATAACCTTCCTCAGGCCGTTAATCCTGGTTCTCTCCAATCCTCTCTAGGGGTGCAAGAGCCTCAGAGTGTTGATCATCAGGGCTCCACAGTGACCAAACCCCCAGAAGGCTGCAGCCCCCAGGCTCTGGGGGACTCCACTTGCTCCTTACCCCTGGCTGAAGCCTTCCCCTTCATGAGCCAGGAGCAGCTTCTCCAGCTTCTGTCTGCCACGGCCGGCCTGCCCTCCCTCCTGGACCCCACCATCCTGGGCTCTCTGCCCCTGGGCCTGTGGATTGGCGGTCAGCAGGGTCACCTCCCCATCTCCAACACACCTCAGCAACACCATCAACTGCCCGATCAACAACTACTACAACAATCAGAACAACAACTATTGTTACAGCATGAACATCACCAAGAGCAACAGCAGAAACAACACCAGACTGCCCATCTGAACCACAACTTTCCATTTAGCTTATTCCCCTGTCTAATGGGAGGTCAGGGAGAGCTGCCTCTGAATCTCCTGGGTCTGTTGAACCCACTGCTACCCCCTTCTGCTGCACCTACCCCAGGCCAGGAGTGTGATCTGGGGATGGGGGAGAAACTGGGCCTCCAGGCTCTCCTCATGGCCTCCCTGCTACTAGGCCAGCAGCAGACTGCCATGTTGCCCCTGTCTGGGCTTGGCCAGCTGAGCCTGGACCTTCCCTTCCGGCAGCACATCCCAGCCCTGTTGGACGGTTTGTCTCTGGATAAAGGGTCTGGACTCCTGGACCCGTCATCCCTCCCCGGCCCTGGGCTCCTTGAGGCCCTCCAGGGCCTGCTTCCTCCAGCCGATGGGCCTCTCCAGGCCCTGCAGTCGCTCCTGCTCTCCACCCCCCTGCCTCCCCCGGCCTTCCTCTCCCTCAGCCCTGATCTGCTAACTGCTGCCCTGGGCTCTACTGGCCTCCCGCCTGCCCCTCATCTCCCCCTAACACAGCAACCCCAACAACCCCCACCTCAGGTAGGTTCTCTCCCTTAGCCTGGTCCTCTACCCTGTAGTTTTCCCTTGTCAAATAGTTAACACTGTATCTCTATTAGAGATGTCAGTTTGATGTTTTGATCCGGTCTCCATCCAGGTGTCAGCTTCAGGCCATGATGGGGGGATGGAAACCCTAATCCCCCTGTCTGTCCAGGGAAAGGACAACCCTGTCCTCCACCAGTTACTGCCTACTCTCCTCAACCCAGGGGTTCTAGGTTAGTCACAGCAACATTCATTTACACTGCTATAAATATCAAGGTTTTGTTGTCAATTACAAATGCAGAATCATAGGTAGTCTTTTCTATTACATTTCACTTTATGAATAGTGAATTATTTACAAACTTGGGGAACAGCTACAACAAAGCTATGTCTTGTACATTACCTACATATTGCTTAGAATGTCACCTTATCTCATTCACAAACTGTTTTAATGATGAACCATGTGTATTTGCAGGAGACCTGTCTGCTCTGACCAGCCTCCACAGTCTTCTGGGGCTAGGTGCAGGCCCTCTCTTCCTGCCCCCCGTACAGGCCTCTGCCTTGGGCATGCCTCTGCTCCAGGGCCCTAATGGGGCCATCAACCTCCTCAACAACATCCAGGTACTTGTTGTGTTCCACTTATTTATTTTTTTAGGAGTGGCGCAGTCCCACTCCTTTTGTTAATTGTTTTATTTATTGAAGAGATAGTAGTAAAGTGTTGGAAAGGCCGAGGAAGGGAGGGGGAGTAAAATGGCAGTGTGACGGATTCGAACCCATGCCGACTCTGGCATACATGTGTGTCGGGATCAACGGCTATAACCACTGGACCACACAGGCCATTGTTTCCCACTCCTGACACAAGCCTTGTCCTGTGATTTTTGAAATATCTGTATCTTCCTTCTTCAGCTCAACATGGCACCACCCTCAGAGGGAGAAAAGCCAATCTCCTTACAGGAAACAGACAGCTCCTCCCCTCAGGAGGATATTCCAGCCAATCGGCTTACCCCAGAGACTGCGCCCAGCCCCTGTCCCCCCCTGGCCCCCGTGTCCCAGCGTGGAGAGGGCTCCGTGGTGAGCGTCCTGGACCCCTACGCTTCCTTCATGGACACTATCTACACCTCCTTCCTCCAGGTCAGTGCTAAAGAGCAGGAAGCAGTTCAGTCTGGGGCGGATGCCTTCGGTGCCTTACC
The DNA here is from genome assembly GCF_002910315.2 of Salvelinus sp. IW2-2015. NCBI lineage: Eukaryota > Metazoa > Chordata > Actinopteri > Salmoniformes > Salmonidae > Salvelinus > Salvelinus sp. IW2-2015. Next base: position 12,518,018 of record NC_036857.1, on the reverse strand, counting down.
GCCCTCCTACCCTGGGGAGCGCCGTTCCCCCTCCGCTCTCCTCCCTCAGGCCAGTGCCCCCCTCTCCCTGAGCCCTCGGCAGGCCTGCACCCTGAGGAACCCGGACCTGTCCCGGCTCAATATGGAGGCAGCCCACTCCCCGGCTCAGGGAACCCCTAAACCCAGCAACGATGGCTCCACCACGCCTCCGCAGAACAAGTTGGAGTTCCCAGAGTGTCACACTAACCCTCCTCTGCTTCCCATCTACCTGGAGGAAGCCAAGACAGACTCGTACAGCCAGGCTATGTCAGATCGGCAGGGGGACAGACCTCAGGCAGGGGGGTACCAGAGTCCTAGAGACGGGAGCAGCTGCCCCAAGGAGGAGACTGGGGGTCTACAGCATGCGGAGCAGGGCAGGGTGAGTCTGGCTGCTGTTTCCTTTAGTTGTCCTGATTTAAACACAGTCATAAAGGATCCCTAAAACCATCCTCCAAGCCCAAAGGAGGTCATTTTGTTTACCACTGCATGGCTAAAAATGCCATTTAGCCACAATATTGCATATTGCATTACAAGCAGTGAAAGATTGATGTAATTTGTGCCTTATTGATTTCAGTGCCCTTTTTCCCTTTCAGAATCAAACTGCACAAATGGGGGGAGCCAGAAGAGGCAGGAAAAGGAAACAAACGTGAGCTCATTTTGATTCTGTACTTGAATCTTTGATAACGATGAGCACCGATTTACTATTCTGTCCATCTTCTCGATGGCACTTATAACACTGCCACTTTTCCAAAGAACAAGGAAATGTAATACCAGTGTAAATATACTGATATTATTGTGTGTGTTTTAAAACATTTTCAGGCTACAGAATGTGCTAGAGGACTACAGAGAACTGGATTCTCCAGCCCTAGAGGAACCTAAACCCAGGGTAAAACACTAGACCACCCCACAACCCTTAACTTCATTGGACCCATTATATCAGTGCGTGTTGCGTCGTCTCAGTTTCTAACAGCAGTGCAGTTTGTCCCTTAGTGTCTGCCGTCCAGACTGCTAATGATGATGTGATGTGTGTCTGTGTTGTAGGTGGTGCTGCTGAAGCCTGAGAGGTCGGTCCGGGGCAGGAGGCGGCGGGGAGCTAGGTCCCAGAGACAGTGACAGGAGCAGGTTCACCCCAACCCCACCCCTATCACTGCTTTTTATTGTCCAAGCTCCCCCACTCTGTTTTTCAACTGCACTAATATATTGTCATGCCAACCTCTTACCTTTTGAATGGGAGTGATCTAGATGAAAAAATGAAAAATAGTTATGTGGATGCTTTCACTTAGGTCCTCTTAAGTCTGTGTGGTTGCTTGACGTTGTGATTGATTGAGATCCATTATGATGTAAGTGTTAGAATTATGTCTACAAAAAACTGCACTGTTTTTCAGTGTGTTTACTGTGAGTCAGGATAAGAGTATCTACTTGAATGACCTACATTTGCGCTCTGTTTGAGATTGTATGATGTCTGTGTGCGTGTGGATTGTGTACATTTGGGTGTTCAAGATGCTCAAGGTAGAAGTTGCCCCTGACCACAGATCTAGAATCAGATTACCTGGGGGGGGGGTTGTGTGTGTATCACCAAGCAGATGAGTTAGCCAGCTAAGTGTACTGCCTAAATAATCTGAAGTCACATTTTCAAGTTCATAAAGATAGATGTGAAATTGGCAAGACTCGACACTTCCGACAACCCACATTCAAGATAAGCTTTCTTATAGAACCTTGCTCTATATAGTGATCATGCTTTGTGATACACCCCTCTGTATGTTCTCTGTGGTGTGTTTAGTAAACGATGCACATTTCAATTAGGTCTTTTCACAGGGGAATGGCTGATGAAAAAGTGTGAGATATGTGTGGGTTTTTAACTCAATGTATTTTTGGGTGGGATGTAGTTGTACTTTCTCTAATTGTCCTTCAGATCGCTGTGCTATACACTATTACAGCCCAGTAATGCTGGCATGTCTTATTTAAATGAAAAGAAGCAGATTATGCAATTTCTACACTTGGAGATTTGTAAATATGTACAGTTAATGTGTTTTATTTTATATTGTTAGAGACAATGAATTGTGAATTTTCGGGGAATTGTAATTAAGTATTTTCTCATTCTACCCTTGCTTTCAATACTTATGTTAAAAGAATATTAAATTGTTGACTGTAGCTTTCTTTTTATATGGGAGTCTTTTTTTTATTTAATATTAAACTATTTACAGAAAATGGGCCTCCTTGTTTGATGTTGGCAGCTTAAATCTACTGAATTGTCTAGCCAGTAACCACCCTCTTATTTGCAAAATTATACATGTTGCATCAGTAGAAAGGGCCACGAGCCCAAACTCTGCTTTTGATCAATAAATGTAATTCCTTCCCATCGTGAATGTGGTTAGCTTTACATTCCGGGAAGAATGCCTTTCTAGCAGAGAGAAGAAACAATCCAAACGGCAAACGTTCACAATTGAAAAAGCAACATAATTTACTTAAGTCTTGGTTGCATATGAAATCTTAAATTTATATATAGTTGAATCAAGCAGTTGATTCCATAAAACGACATAGGCGTACGTAAAATTACGTGGTGATGCTGCTGATAGGCTACATCCGGTGTCTGGATGCTGATATGGATGCTGAGGCGGGTACCACTTTAATGGGAAGAGACAGACCACGCCCTACGCTCCACACAGTGCAGTCTCACCTTCAACCAGCCTGACCGACTGTGCCGTCATCTATCTGACAACGACACATCTGAGAAAAACATCCGTGACTACGTCCATCTTTCAAGATTTAGCCAGAGGAGGAATTTGGCAAAAAATCTATATATTCTTACAAGGATGTAACCCATTGCGATTTGAATTTGAATTTATATGCATGGCCTATTTTGCTGCGACATGCTTGAAGCATCATTTTTGGCCTCTAAATTGTAGTTTATCTGTTGTCAACTGTCAAGCGTTACCTCTTGAGTTGAAATATTGTTCTACCTTTAAGACATACGTTTAAGGACGTTTCTGGTTGCATCTTCGCATATCGTTCATTCATTATTTTACGATCGACGGGCTGCAAATTGCTTTAATCTGATTCTCGATTAGTTTATTCCAAACCCATCCATTGAATTTGCGCAATGGCCGATGTAACCTCAGAATGTAATATCAAAGTTTTGTGTCGCTTTCGCCCCCTGAATCAATCGGAGATTCTGCGTGGGGATCAATTTATCCCTAAATTTCAAGGAGATGACAGTGTCAACGTTGGGGTAAGGCGCTTTGTTTCACATATGCTCATTAATAAATAATGAACCTGTTATGTTTTCGTTTGGACTGTCAATAATAACAATGATTTGTGATTGAAATTACGCCCTACCTGATTATTTACAATCGTTGTTACTGCGTAGCCTAGCCTGTAAAGGCAAATGTGATTCTATTCAGTAAGACATCAGTTGAGCATTCAGTGCAGTCGGCTCAGTGTAGGCCCATTTACTGGTCATGTTTTATTTTCTGCAGTTACATCGGCCCCCATATTCGATACCAACTTACATTACATTTTTCCTTGCTTAGGCTATGAATAACATACATGAAAACGGGCTGAAGATACTACAGGCCTATTTGGATGATCTACCTAGCCTGTCTATAATATTGCTTTGATTATTGGGGAGATGTTCAGGATAAAACATTCAGGCTGCTGTTATTCCTGTTGTAATGATTTGGTTCGTAGGTAATGGCAATGGTACATTAGATATATGTACAGGGAATGTAGATACTGTAGGCCACAGATCAATGCCAGTACATAAAACACAGTGTCGCTCAATCAGTCCCTCTTCAGACAGGCCTACTAGTCTTTATGAGTCGATCAGGGCCAGGACAGAGTGGAATGAGGTGGTGGATTCATTTAGAGCTTAGCTAAGGATGTTCATGGAAACCTTAGACTGACCTCTTCAGTCATAATTCTTAACAATGGGCCAAGAACCTGTTCTCTTATTGCACATGGAGGAGAGGATCAATATCATTCTACTGTTTAGGATTGATCCACTCTCCTCTGTGCCAGACTGACTCTGGACAATGCCTCTCTGTGGACAATGATTTTGTCATGGGGATGCGTCTGTAGTGCTAGTGATCAGATACTCTTCTGTTTTTCTAAAAGGATTGACATTCAATATATTATAGGCCTACAATTCAAGTTTGAATGATCCTCTATGCATTCTGAATGATTTCCATATTTGAAGACCTGACGTGTTAAAATCCAGTCTGAGTCAAGCTCTTGGTTATGTGTCATCTGTTTCAGTCAATGATAGCCTATATGACATCATTTCCCAAAGGCTTACATGACTAGCATGTGGTGAAGAGACAAGCAGGGTTGCATTCAAGATCACATCATTGTGAAATGAGTCTAAACCTTTTTGGTAGGCACTGAGCAGATTAAACACTATTCTTTCCAAGCTCTATCCTAGGACGTTTTGGAAACAGGATTATTTCTCTACGGTTTTGGTTTTGGTCCTTATTGTTTCTGACCTTTTTTCATCTGTCCCTTTAATTGATTCAGTGATTGACAAACAAACTTGATTGCATTTCCATTGTTTGTTTGTTTGGCATATACAGTATACATGAAATAACAATGCTAATTCAAAAGACAATTGGAGACAAGAAAATGTCCCTCATTATGTCTAGGCTATATCTTGCTTCATCCTGGTCTGTGTAGTTACAGCTACCATTTTTGGTTTACAAAATGACCTAATGTCTTTGTGTCTCCCAGGGGCGGTCCTATGTGTTCGACCGGGTTTTTCCCACCAACACCACTCAGGAGCAGGTCTACAATGCCTGTGCTAAGCAAATTGTCAAGGGTAAGGACCAGATACTGTCAACAATGGCAGAACAACATCCACATGCAGTCTATGGAGGTGTATTAGAGAGATACAAGAGAAATCGACATGGGGTTTTGACTCATCAATTGATTAAACCAGTCGGTGACATCACACAGTATTACTTGCTGCCGTTGTTTCCCATAACTGTGTTCATATTAAATGTTGTTGGTGTCTTTCTTATTTTCAGACTTGAAGGCCTGAAGAAATTCTTTCATTTGTATAATTTCCTCAAATGATCTTGGTTTCCCTCTGTTTATATAGATGTGCTGGGTGGATACAATGGCACTATTTTCGCATATGGACAGACGGCCTCTGGGAAGACTCACACCATGGAGGTACAGTGGGAGTCATTAGAATGATGAAAAAAACAAATATACATAATCCAGTATTTTAAAATACTTTTTATCTTCTGAAAAAGTGATGATCTCGCATTATGAAATAACTCCATAAATCAGCATAAATATGGCTTCAGTTTGGTTTCAATCAAAATGTAATACCCCGGATCTTTGGGGGCATTTGTACACCCTCTGGTAAATAGTTTTGGAAAAACACTGCTTGTAATGATATGAGGATTTTTAACACCAGAGACTGACTGCACAGTATGTCTTTATAGGGAAAACTGCATGACCCCAATCAGATGGGCATCATCCCGAGGATTGCAGAGGACATCTTCAACCATATTTTTGGCATGGATGAGAACCTGGAGTTCCACATCAAGGTTTGGATTCATCTCCATCTCCTCATCCAAATTTAAGATGATACCACAATGACTCAGTGGCAATAAGTATTGCTCTTACATGAAGCCACAGCATGTTTGACTTTTGATTGTGATTATCTTATCTTTTCTCTTTCCTCTACTAAGGTTTCATATTTTGAAGTCTATATGGACAAAATTCGTGATCTCCTGGATGGTTTGTACACAGTTTACCGAAATGTTATATACCAAGTCCACATCCAATGCCATTACTGAGCCAAATCTTCTTCAAAGACTGTCTGCTCTAAAGGTGATTTCTTTATCTTGTAGTGACCAAGACTAACCTGGCTGTTCATGAGGATAAGAACAAGATCCCATATGTAAAGGTGGGTTTACCAAGGCCAACCATACCTAACTTCCCCAACATCTGTTTATAACAGATGTCAATAGATTTTCCAATAAAAAAGGAGCATGCATATTCATTATTAACCATTTATTATCTCACTCCTCTACCATCCCTGTCTCCCCCTTCCCCACTCCCTGTGATGTAGGGTTGCACTGAGCGCTTTGTGTCCAGCCCTGATGAGGTCATGGATGTCATTGACGAGGGGAAAAACAACCGCCATGTTGCCGTGACCAGTAAGCCTTCAGAATGTTTCATTCCCCCACTATCCATCTAAGAAGATAATCCAGTGCCATGTTTTTCTGCTAGCAGGAGAGTTGCATGGTTAGTGAACTGTATGGTGACAGTTCAGCCATGTGACTCATTATGGCTTATATAGCATCACTTCTTCCCACTTGTATTCTACTTACAAGCAGTATCTCTACGTATATGGAGGACCTTCTCAATTACAAGGGTCCAACTGGGTGTCTGCTGGCTAATGTAGAGAATGACTCCGATATTTGTCCTATCCTGAAATGTTTTTTATAGAGTACATTGCGTACTCTCATTTGCATCGTATATCAGTGAGAAACTTGCATTATTGATCCAGAAAAGCATTGATTCTGCCGATCAAAATAAACAAAACACACGTAAATCCCTTAATACACTGTAGGCTTATTTTGTACAAAGATGCTCATTTGACTCCATGTTGTTCTCTCTCCTCATAGACATGAATGAGCACAGCTCTCGCAGTCACAGCATCTTCCTGATCAACATCAAGCAGGAGCATACGGAGACAGAGCAGAAGCTGTGTGGGAAACTCTATCTGGTGGACTTGGCTGGTAGTGAAAAGGTAAGACCTGTCTGTCTGTCTGCCTGTCTGGTTTACCTGGCTGGGCTAAGGTGAGAGAGACTATGGACGCTAAAGCCATTTCTCCTCTGTATACTCCATTGTAGCAGCATCGGCAGCAGCATTTCTCAGAACCAAGAGATGATGTATGGAGCTATGTCCACAAGGACACTGGCAGCTTTTAGTGACCTTTCCATGGGTCATTAAGTCACAGTCGGTAATTCAGTTTCTCCATCTCTCTGTTTCTCTCCCTCTCTCTGTTTCTCTCTCTCTCTGTTTTTCTCTCTCTCTCTCTGTTTCTCTCTCTCTCTGTTTCTCTTTCTCTCTCTCTGTTTCTCTCTCTCTGTTTCTCTCGCTCTCGTCTCTCTCTGGCTCTCTCTCTCTCAGGTCAGCAAAACCGGTGCTGCGGGCGCCGTCCTTGATGAGGCCAAAAACATCAATAAGTCTCTGTCCGCTCTGGGCAATGTGATATCTGCTCTGGCTGAAGGGACGGTGAGTCCAGTACACAACCGTCCACCTTACTTATCATTCATCCCAGCACCTCCAGCACCTCCACACATCCATCCGTATCAACTTACTGCACATTCATCTCCAAGCCACCATGCCAACCCAACCCATGGACCTGCTAATTAAAGTTCACAACTCTCAGTGCCAACCCATCTGAAGCCTAGTCAATGCCAACTCACTACTCACCACGCACACCAATGCCAACCTTCTCCTGGCCTTACTCTGCCAGCAAGGTTAACTGAGTGCTGCATTTGTACTCCTACTCACTTTATCTCTTCTTCCTCTGTTTTATTTGGCAGAAAACTCACGTGCCGTACCGTGACAGCAAGATGACCCGTATCCTGCAGGACTCTCTGGGGGGAAACTGTAGGACCACCATGTTCATCTGCTGCTCCCCCTCCAGCTACAACGATGCCGAAACCAAATCCACCCTGATGTTCGGACAACGGTAACAAACACTCAGCCCACTCTGTCTTCTCCCTACACTGATAATGTACTCATTTAGCAGGTTCTACACTCTGCTCACAGTTCTACTCAAAAACGGCCAATGTGTTATCATGTCCGTAGTCAAAGGATTTTGAATACAGTATTTCCTAAACCCGTATTCATAATCTATTGCTCCAGAATAAATATACAGTATATACTGTATAAACCTGTATTATATTATCCCCACTATAATGAATACAATCTGTGACTGCATCATTATGGCATTAACCCCCATTCACTCTACCTTCGCAGTGCTAAGACCATCAGGAACACGGCGTCCGTCAACCTGGAGCTAACGGCCGATCAGTGGAAGAGGAAGTACGAGAAGGAGAAGGAGAAGAACAAGACCATGAAGGAGACCATCCAGAGGCTGGAGGCTGAGCTCAACCGCTGGAGGAACGGTTAGACTTACTGAGAGATAAAAGAGTTTACTGGCTTGACACATTCTATAGGTCATAATTACATTCCTACTTTGTTACATTTCATTCTTGTTAATTACAGTTTTTTTTCACAATGTTGATTAATTTATAGTTGTAAAGGTATGCGTAACTGGCTGCAGGGAAGTCAGGTGCAGGAGAGCAGAATTGGGTAGCAAACGGACCCCTTTATTACGGCGAACAGACACACGGCACTAAGAACAATAAACAAATACGGGTTGACATAAACCGGCGCAAACCAGTCTGATGTGCACATACACGTAACAACAAACAATTCCACACACAGACAGGGAGGGGGGGGCAGAGGATTAAATACACGTCAAATAATGAGGGAATGTAAACCAGGTGTGTGGGAAAACAAGACAAAACAAATTGAAAATGAAAAGTGGATCGGCGATGGCTAGAAGACCGGTGACGTCGACCGCCGAATGCCGCCCCAACAAGGAGGGGAACCAGTTTTAATATACTTTGCCTTGCAAAATGCTTGCCTTGCATATTCTTGATACGCCTATAACTCTGTTTACCGAAGGATGGGAACAAGGCACATCGTGTCAGCACACTTATGTTCCAGGAAAAAGCTTGTCTTAGCTTCTCTAGACAGATGAATAGGAAGTCCATTCTCTTAAGAGCTGACATAGGCTGCTGACCCATCATCTCCTTTCTCCATCCTCTCCACTCTTCATGCTCCTTCAGGGGAGAACGTTCCTGAGACGGAGAGGACCACTGCTGACGTGGTGCGTCTGGAGTCGGTGGAGGAGCGGAGTCCCATGATGCTCCTGGACAACGACACCTCCTCCATCGTGGTGCGCATCTCCGAGGAGGAGCGTCAGAAATACGAGGAGGAGATCCGCAAGCTCTACAAGCAGCTGGACGACAAGGTTAGTGCCTGTTCAAACACACAGACACACACATACACACACACTCATTGGGGGGTATGGAGATATACAGATGCACACGCTGTATACAAAAAAACAAAGTAGACCAGTATCATTTAAAACAAACAGTACAATGTCCTCAATTCATTTCCACCAGTAGACCGAGTGACCATAGTGTGTGTGCGTGTCTCCACAGGATGATGAGATCAACCTGCAGTGTCAGTTGGTTGAGAAACTGAAGGAGCAGATGCTGGATCAGGATGAGGTGAACTCTCTCGGACACACACTCTGCTCCCCTCTCTGTCTGTATCTCTGTTCCCCTCTCTGTCTGTATCTCTGTTCCCCTCTCTGTCTGTATCTCTGTTCCCCTCTCTGTCTGTATCTCTGCTCCCTCTCTGTCTGGAATTCTGTTCCCCTCTCTGTCTGTATCTCTGTCCCCTCTCTGTTGTACTCTGTTCCCCTCTCTGTCTGTATCTCTGTTCCCTCTCTGTCTGTATCTCTGCTCCCCTCTCTGTCTGTATCTCTGTTCCCCCTCTGTCTGTATCTCTGCCCCTCTCTGTCTTATCTCTGTTCCCCTCTCTGTCTGTATTCTTGCTCCCCTCTCTGTCTGTATCTCTCTGTTCCCCTCTCTGTCTGTATCTCTGTTCCCCTCTCTGTCTGTATCTCTGCTCCCCTCTCTGTCTGTATCTCTGTTCCCCTCTCTGTCTGTATCTCTGTTCCCCCTCTCTGTCTGTATCTCTGTTCCCCTCTCTGTCTGTATCTCTGCTCCCCTCTCTGTCTGTATCTCTGTTCCCCTCTCTGTCTGTATCTCTGTTCCCTCTCTGTCTGTATCTCTGTTCCCTCTCTGTCTGTATCTCTGTTCCCCTCTCTGTCTGTATCTCTGTTCCCTCTCTGTCTGTATCTCTGTTCCCCTCTCTGTCTGTATCTCTGCTCCCCTCTCTGTCTGTATCTCTGTTCCCTCTCTGTCTGTATCTCTGTTCCCCTCTCTGTCTGTATCTCTTCCCCTCTCTGTCTGTATCTCGTTCCCTCTCTGTCTGTATCTCTGTTCCCTCTCTGTCTGTATCTCTGCTCCCTCTCTGTCCTGTATCTCTGTTCCCCTCTCTGTCTGTATCTCTGTTCCCCTCTCTGTCTGTATCTCTGTTCCCCTCTCTGTCTGTATCTCTGTTCCCCTCTCTGTCTGTATCTCTGTTCCCCTCTCTGCTTGTATCTCGTTCCCCTCTCTGTCTGTATCTCTGCTCCCCTCTCTGTCTGTATCTCTGTTCCCTCTCTGTCTGTTCTCTGTTCCCTCTCTGTCTGTATCTCAGTTCCCCTCTCTGTCTGTATTCTGTTCCCTCTCTCTGTCTGTATCTCTGTTCCCCTCTCTGTCTGTATCTCTGTCCCCTCTCTGTCTGTATCTCTGTTCCCCTGCTGTCGTGCTCTTGTTCCCTCTCTGTCTGTATCTCTGTTCCCCTCTCTGTCTGTATCTCTGTTCCCCTCTCTGTCTGTATCTCTCGTTCCCTCTCTGTCTGTATCTCTGTTCCCCTCTCTGTCTTATCTCGTTCCCTCTCTGTCTGTATCTCTGTCCCTCTCTCTGTCTGTATCTCTGTTCCCGCTCTCTTTGTCTGTATCTCGTTCCCCTCTCTGTCTGTATCTCTGTCCCTATCTCTGTTGTTCTCTGTCTGTATCTCTGCTCCCCTTTCTGTCTGTATCTCTGTCCCTCTCTGTCTTCTCTGTTCCCTCTTGTCCTGTATTTCTGTCCTCTCTCTGTCTGTATCTCTGTTCCCCTCTCTGTCTGTATCCTCTGTCCCCTCTCTGTCAGTATTTCTGCTCCCCTCTCTGTCTGTACTCTGTCTGTATCTTCTGTTTCCCCTCTCTGTCTGTATCTCTGCTCCCTCTCTGTCTTATCTCTGTCTGTACTCTCTGTCTGTAATCTCTGCTCCCTTCTGTCTGTATCTCTGTTCCCCTCTCTGTCTGTATCTCTGTCCCCTCTGTCTGTATCTCTGCTCCCTCTCTGTCTGTATCTCTGCTCCCCTCCTGTCTGTATCTCTGTTGATCTCTGTTCCCCTCTCTGTCTGTATCTCTGCTCCCTCTCTGTCTTATCTCTGTCTGTATCTCTGTTCCTTCTCTCTGTCTGTATCTCTGCTCCCCTCTCTGTCTGTATCTGTCTGTATCTTCTCTGTTCCCTCTCTGTCTGTATCTCTCCCCTCTCTGTTCTATCTCTGTCTGTATCTCTGCTCCCTTTCTGTCTGTATTCTGTTCCCCTCTCTGTCAGTATTCTGTTCCCTCTCTGTCTGTATCTCTGCTCCCCTCTCTCTGTCGTATCTCTGTTCCCTCTCTGTCTGTATCTCTGTTCCCCTCTCTTCTGTATCTCTGTCTGTATCTCTGTTCCCCTCTCTGTCTGTACTCTTGCTCCTCTCTCTGTTGTCCTCTCTGTTCCCCTCTCTGTCTGTATCTCTGTTCCCCTCTCTGTCTTATCTCTTGTTCCCCTCTCTGTCTATCTCGTCTGTCTGTATCTCTGCTCCCTCTCTGTCAGTTCTCTGTTCCCCTCTCTGTCTGTATCTCTGTTTCCCCTCTCTGTCTGTATCTCTGTTCCCCTCTCTGTCTGTATCTCTGTTTGTATCTCTGCTCCCCTCTCTGTCCTGTTATCTCTGTTCCCTTCTGTCAGTATTCTGTTCCCCTCTCGTCTGTATCTCTGTTCCTCTCTGTCTGTTACTCTCTGTCCCCTCTCTGTCTGTATCTCTGTCAGTATCTCTGTTCCCTCTCTGTGGTATCTTTGTCTGTATCTCTGTTCCCCTTCCGACTGTATCTCTGTCAGTATCTCTGTTCCCCTCTCTGTCTGTATCTCTGCTCCCCTCTCTGTCGTATCTCTGTCGTATCTCTGTTCACTCTCTGTCTGTATCTCTGTTCCCCTCTCTGTCTGTATCTCTGCTCCCCTCTCTGTCTGTATCTTCAGTTCCACTCTCTCTGTCTGTATTCTGTTCCCTCTCTGTCTGTATCTCTCTGCTTCCCCTCTCTGTCTGTATCTCTAGTTCCCTCCTCTGTCAGTATCTTCTCCCCTCTTGTCTGTTCTCTGCTCCCCTCTCTGTCTGTATCTCTGTTCCCCTCTCTGTACGTATCTCTGTTCCCTCTGTGTCTGTATCTCTGTTCCCCTCTTGTCTGTTATCTCTGTCCTTATCTGTCTGTATCTTGTTCCCCTCTCTGTCAGTATCTCTGTTCCCCCTTCTCTGTCAGTATCTTCTGTTCCCCCCTCTGTCTGTATCTCTGCTCCCCTCTCTGTCAGTATCTCTGTTCCCCCTCTGTCTGTATCTCTGTTCCCCTCTCTATCTGTACTTCTGTCTGTATCTCTGTTCCCCTCTCTGTCCTGTATCTCTGTCCCCTCTCTGTCTGTATCTCTGTCCCCTCTCTGTCTGTATCTCTGCTCCCCTCTCTGTCTGTATCTCTTGTTCCCCTCTCTGTCAGTAATCTCTGTCTGTATCTCTGCTCCCCTCTCTGTCAGTATCTCTGGTTCCCTCTCTGTCTGTATCTCTTTCCCCTCTCTGTCTGTATCTCTGTTCCCCTCTCCTGTCTGTATCTCTGTTTGTATCTCTGCTCCCCTCTCTGTCCTGTATCTCTGTTCTCTCTCATTTCTGTTCCCTCTCTGTCTGTATCTCTGTTCCCCCTCTGTCTGTATCTCTGTTCCCCTCTCTGTCTGTATCTCTGTTCCCTCTCTGTCTGTATCTCTGTCAGTATCTCTGTTCCCCTCTCTGTATATCTTTGTCTGTATCTCTGTTCCCCTCTCCGACTGTATCTCTGTCAGTATCTCTGTTCCCTCTCTGTCTGTATCTCTGCTCCCTCTGTCAGTATCTGTCTGTATCTCTTGTTCACTCTCTGTTGTATCTCTGTTCCCTTCTCTGTCTGTATCTTCTGCTCCCCTCTCTGTCTGTATCTCAGTTCCATCTCTGTTCTGTATCTCTGTTCCCCTCTCTGTCTGTATCTCTTGCTCGCCTCTCTGTCTGTATCTCAGTTCCCCTCTCTGTCAGTATCTCTGCTCCCTCTCTGTCTGTATCTCTGCTCCCCTCTCTGTCTGATCTCTGTTCCCCTCTGTCTGTCAGTATCTCTGTTCCCCTCTGTGTCTGTATCTTCTGTTCCCCTCTTCTTGTCTGTATCTCTGTCCTGTATCTTCGCTTTCTGTCCCCTCTCTGTCAGTATCTCTGTTCCTCTCTGTCTGTATCTCTGTTCCCCTCTCTGTCTGTATCCTGTTCCCCTTTCTGTCTGTATCTCTGTTCCCCTCTCTGTCTGTATCTCTGCTCCCTCTCTGTCTGTATCTCTGTTCCTCTGTCTGTATCTCTGTTCCCCTCTCTGTCTGTATCTCTGCTCCCTCTCTCGTCTGTATCTCTGTTCTCCTCTCTGTCATATCTCTGTCTTATCTCTGTCTGTATCTCTGCTCCTCTCTCTGTCCCTCTCTGTCTGTATCTCTGTTCCCTCTCTGTCTGTATCTCTGTCTGTATCTCGGTTCCTCCTTTCTGTTGTATCTTTGTTCCCTCTCTGTCAGTATCTCTGTTCCCCTCTCTGTCTGTATCTCTGTTCCCTCTCTGTCTGTATCTCTGTTCCTTCTCTGTCTGTATCTCTGTTCCCCTCTCTGTTCGTATCTCTGTTCTGTATCTGTCTGTATCTCTGTTCCCCTCTCTGTCGTATCTCTGTTCCCTATCTCGTCTGTGTCTCTGTCTGATCTGTCTGTTCCTCTGTTTGTATCTCTGCTCCCCTCTCTGTCTGTATCTCTGTTCCCCTCTCTGTCAGTATCTCTGTTCCCCTCTCTGTCTGTATCTCTGTTCCCCTCTCTGTCTGTATCTCTGTTCCCTCTCTGTCTGTATCTCTGTTCCCCTCTCTGTCTGTATCTCTGTCCGTATCTCTGTCTGTATCTTTGTCTGTATCTCTGCTCCCCTCTCTGTCTGTATCTCTGTTCCCTCTCTGTCTGTATCTCTGTCTGTATCTCTGTCTGTCTCCCTCTCTGTCGTATCTTTGTCTGTATCTCTGTTCCCTCTCTCGTCTCGTATCTCTGCTCTCGTTCTCTGTCTGGTATCTCTGTTCCCCTCTTCTGTCTATCTCTGTCCCTCTCTGTCAGTATCTTGTCTGGTATCTCTGTCCCTCTCTGTCTGTAATCTTCTGTCTCCCCTCTTGTCTGTATCTCTGCTCCCTCTCTGTCTGTATCTCGTTCCCCTCTGTCTGTATCTCTGTCCCCTCTCTGTCTATATTCGTTCCCCTCTCTGTCTGTATCTCTGTCTCCCTCTCTGTCTGTCTTCTGTTCCCCTCTCTGTCTGTATCTCGTTTCCCCTCTCTGTCTGTATCTCTGTTTCCGTTCCTCTGGTCTGTTCTCTGTCTGTATCTCTGCTCCCTTTCTGTCTGTATTCTTTCCCTCTCTGTCTAGCACTTCTGTTCCCCTCTCTGTCTGTATTCTCTGTTCCCTCTCTGTCTGTATCTCTGTTCCCCTCTCTGTCTGTATCTCTGTTCCCCTCTCTGTCGTATTGTCTGCTCCCTCTCTGTCTGTATCTCTGTCCTGTATCTCTGTTCCCCTCTCTGTCTGTATCTCTGCTCCCTCTCTGCTATATCTCTGTCTATCTCTGTCTGTATCTCTGCTCCCCTTCTCTGTCTGTATCTCTGTTCCCCTCTTGTCTGTATCCGTCTGTTCCCCTCTCTGCTCTGTATCTTCTGCTCCCCTCTCTGTCTGTATCTCTGTCTCCCTCTCTGTTCTGTATCTCTGTCTGTATCTTGTTCCCCTCTCTGTCTGTATCTCTGCTCCCTCTCTGTCAGTTCTCTGTCTGTATTCTCTGTCCCTCTCGTCTGTATCTGTCTGTATCTCTGTCACCTCTCTGTCTGTATCTCTCTGCCCCTCTCTGTCTGATCATCTCTGTCTGGTATCTCGTGCTCCTCTTTTCCTGTCTGTATCTCTGTTTTTCCCTCTCTGTCGTATCTCTGTTCCCCTCTCTGTCTGTATCTCTGCTCCCTCTCTGTCAGTTCTCTGTTCCCCTCTCTGTCTGTATCTCTGTTCCCCGCTCTCTGATCTGTATCTCTGTCTGTATCTCTGTTCCCCTCTCTGTCTGTATCTCTGCTCCCTCTCTGTCTGCTATCTCTGTTCCCACTCTCTGTCTGTACTCTGCTCCCCTCTCTGTCTGTACTTTGTTCCCTCTCTGTCATTCTCTGCTCTGTATCTCTGCTCCCTCTCTGTCTGTATCTCTGTTCCCTCTCTGTCTGTATCTCTGTTCCCCTCTTCTGTCTGTATCTCTGTTCCTCTCCTGTCTGTATCTCTGTTTTGTATTCTGTCCTCTCTGTCTGTATCTCTGTTCCCCTCTCTGTCAGTATCTCTGTTCCCCTCTCTGTCTGTATTCTTTTCCCGACTCTCTGTCGTATCTCTGTTCCCCTCTCTGTCTGTATCTCTCTGTTCCCCTCTCTGTCGTATCTCTGTCCATCTCTCTGTCCTCTCTGTGTTCTTTGTCTGTATCTCTGTTCCCCTCGTCCGACTGTATCTCTGTCAGTATCTCTGTTCCCCTCTTCTGTCTGTATCTCTGCTCCCCTCTCTGTCAGTATCTCGTCTGTTATCTCTGTTCACTCTCTGTCTGTATCTCTGTTCCCTCTCTGTCTGTATCTCTGCTCCCCTCTCTGTCTGTACTCAGTTCACTCTCTGTCTGTATCTCTGTTCCCTCTTGTCTGTATCTCTGCTCCCCTTCTGTCTGTATCTCAGTTCCCTCTCTGTCAGTATCTCTTGCTCCCTCTCTGTCTGTATCTCTGCTCCCCTCTCTGTCTGTATCTCTGTTCCCCTCTCTGTCGTATCTCTGTCCTGTCTATCTTCGTTCCCCTCTTGTCTGTATCTCTGTCCCCTTTGTCTGTATCTCTGTTCCCCTCTCTGTCTGTATCTCTGTTCCCCTCTCTGTCAGTATCTCTGTTCCCCTCTCTGTCTGTATCTCTGCTCCCCTTCTGTCTGTATCTCTGTTCCCCTCTCTGTCTGTATCTTGTTCCCTCTCTTCTGTTCTCTGTCTTATCTCTGTTCCCCTTCTGTTGTATCTCTGCTCCCCTTGTCTGTATCTCTGTTCCCCTCTCTGTCTGTATCTCTGCTCCCTTCTGCTGTTCTCTTGTTCTTCTCTGTCAGTATCTCTGTCTGTATCTCTGTCCCTCCTCTGTCGTATCTCTGTTCCCCTCTCTGTCTGTATCTCTGTTTCCCTCTCTGTCTGTATCTCTGTTCCCTCGTCTGTCTGTATCTCTGTTGTATCTCTGCTCCCTTCTGTCATCTTGTTCCCCCTCTCTGTCAGTATCTCTGTTTCCCTCTCTGTCTGTATCTCTGTTCCCGTCTCTGTCTGTATCTCTGTTCCCCTCTCTGTCTGTATCCTCTGTTCCCTCTCTGTCTGTATCTCTGTCAGTATCCTGTCCCTCTCTGTTTCTTTGTCATGTATGTCTGTTCTCTCTCGCTGTCTGTCGTATCTCTGTTCCCTCTCTGTCTGTATCTCTGTCCCCTTCTGTCAGTATTCTGTCTGTATCTCTGTTCCCTCTCTGTCTGTATCTCTGTTCCCCTCTCTGTCTGTATCCTGTCCCCCCTGTCTGTTATCTCAGTTCCACTCTCTGTCTGTAATCTCTGTGTC